>NW_020955260.1:399038-510159 GCF_003031625.1 Empidonax traillii | reverse complement strand
AAATTTACTACAAAGATTGAGTTTGTATACATAAAACCCTTTTTTTTTTGTTCTCCCTCTGTTCCAATGTAGTCACCTCACAGCAGTAGTTATTTTAAGGCAGACAGAATACACTGACTTAAACCATTTGGTTCAGAAAACAGAACTAACATCATCATACAATTGCTGGAGAAACATTACAGACTTACGTAGAAGTGGTTGAGTAATCGTGGATAGTTTTTCTATGAATTTACATATATTTTGGATTTGCCCTTCTGTTCAGAGGTCTGCTTATAAAAAGAATTTGCTGAATGCTTTAGGCCTGCATCAATGAGCCTGATCATCACAGCTTTTCTGGAATAGATCTACTGTGATGGCCTGAATATTACTTTGGGCTCTCAAGTACACTGTGAAAAGGACAATGCTTTCCCTGGCTGTGTCATAGTGAATGCACTAAGTTTCAGTTGGTGACTGAAAGGTGGGTATAAATAGGTCTGATAAAGTTGTAAATCATGAAACTAGTTCCAATTTTATATATTATTTTAGAAGATTAAAACAAGAACAAATACAGATGGACAAACACATAGAACTAGACAAGCAACAATTAAATCTGCATAGCTAGATAAGCTGCAATCACATCCCCAGGTGACGGCACTACCTCACAGCCTGAAAGTTTGACTTCTGACAAGGCAGATTCACTCATCCCTCACACCCTGTGCTTGCAATGTGACAGCCATAACACCAACTTTCCCCTTAAAAGCCCACACATCAGGACCTAAGCTGATGCATTGCTGAGGTCTCAGATCCAAAGCTGAGCAGAGCATGTTCATGGGGAGTGGCCCAGGCTGGTCACTGATGGACAGAGCACAACAGGTTAACAGGCTAAAGCAACGCAGGACATACAACACCTGGTTACTGATTCTCCAACTGAGTCCAATCCTGGCAATGATAATTAGGAAAATCACAGAAGAGAGGAAAAGAAAAAAATCCAAGATGACCAAAGGCCTTGTACTTCAATGATTTTGAAGGCAGTGACAGATATACCTTGAAAAAGTGACATATTCACTCGGAAGACATATTGCTGGATTCATTTAATTCCCAAAGGGAAGGTCAGAGAGAAATTACAGCAAAGACTTAATGACAGTTTGAAGGAGGGAGGAAGCTTCAGGATGTCAAATAGAAGGTAACAGAGTAGGAAGGCCAACTGACAGTAGTATCAAAGACTCGGAGACAAAAGGACTTAGTCAAGTCCAGAAAAACTGAAGAGCAGAATACCTGAATACCAGTCAGTATCTGCAATTCTTCTGCTCCCTTCTGATGCATGGCAAAATGCATATGTAGGAAGCATGCGTAAAACCAGATGGGGATTGTGGCATTGTAAACTCAGGGGAAAAAAAGGAAAAAACCACAGCATACTGAAGTTTAATTTTTAAAACTAGAAGATGACACTGTTCTGCTCAATATAGTATTTTCACATCCCTCCCATATCAAACCAAACATTCCAAGTATGTTTAACATGGACTGCAAGAGGATGTCATGTTCTCATGTTTCATGTAATAGTGAACCATGACCTTAATAGTAAGATTCTGCTCATTCACCCTTGCACCAGAGCTGCCAAGCCTTATTAACTTCATGAAGCTAATAATGCAATAAGAGGTGTCTCTGACAAGCAAAGCACAGTCATGGAGAGTGAATTCTGGATACCTAGTCTAAGGCTTGTGTTTTCTGAAAATATAACACAAATCAAAGGTTAATCACAGGACAAGATATTTCTAACACCTAATAGGTGGGGTTTCAGTTTTGAACACTTTACAAAGAATGGTTTCATTAAATGGCCCTTTCCTGATCTTATTTGAGATAATTGCAGTTTGTCCTATTTATGTGGAAAAAATAAGAAATCACATCTATTTTCACTGTCAAGATACTTTTTTTAACATTAGTGTATATGAGAGAACATAATTAGTTTAGGTGGTTTAGCATGGTTAGTTCCCTAAGCAAGGGAACTGCTCAGAATTGACCAGCACACCACAAAACAATCAAGCACTAATTTGCTGCTTCATTTCAATCCAGATTTGTGTAAAATAAAAGCCTCATAATCCAAACCACAATTTCTGTCTTCTTCAAAGTTGCATTTACTCAATTTAGGTGACATATACCATTCTTAATTCTAAATGTATTTTAACTTCTTCTCCATCCTAATCAAAAACAAAAGAATCTCTGAAAACCCAGCAAGTTATTCTGATGATAGTACATTAGTACATTAATATACCAGTCCTAAATGCTTGTAGTCCTGTCCTTCCCTTCCTACTAACAGAAAGGTTTTATTAGGAAGACCTCTAAGTGGACTACACTAAATACTGTCTCTGTTAATATGAAACTGATTCAGTTAAGCAAAGGCATCACTTGAAATAGATACAGCTAGAGTAGTCTTAAATCACATCTCATCCTGATACCAGCTCTGTCATCTTCCCTCAGAGAGAGGGGTTAAGACACTCTCAGTAATAAAGGTTATCCTCTGCCTCACAATTTAATTCATTTCAGGCCTGAAGTAATGTATTCTTTAAAACTAATAAATTCCATTAGGTTTTTTTCACTATTGTAAGGATAGGAAAATAGGTACTCTACTTGAGTATTTAATTTTCATTTTTAATGTCCATGGTTCAGCTACAGGTGATGCCAAGATGGAAGCATTGAACTTGAAAAACAAAAAAAAATAGAACTGAATACAAGATCTAAAAGAAAAGATTTTATGAAATGGTTATTGTTTTGATCAATATTCATCCAGATTGGTACCTATCAAAATGCAATACGGACAGGTGCCCCATTTAACAGGTACTGTCCTGCTTCAGCACAGCTCAGCATCACAGATTGAATGGGAAGAGAACCACCTTTAAGTTCCTTCACAACCCCACCATCAAGAAAAATATTTTAAAATATCATATCACTCTTTTTCTAATACAGGATAGTCTGTGAACTTGACGGTGCTCTTAATGACAACTTAAAATGTTTCAAGGCCCCAAAAAAATGTTAGAACACATGTTGGTAACATGGAGTAAACTACTTGCCCTTTATTTCAGACATCACATATCTATCATTTAGAGTTGCAGAAGCCATTTCTATTGTGACTTGCCTAAAGGTTAGACAGTCTTTAGGCAAAGCTGTATAATAGCTGATTTGTCCACCCCTCATCTTCAAGCGTCTTTAAAAATGCATCTGGCTGCATTTCTGCCATCTTGACATAAAGCAGCCCAAAAGAATAATTTCTCTTGACTTACAGTTTCTCTGTGAAAGGATGCTGCTTTCCTTGGCAGCATTCTTACTTGACTATTGCAAACCAGGGGATGAAGAGAAACACAGCCTTGAACAGGTACATCATTGCACGCTTCTAATATCCCATTATTTCATCCAAACACATTCCCAGAACAGAAAATCGCTTTCAGCAATGCACGTGTAAAACTGAAAGTGGATACTAAGACTAAGTTGTAGATGCTAGCACATGTGTAATGAACCACTTTAAATAATAAAGATATGCCAATGAATTCTTCACTGCTTTCTCATTTACAGAAAGCAAGTTTTGAAACACTGATCAAGTCTTCTTGCATATTTTTTGCCTTACAGAAAACTTGCTCGTTAGGGAAGAGAAAAAGGTAGTTTCTAGAGGTAAGCAGTAGCTTGAAGTAACAGAGTCCAGGTGAAAGAAATTCTAATCCTATTTCTCCTTGTTAAGAGACTGGCAAAATTTCCACTGACTTCAGTGAAGCAGAAGTAGAAAGCACCTCTTTATTTGCTTGCAATGGATTTGACCATGGTCCTGCCTTTGACTGCAAGGAACTTCAATAAATCTGTACATCATCTAGTGCGTACTTTATTCTGAACTTGACTTTATAATTTGTCTTACATTGTTAGAATGCAGTTTGGATATCACAACCAGAAGTCTCTAGACACTGATATAAACACTTAAATATATGGGAAGAATTAGAACTTCATTGTCAAGTGAGTTCATTCCTTTTAGGGGAATGGTAACAACAACAGCCAGGACACTATCAGTGGGCATCACTCAAGGCTGTGGGAGCAAGAAACTAATGCAAATGAAGAGAGATGAGCAAAAATTAAGAAAATAAGGTAGTCCTGCAACCACCACATGAGCTCCTACAGCTCTATCTCAGTATTAATTGTCATTCAGTTCCCTATGGTATTCTAAAACCTGGATGATCAGATAATAAGAGGTTGAGTGGTATGCATAACATCAGGCTGATTAAATTTGTTTACTGATAATTCTTTCAGGTTCCTATGAATATCATGTAATTTTCAAGGTTTATTTCAAACAAATTTTATGTAATGCATTATTGACAACATCTTCATGGACCATTTCTACAATGTCATTCAGGATAATTATTTCACAACAGATTTTCAGAGTCCCTGATTCCTGTTGGGATTCACTTTTGCATAAATTACAGAGCGGCATATTTAATCAGTGTCTCTATTACAGCCCTATGGCTTATTCTTAGGAATCAGGAATCAGAGAATGGAAAAATTTCAGAAGAGGCAAGGAGAAGGAAAGGAATATTTCTATGATTGCAGCATAAATATTTTTCTCAGTAATATTTTCTCAAGTACAGCAAAGGTAAAGGCTGTCCTGCAGCATCTTTGCCTTTTTTAAGACATAAACACTGTTATTTATCTTTTGACTCCATTAAATTAAATATTAACATTAACAAATCATGTAAAGGCGAGTTAAAAATTATTAACATTTAAATCCCACTGTCGTTAAGTTTGTTCCAAAAAATGAGTTAGCCCCTCTTCGATAATGTCAAAACAGTAATAAATCCAAGAATTATGACTATGGGAATTTAATATTTTGTTTTAGCATATATATACGCAGATAAAGACTGGACAGTCACTTGGCACCTAGACATGACAAATCCTTACAACTGCACAATATTTATATTTATTTCCCCATGTAATATGCTCTAAAGATTGAGCAGCAGAACAGCATACCATACTTACTGTTTACAAAAGTGAATTAGGCAAGCAGAAAAATATGGTCTGTGATTTGGCAATATATCAAGAATGAAAAACAAAGTAATTCATTTCCCTAATAGACCAAAAGTCACCCACTTATGTCTGCTCACAATATAGAGTCTAAAAAAATAAACTACATCTTTCTGACTGGTATCAGTCTGGGTTTCCCTGAATAAGGACAAACCAAAGTATTTACCATAATCTATATGTGAGCATATACTTATTTTGTCAGAGTGAGGCAGAGTTTCAGGCCATCAGAACATACTGAACAGTGAGCGGAAAGAGCCATGTGGCTATTGCCTGGTGTGAAGCAGATCACCAGTCTTACGTTTTAAGACTCTGTCACAGAGGCAAAGTGTGTTCCTGCTGCAGGGGAAGGGGCCCCAGTACAGCATGAACCTAGAAATAAACAAGCATCTTGAAGAGCAGATAGGGCTGTGATTGTATCCACAGAGAATCTAGCAAAGAAATCATGACTAGCACTTGAACACACAACACCCAGCACAGGAAAGGCCGTATCTCACCTCTCAAGCTCAAATTGCACTCGAGTCTCACCAGGAAACTACAACAAATGGTTAACTGCAGTTCTGATGGTTAGAGCTCCAACTTGAAGTGTTTAGAGTCATTGAGACCTGAATGCCGAGTTACCTTTGGGACCTTTTCTCAGCTGAGAGTTCATTTGCAAGGACTCAGAGTGGTGTAACAGTCCTGTGTTCCACGTGTGACTCCCTGAATGTCTCATGTACTGTCCAATGAACAAAACACTTTTATACACTACCCAAACCATATTGCAGTTTTGGAGAATATGTCAAGAGCATAAGGTTGAATTGTGTGAAACTCTGCATCCTTCATGCCTTTCCCTACCAGTACACATCATACATATTCATAATACCTGATCAAGTGCAATGATGTTAATTTATATACATAAATAGTGACTCAAATATAGAAGCTACTGACTGATAATGTTTAAAAGCTGCTGAAAGCCACCAGATCAAACTGTTCCTGAGACTTGTTTGTGGTCTCTCCAGAGGGCGCACACACACACATTCTTCTTCCCCAATAAATGATTTCTCCTGAGCAAACTGGATCGCAGAGTTGGCATGGCTAAGACTTGGCATAGTTGGAGCATGCAAACTACAGCACAAAGGAAAAACTTTGCAGCAGCCCACTGGCAACTAAACTTGCTAGCTGGTAGCAATCAGGGTCATCAGGAGCTGGCCTTCACAAGGAATCTGGACAGGTCTACATCCAGGTCTTGTTTTCCTTGGAAAAATGCTTTCACCATTTCACCATTGGGCCCCCTCCAGTATATTATTCAACAAGCCAAAAGCAAATTCTTCCTTTTACCCTTATACATACATGTACCAAATCAAATACATTTATAAACTGTTACAATTACAATACATTTGAGCCTGAGGCTAATAGTAGCCTATTGTGAATTCTGCATCTACCCAGGAGCAAGACCCTTACTGTACCCCTTTCCTAACTAGATAGATATAAGCTGATAGTGGCTATACACACAAGTCCCCTCAGAAAACAAAGTACCTTACCATTCTACAGTAACCATATTTCAGTTTTACTTTACACACAGTACAAGAATTAAACAAAAAAAACTAATGCATCCTACCACCATCTAACTCAAGTAAATAATTTTTGAAAGGTCTTATATAGAGCCTTGTGATAGAAGTTACAGTACACTCATTGGTGTATACCACTTCGTTTTTTAAAGCATAACTTTCAAAGTCATCCCACAGCAATATATTCACTTCTCCACTGTATGCAGACTCAAAGAAGCAAAGTCATTATTCACATTAAATATGCAAGTCAATTGTCATTCATCAAGAACAAAAGCTTCCTGAGTTCATTCTAATACTTCCTTCTTTCTTTTTCCCAAACCAGCTTTAGACTGGGGGGGTTTGTTCTGTTTAGTGGTTTGTTTTGGTTTGTTTGGTTTTGTTGTTTTGGGGTTTTGTTTTTTGTTTCGGTTGGTTGTGGGGTTTTTTTTAACAGGAGTCACCTCAACAATTAAGAAAAGGTAAAAGCGGCTAGATATCTACAACTCCAGAAACTTAAATCTGGCGAACATCAGTAGTGACAGCTATGGGTCTATCTAGCACAGGATTCCATGACACAGACTATAGAAGAAGCCCACCTTGAAACTCTCTGGTTGGTATAAATAGAAGCAACTCTAGCTTGAGAAAGAAGCGCAGAAAGCAAAGCTGGCCTCTACTCCCCTTCACTACAAGTTTGGTACGGAAGCATATTGTGTGAACTTCATTTGCAAAAGATGAAGACCATTGTGTTTGACTACTTGGAAATAGTCATAAAGTCATTGAAAAGCCTTTAAAAAGACATTTTTATTAAGATAATTCCATGGATACTGCCTGGAAAACTCCATTAAAATACATTTTCCCATGTGCATATGCTTTGCTAAATGTGAAATATGGGAAGACATTCAGCATTACACTACAAAGTACTGTATGATTTTCATTTGTGTCCTACACAGGACAGCAGAAGAGCCAAACTGCAGGAACACAGAACCACAAGTCTGACAGCACTGTGAGGGTTTCTTTCCCAAGCCTTGTAGTAAACCTGCAGCAGCTGAGTGAGGCAGAACCAGGGGACAGCAGAGGAACCCAAACAGCTGCTTAATGCAGCATCTTAGCCTTCCCAGGGCAACAGAGGACACAGCAGCAAATGCATCCTGATAAAAATGTACTGCCACAGCTTCAGGCACTGGTGTGTTCTGCTTCTGCTACTCCAACACCAGCCTGCAGCTGTGGGGCTGGCAGGCATGAGCCAGCTGGAATAGGGCCTGGGGCAAGGTGAAGGGGCCCCACATGATCTACAGCATCTCTCTCATAAAAAAAAAAAAAAAAAAAAAAAAAAAAAAAAAAAAAAAAAAAAAAAAAAAAAAAAAAAAAAAAAAAAAAAAAAAAAAAAAAAAAAAAAAAAAAAAAAAACCACCACAACAATAAAAACCAAAACAGAACCAAAAAAACCAACAACATACATACATATAAAGTTTCTAAGTCATGACCTTTCCTCTACAACCTAGCCAGAGATATCGGCTTCCACAGACCAATGGCTATAGGCAAACCCCAGTGTCTCAGAGTCTTCCACATGTTGAGTACAAGGCTCATACTATGGGCACTAACTCTGTCAGTTCTCTCAACACGCTCACACAAACACCCAGAGATCAACACCTGCAACAAATGCCTCCTAAAGCAAATTTAAGTACAGGCTTGGTGCTGATGCACAAACACAAATTGCCATTTAAAAAAAAAAAAAGGAAATACTTCTTACAAGCCAGTACCTTGACATGCAAGAGACTACACAAAGGTCTGCTAACATGCAATGAAGCTCACGAGGAACCAAGGACAAGAACAAAATAAATGGGAAGGAAACATCAGTGTACAAAAAGCAGTGATCAATCTTCATTGGTTATTTCCAAAGAGATAAGGCTTGATAAATCAGGTTCTTCCAACAAGCAAGGCTGGGTGGCCTGAATCTTTCTTTTGTATTATTAAAAAGGATTAAAGCCCATTATTCCATGTGTTCCCCTTCCTGGCAACTAGAGCGATGTTTGTCAAGAGAAATACCAGCCAGCTCATCCTGGGTATCAATTCACAGAGAATAACTTTAGGCCTGCCAAGGTTTTCAGGACGGTGCTCCCTTATCCTGCTACACCTGAGTGAAAATCTAAGCCAAATAAAAGTCAAGTTCCTTTAGCAATGAAGACTCCAACCATTTACTCAGGCTCAACATTACAAGTGCCAGAAGTTTTATTTCATAGTTTACCTCACAGTTCTGTTTACACAGAAAAAGCCTTGGAAAATCTTGGACAGGAGAGTATTTCAGATCAGGTAAGCAAGAAAAAAATATGGCTCATTCAAATACAAAGCGACTAGAGTAACTGCAAGAGTAAATTAAATCCACGATATTCACTATTATACTTGTGTTGTTGCAATTTTGCTCCATTTTTATTTCCAGAAGGTGAGAATCCTTTTTTGATACTCAATATAAAAAACTATAAAAGTGACTGAATTTGACTAAAAACAACAAAGAACAATGGAATTACCAAAAATTGTGAGAACAAACATTAGTGTTTATGATGGGGATCTTCAGAGAAGACAAATCTTACCATACACTCTCTCCCAAGAAAAAAAGGCCATGGGACATAAGGAAACAAATCACATCTCCTCCTGAATGCTGTTTTTTCAGTGGAGGTAGATATCTAAAAGGCTAGAATTTCACTCTTCTTCCCCACATTCACACATTCATTATAAGGTTATTAAATGTATTGTATCAATCTCTACCAATTTGTTATTCTCTGTAGGAATATCATACTAATACCTCAGAGAAGATAATTAGAAAACAGTGCACACTAAAATAGAACATGTGCAAGTTTCAGTAACTGGAGAGAAAGAAGGTGGGAAAAGAATTAGAACTAAAAATTGAGAAATAGCACTGTATGAAACCAGGCAGCTTTCCCCCATGAATGACTCTGAACTGCACCACACAGTTTATTGGGTCTGTGTGACAAGGCTTTGGTCTCAAGGCAGCTGTAAAGGTGGTTTGGGTTAGAAGCTGTGAGAAGCTTCCCCCATGTCTGACAGAGCCAACACCAGGACGGACCCACTGCTGGCCAAGGCCAAGCCCATCACTGACCTGAGATAACATATCCGAGAAGGGGGAAAGGAGAGAGGAAATGGACACCTGCAGCTGGAAAGAGGAGTGAGGGCATGTGAGAAAAACTCAGAGGCAGAGACAATCAGGAGTAATGCTGAGCACAGGAAGATGAGATAGGTTGAGGGGAAAGCATTTAGATATTTAGGTTCTCATTGCCCTACTCTGATTTGACTGGCAATAGATCAGTTTTCCCCAAACTGAGTCTGTTTTCACCAAGACAGTAATCAGTGAGTCATCTTTCCCTGTCTTTGCCTCAACCCATGAGCCTTCTGTTATATTTTTCTTCACTGTTCAGCTGAGGAGGAGAGAGAGAGAAGCTTTGGAGGGCACCTGGCATCCATCCAGGGTCAATCCACCACAGTATGAAATAAAGCACTCTGAAAGACCAGAATTTAATCAACAAAAATTTACTAATTTTATAATATATATGAAACCCAAAAGGTAATTTCTATTCCTAACAGTAGATTCTTTGGTACACCTTTTCAAGCTAGGTTTTCTTTTTCCCTAAAAAGCATTCGTGTTATATATGACCTTATTTAGATAATTCTTAAACGTCTTTAGAGTTGGACAGCATTAATAAGGGTCTTTCAATGAGTGTACCTTGGCATGATTTTCAGTTAGAAGAATCCTTTGAATCCTATACCTTTATTGTGGTTTCTGTTACAGTGTTGGCCCTGAAAAGAGGTCAAGCCAACCAGTTCTTGCCCACTTTCTTGAAACACATCACGAACATGATTACTTCATCTGGCAATGAGTGACTAGTAAGCCCAGTAGCCATACTGTGATTTCTGCCTACTTTTCACTGCCCCATGGCAGCCTGCAAGGTCACCACCTGCTTCAGGATTAAAGTTGTCAAAGGGACAGACAGTTCCCCAAAGACCTGATATTTAGGGCCTGAGAAGAAGGGTTTGGAAGGATGCAAGAATAAGAAACAAGGTAGGGCTCACCAAGGAGAACCTATGATCTACTCTCACTTGACTTGCAAAAAGCCATTTTACCTTTTTTTAAACCCATATTTCTGCTCCATATCAGTTGACAAACAGAAGAACTGAAACTATGAGACTGGACAGGGAAAATTTGCATGTCAACCAGATAAAGGCAATTCAGCAGGTTTTGGCCTTTCAGCATCATCCCTGTCAGAGAGAATATGGCAGATAAATTCAATAATGTGAGATAACAGGGATGCTGGCTTTCCAAACCAGTCAGTAACAGCAGTGGAAAGACAGAGCTGAACACCAGGCTTAGCCTCTTTTATGAGAGGAACTCTTACTGCAACTCTTAATCCTGAAACCTCAGTTCTCCCAAGATACAAGTTTCTACAACATATTTATTTGTTCATTTGCTTGCTCTGATGGGGTTTTTCCAGGAGGAAAAAAAAAAATTAAAAGGAAAAAAGAAAAAAAAATTGGTCTTTCCAGACTCCCATATTACCACTTTATTTGCAAGTTTTATATTTTTTCTAAACACATGTAAGTTCCAATGCATTTACCATTGCAAGCTCACAGTTAATAACTTAGGAATAAGGCAGAAGTTGATGAAAGGAAGCACATAATGAACCAGAAAAGACAGGATCTAAATTAAAACATTGCATCAGGCACTAGCTTTTCCTGTGGCCCTTCGTGAGCCACAATCTTTTTCTGTCCCTGATCCCTATCAGCAAGATCATTAGCTGAATAAATGATAGTTAAAAACCCATTAACAAAAGTCAGATTTGCTAGGCTTGATCAATTAGGTTTTCCAAGTGTAAAAAGATCCTAACTCACAACCCTTAAGGAGGAAGACACTTCAGCCTAATGTATTATGTAATTTCTGATCACTGCTTTCCTTTTCCAATCCCTTCTCAATCGCTCCTTGAAAAACAGAGGTTTAGGGGAATTAGAGAGAATAGGTTATACTTTCTGATACTCACATCAAGGATTGTCTTTTTTGTTTTAAATTTTGAATAATTTTATTATTTGATTTTTTTCTCATCTCCAAGTCTGACCAAGGAGTTAAAAGTGAGGTGGATGATGCTAGATAAACACAACTGGATTTCCTGTTGCCAATTTGATTCTTTTTCCCAGGGTTCATACCAAGGCTGTTGTGGCACTGCTAGCTGTAACCATTCAAGATCAACAGCCCAGTGGGACCAATTACTGCATTTACAGTAAAACATGCAAGGAAATCTATCTCCCTATCTCCATACAGCCAAATTTACTGAAGGATAACCTACTACATTACACAGATTAATACTCCAGTGAGTAAATTAATCCTTAGAATTTCACTCACTATTTGTGGCTTATAAATTTTAATTGGTTCTAAACTGCCACATGAATTTATGTGAATGTATATTGATGAAGTAGAAAGAAACAGAAATTACTCTAACACTCAGAGCTTAGACATAACAGGAAATGTTGGTACCAACTTGTAAACATATATAAATGTTTACAAAGCAGGATTCAGACTGGTTTTAAAGGTGCATCATCATAGCTTACATCAAACTCCACTGAGGAGGAAAGCAGCAACATGAGCTGAGAATGAAAGGCAGTTTCAGAAGGCAAAATGCTTCCATTTTGCAAAAATTCAGATGCAAAGCTGAAGGGTGAACAGTGCTCATGCTATTTTTGATTGTCCTGTTATTGATCCTGGTCGATCAATATGACCAGTACAGCAATCAGAACAGCTCTCTGACACATTGACATCCTGCTGCACCATACAAGGATTATTTCTAGAAGAATGAAACATAGTACCAGACTTTCAAGTGTACCAGAAGTACCTAATGATATAGACTAGCATCTTTAGGGCATCATAGAGTTTCAGAAAGTTCTATCATAAGGACAAAACATTTCCTCATATACCCATTCGTTTAAAAAGATTCAGTTCATTGATTGAACCTTCCAACAGTGAATTGTGATAGCATTGTTTCCCTGACATACTATAAGCGAAGTTTAAAAGGACATGTGTTTTTTTAACCACTTGCTATAATATTATTTGTTAATCCTGAAACATAGCCATGATTATTTGAATGCCAATAACAGACAGTGTTCTACTACTGCCCATGACAACAGGGGCATCCACAGCATATTATCCATCTTTGTGAAATACAGCAGCAGTTAACAAGTTAAAAAATCAGAAAACTGACTTATAAATTCATATCAAGAATTGGTAATATGAAAAGCCAAGACTATCTCTGGTCTCCTGACCAAATATGAATAGCTTCTCCAGAGCCAGGAAACAAAACTGCAACCCAAGAACCATCTCCCATCCTTGCATTTCAGTTAGGTATTTTTTCATTTAATGACTGTGGCACAAACTAGTAATTATTACACCACACTAATCAATTTAATATACCATGAAAATAAATAAAATATGATATAATGAGAGGATGGAGTTTTTTTCTTATTTATTTCCATACCTACCAAGGCTTTCACAAACCTTTCTAAGCAGCTTCATAAATTGCTTTAGCTTCCAGTAGCTAGTTATTTAGAATGTACCATTCAGCACCATTATCAGTGATACTGCTGTAGGGAAGAAAAACGCTCCCAAACTAAAATAACCCATTTGTCCTTTGCATCTTTTGGTTGGATCATGGAATTACTCCAGCAAATATTTCAGTAGGAAAATATCTGGCGCATCCTTTTCAGACTACACTTTCAAGTTCTGTGAACATATTCTTGTAGTTATTATGGTTCCTAATCATAAATTTAGCTTCTGTAACAACTAGATCATTTCTGTCTTCAGAAGCCTTGATATCTGTTATTGTTGGGTAAACCATAACAAGAAGGCAGCATAAATTTTGTTCAAGACAAACTCCTTAAAACCAGATGCACCAATATATTGTAGTAAACCCTGAGAATGCCTTGGCATTCACAATAGTCTTTTTAACACTGAGGAATAAAAGGTAAAGCAACCAGTAATTTTACTGTTACATATGTACTAAGCAACTACTAATCCTCACATGTCCTCAATTTATACTCTACAGCTGTCTATGGCATCACCAAGCAAAAAGACAATTCAAAAGCAACAAAGCTACACAGCCTCTAAATTGTGAGCTATGCTACACATAATAAAATGAGACTCACTAAATAGAAAAAGGTTTTTGTAGCTCTAATTTTAGTTTTTAATCCTACCTGAAAACACTGGTTAAACTAGAGAACACCTTTTTATAAAGTCATCTTTTGGTTCAAAACCCAATGGGCAAACAAGTGAAAATAATTACAAAAAGAGGACTTATTTCTTGATATTTCTTTATAATGTATTTATTTTACCCATTTAACAGCATACCCTTTTTACTTTATCATTTTCTCTTTTGCTAGCTTTTAACATTGTGAAGCTTAGAGTTAAGCCAAACCATTTTTTTACTTTGAAAGACAGACTCTCTCATTTAACTTTTTTTGCTCTTTCTTATAAGCATTTCCAATTTCTGAATAAAAGCAGTGAAGCTCCCACAGTATTAAACAGAGATTCCAGAGTTTTCCTACCTTTATCTGAGCTCAAGACCTCTGCGGGTTGTTCTTCTTGAATTTCAGGATAAGCAAATGAACCCTAGCACATTCAAAAACATCTTGGCTAAGCAGTCATTCTTCCACCCTCTTATCCAAAGAAAATGAGGCTGTAAACTTTCAGCCAGACACTCCTGATTCTCCTTTCTCTGGGTTTACAGGCTCAGAACAGCCATGAGGGTGGAAAGCCCAGGCACCCTTGCTGGCAGCAAAAAAAGCTCCCCAGCCTCACCTGGCTCTGATGAAGAGCAGCTGTGCTGCATCACTGTCCTGATCACTTTGGGCCACTGGAGATGAGAATCAGCTGTGCCTGGCACAGAATCAGCACCTGCACTGGGTGTGGTTGCAACACTTCATGTTAGGGTTAACAGGGACCAACCTGTAAGGCTGTTAGGAAGAGCAGTCTTTTTTTCATAGGGAGGAAAGAATGATGTGATTGAATTTGTTGTTCTACCTCTTAAAAAACAGTGTGAGGTACTGTACTTATGTCACACTGCTTGTTCTAATTGTTTCCATGCACAGTGTATCTGTTTTGATATGAGCTCTTCTTGGTAAAACCTCAGAACTTTCAAGTAGATTAATAAATAATATAACTAATATTCATTAAGCATTTGTTCTTTTATTCCCTTTGGAGAAATAAGCATATAATAGAGCATTTTAAGATAGTATATATTCTCCTGTGTTGTTCTCTATTTCTGTCATTGCATACTATATATCAGCTGGAAATCAAAAGATGGCCCTTTATTTTACTTTCTCTCCCAGGTGCTATTCAATATATCCAGATTGCCATACATAGAAGGGGTTCAGAGTTCTCTGGCTGAGAGTTTAGCAGGGGAAGAATATCATCTTTTCTAGGATAGTTTATTGTTTTGACCACCTTTAGAAAAACAGATACAGAGTGTAGCCCATCCTTTCTCTTCCAAAAGGTTCTGAGGCAAAACAGAAATAGAACACAAAGTTTGTGAGAACATTGTTGGCTAGACACATCACACAGATAGGCCTGGCACATTACATCTAGACAAATAAACTAATTAGATAGTAAATATTAGGAGACCTACTTGTTCATTAGACTAATCGAGCTAATGTTGTCCAGATATTAAAATACGAGGAATGAAAGCTATATTCAAACAAAACAGCTGTAATGACTTTCTGGTAAATACTGCCTGGCTGCATAAGGCTAGAGTATATTACTCAAGGGCAGTAGAAAGATTTCCTTTGCACAGCAACAGTAATCTATATAACCACAGAGATTTTAAATGCATGACTGAGATCTGCAGCATCCAATGTTCCTTACAGAGGGAGAGGTAATGTTGCAGCTAAGCTTCTATTAGAAACCAGAATCCCTGAATTCACATCTTCTCTTCAGGAAGACATTTTGTACTAAATTTTTGGAGAAATGGACAAGGGGTCTTTGAACTAAATTGCTGGCAAGAATAAGAGAAAGACTAAATTCTAATGACTGCTTCTAACTCAATTGTTACTTCCTCAACAAAACAAAATTGAAACACAGGAGAAAAATACTTCCAAGGATGGGGCATCCACAACTTCTTTGGGCAACCTGTGTCAGTGCCTTACCACCCTCACAGTACAGAATTTCTTCCTTATACCTAGACAAAACCTGGCTTCTTTCAGTTTAAAGCCTTTCCCTCTTGTCCTGTCACTATACACCCTTATCAAAAGTCTCTCTGGCTTTCTTGTAAGCTCCCTTTAGGTACTGTAAGGTCATCCCAGAGCCTTCTCTTCTTAACCCTGGCTTTCTGAGTTGGAAGAACACATTGCCAGGTAACACTGAGCTTCTTGTCAATCGATACCCTCAAGTCCTTTTTTCTTGGGACTGCTCTCAATCTGTTCTCTACCCATCTCTGAGATAAAATTGTTTGTTCAAGACCAAACCTTGCTAATTTCAAATTCTTTCTTTCTGTGAAAAATAAAGCACTAAAGCTTCATTCAGCCTGTCATGAAGTCCCATTGCTGACAGCAGATCTCTACTGTAGCTGTAAATGAACAGTTTCTGAGTGTAGTCTTTTTCTCTAAAGCAATTCTGTCCTCTAATGTGTAGGAGTAGTTTAAAAGAGGACAGAAGAAGACAGGAGGAGAATATACACCTTATAGAGGTTTTTTTCTGATGTATCAATGGGAGCTTGGGAATTGTCTGACATGCTTGCCTTTCAAAGAACAGGAACTTGCATACAGATCTCTCTCTACGTGTATGTCCATATTATCATACAATGAGCACATGAACCATAGCAAGATGTCAGCAGAATCAAGGTCTGTAAATGGTTTTTTTCCCACATTGCATCCTTGTTTGATAAAACAAGATGGAAGATAAAGTGGACAGAAGCATGCATGCGGGAAGTAAACAGTTTTCCACTTTGTTGCTTCCGCAGCTTCCTGCTAGTGACATTGGTTTTATTCACTACTTCCTACCTGGCCTTAACTGAAGGGATAGGCTGACAAAAGCTTTAGGAAAAAATGAAAAAAGACTGGAAAAGGGAATTTTATGTATGGATATGAGACAGAGTAAAGAAGAGTATCAAAAATAGGGTGTAAGGCGAGAGGAAAGCCTAAGGACAGTGATGTGGTGGGTATACAGTGGAGCCACTTGAGAGAGAGAGAAAGGTTACCTAAAACTGAAACTCTTTGTTTCACTGCTCCTCTCTAGCCTAACTAGTTTCTATGTTTACAAAGTCTTGCTGGTATCCTGGTCCTGTATATGGAGACTGCATGACTGCCATACTAAAATTTCTTTCAGCTTCCCCAGATTATTATTAAGAATACACGTTCTGCCTGGAATAACTCAAATGGAATCCATATATCACAGTGCTTCTTCCTTTGGATAGTTAGAGAAAACAATATTTATATAAATGTCTTCAAACATCTCAATGGCCATTAACAGCTTTGGACTGAAAGGGAACAGGAAACAATTCCAAGGATTATTTTCAAGGGGACTGTCTTAAAGCTGTGGCTTTCTTATGGTGCTGGTTGTTTGTACTCTTCCAGATGCATCCTAGTGATAGGAGTTCAATCATCCTTATCCATGAGATATCGTCTAATTTGATATGAAAATGTGAACATGTTTTGCGAAATAGATCACAACAGAACTTACTGCAAATGCCCTACAAGCCTCTTACACTGAAATCATTTATCAAATATGTGCAAATACGTCAGGAATGAGGATTTCTGAACCTTGTCCTAGATTGCGTTTTACATATGGATTAATGAATGAAGTAATAAATCAAGAAAGACTGTTGTGCTCTGATTATTCTCATTTCCTCATATACAACTTTTAATGTCCTACCTGCAAGGCAATGGGGGCAAGCAAGGGGAAGGAATAGGACAGAAAAAATCAGGACTGGAGGGAATCAGCTTTTCTCTTTGTAGTGTTTCTAGCTAGTGTTGCTTACACTTTTTTGATTGTATTTGCACTGTGATGCCTAAAACCTGGGTGAGAAACAGAATTCCTCCATCCCTAAAAGCACCCATGCGATCTCTGAGAATGGGTTTCTTCATACATAGCATAATAATTGAATGTATTTCAAAAACAGGATAGATTTTAAAACTTATTTGTTCTTGTATACACTAAAGCATGGAAACACATCCAGCTAACTTGGGCATTATTATATCTCTTAGTTCCCCCAAAGTAGTTAATTACAGCCTTATTATTAACATCAGTTATAGTCCTAAAGGTCTCAGGTATTACAGAAAACAGCATGGATTTAGATGCCTAATCTAGCTAAGATAGCTTGTTATAAGATGAAGTGAAACCAAGTGAGAATGACTATAGATGAAGGAGTTATGCTTCTTTACCAATATATCCCTTTTTTTAATTGTGTGAATTTGTCATATGTACAAACCCAAAATGTCATGGAAATTCATAAACTGTCATAGTCTACACCAGGTAGTTCCTGGCAGGTAGTACAAAACAGAGTCCAAAAGTCTTTTCTAAAACTTTAATAAAGCAAATCTTCCTTCTGTAGCTTGTGGAATCTGTCTAAATTTATTTTCTTTCAGGCATTATAATATCTTTGGGAAGGAGTGTAAATGAGGAAGAGACATTTCTGGCTCCCAACAGTGGAGGGCTATATGACTTGTAATCACAAGTGTCCTGACAATGTTTGCTATTCTGTTGCTGGAAAATCCCCCTTGCCCATCCTGAAGCTTTTATTTTCTCCTTATCCCTCATTTGCATTCTCTCTTTCATCCAAACAACAACACAAGTTCAGCATTTTGACAGGTTGTCATCAGTATCATTCCTATCCTGAGGGCTAGATCCATGATGTACAATTGTTCTCCATGGCCTCTTTCATCTTTCCTATAGAGCATAAAGGAGGATGCAGAAATATTTCAATGTTTTAACATGCTCACCACTGTAGAAAGAGGGGATAACACATTTTAGCATTCAAAAGGGTGGATGCCAGATTAATATGACTAACTTGGAAGAAGCTGGATAGATAGCCAGGAAAAGATGACACAAGGTGCAGGAGAATGAGTTTTAAATTGGTGCTGAAACAAGCCCTGCTAGCATTGATGTCATGAAGTCATAGAGTGTTTGCATACCACAGCAAGTGTTTGTTTTCTCCTTAGGGACCATTTGTGTTTGCTATAGCTGACAACACGAAAGGTGAGGAAGAGAGAGCTGGTGTGTTTTAAAGCATGATAGGAGAATAAAAAAAAAAAAAAAACAAGTCTTTTATATTTTCCTGGTATTTGGAGAATATTTTGCTCTGCAATTTAAACAGATTGTAGCTGGTAAAGGAAGGATGGGAGTCCTTCAAACAAAGGGACATAGGAAATCAAAATGAGAATTGTTGGCTAAATCCTGAGTGCTGAACTGACCAGGATGCTGTATGATAGAGGGTGTAGCAAGTCAAACAGACGCTGGCAACTTTGAAAGCCATTTGATAGGGATTTCAAGTCACTGTACTTTAGTCAACCTATTGACATAATATGAAATGGCTCAGACTTTGTTTATCCTAAAGTTAAAAGGAGTAGATTATCTGCAATTTCAGCACATACACATATAATCACCTGCAGCACAGTTTGACTCAAAAAATATCCCAATATTTTAGGGTTTTTTTGGTTACCCCATGCACATGGAGGGTTTAGAAAAAAGTAGCTGATGGTAACCACTGAACAGTCCCACTGATGACAAACATGGGACAGTTCATTTCCCTTTGTGGTCTGGGTTGGATCCAAAGACATGATAAATGCTGAATTCGAAAAGGATTGTTTCCCTACAGTGACCAGATATACATATACCCATATACATGGAAGCTTGAATAAGAAATAATTTTAAGATATTTAACACATTTTAAAAATAAATACTTATCCTATAAGTCTTTCCATATCATATCAAGTTTTTAAAAGAAAAAATTATTTTCCTCTATATATTACAAGATTTAAGAGCTCAGAATTGAGATGCAAAATAAAATCAGTATTTCAGGGTAGGACGGTGTCATACTGATTACTGTACAGTAGCCAGAACAGTGTTGTCTCCTGTTGAAGTATGAGAAGAAATTAAAGTATGGTTCATTTCAGAAGTTCACATTGCAGACAAGTGATGGTATAGCAAACACTGGTTTTTTTTTTTTAATCTCTGTTGAGATTTTTTTCTAATTGGAGATGCCTAACAATTACTCTGAAAGAGATGGGTAAGTGGTGAATTTTTTTGTCTACAGATGTGCCCAAAGCAGGTTAACTACCTTCAGGTGACACCTCCTCAGACAGGCAATTTCTTGTTCTGTTCTTGCACTAATGGATGCTTAACAACCCAGCTCAGCAGAGACTGTGGAATTTGCTAGGCCAGGGAAGCTGCAGCAAATAGCAGAATTTTAAAGAATTTGAGTGTTTGTGTATTTGTTTTTCTCGTGTAATAGTCTCAGCCTTCATTTAGATATACAGCATTAGGGTATGTTTTTAAGTACTTTATCCGCGTATCAATTATTCTCTGAAGAGGGCTTCACTGTATATCTACAATATTGCACTTGTGCAGTAAAAACAAGCATCTGAAGAACCCTCATGAAAATACATAAAAGCCAATTATTGTGATTTGTGTTTACATTCCAGCTGTCTTCTAATGAGATTTTTTCCATGCCATTAAAAAGAGAGGATAGTGCTGTCAATTTCTGGACTCAGAGATAAAGTTCCTGAAGACATTTAAGTATCTATTTCAGGTTTTGTCTTGCTGGAAGATTTTCCTTAAAATAGATGAATTTAAACATATGCAGGAGTGACTTCATGAATTAAAAATTTGATTTAATAGAAGCAAGTAAATGCACAGTGAGACTGAATTCAACCACCATTTGTAGCCGTGGGTTCTTTCCCAGCACAAAGTAACCACTCACCTTTGAGGATAAATGCCCCGTGTATTTCAGGGCAGTTGATAGGATAGATCTGGCTTCCAGAGGAATTCTTCCAGACTACTTTGAGCAGAGAACAGAGGATAAAAGGTAAGACCTCGTTAATGCCAGTAAACAAATGCCAGCTTCTGTGGAGTGCCTCAAGTCAACCTGCCGACACCCAGGCACAGAGGTCTGGAAGCTGCCTATGGGGCCCCCCCTCCCTCCCCAAAAGTCTCTAGTCTGCTGAGGCAGCACAGCACAGCACAGGCACACACATACTGAAAAAGTTGAATTAACTCCTGTAGGAAATGAGGAGTGGAGTGAATATGCCACTGTAACTGCATTGTAACACCCAAACTGCAGCTGCTGTAATAGCGCAGTGAATGTTCCTGTTTCTTAAAGGGTGTCATGCATATCAAACCTTTCTCAGTCTTAATTACAAAACAAAAAATAATATTATCCTCTTACTGTATGCCTTTATTTACCCTCTCATCTGCTCTGGCATTTTAATATCCAAGTTTTAGTTAGAAACAGATGCCTCAGCTTTAGCACCCTCTTGTAATGGCTTAATACTCTAGGTAAGATCAAAGACAGGGTAGAAAGATGCTACACTGAGCACAACTTTTGAGCAAATGGGTTTGAATATTCATTAAACAACATTTAATTTAAATACCCAAACCCTAAAAGCAGCAACATATGGGCCTGTTTTATTTTACATAAACTGAATAGGAGGTTGTGCCATTAGTTTCTGCAGACATAATGTTCATTACAAATGAAGTATGTTTTCCTTTAGGGAATGCACCACCATTTCTGTAGTGTTGTCATTCCCCCAAAAGGTTCAGTATACTTGCCATATGAAGTACTATTCTTGGCAATGTGCTTCAAAATGTAAACAAAATTCCCATAGATTTTCATCGACAAGGGGAACCTGGGGCAAATTAAATTCCTTAATGAGAAACAAATAATGTAAAGAGTCCTCCCTTTTTAAGAGACTATCTCAATTACATAGTTTGGTACATGGGTTTTCCCCTTACTCTTTGTGATGGAACATTTTTGCATAACTGTGTGATACATGGTTCTACAGTCCTCTGCTGGCTAAAAAATTACTTTGCACAACCTCTTTCATAATCTTGCACGAGTCTTTACTGAAAAGCAAGATATTTGCTCTTGAATTTTGTGTAGATTAAAAATGGCTAGATAAAACATTTTGATTACTCAGCAAGCTCCATGAAAAGTATTTTACATGTCCTCCTGCACTTCATATCCCAAGAGAGCTTCTTGAGTGAGGGAAGAAAAAAAAAAAAAGGAGAAGGAGGAGACTGGGGGAGATAAGTACTTGGAGAACTAAGCCAAAAAGCAACAGAAGCTTCTTTACATTTGGGACTGGAGGTTCTGTTCTCTCTGTAGTGTTGCTGTAACTATGTTATTGAGAAGTATCAATTCAAGAGTGGATCTCTGAAACACCTTATTCAGAGTTTACTTGGTAGGTGTCTGATGTAGTAATCTATTTCCATTTACTAATTCTAATAGAAGTGAGGCAGTGAAAGGTTTGTTTCTATTCCTTTTTGGTGTTTTATTTGTTGTTGTTTTAAATTGAAAAACCCTTCAGAAATTATTTTGGATCTTTGTTAAAGAAAGACAGTTAATGTAGGACTGAAGATGTATAATACCTTTATACTCCTGGGAAGTCTGTCTCCTTTCATCCACATAACAGCAATAAAAATTGCTTTACAAAGTTCCCTTACCCCTGCAGATAGCAACCTCAGGTTTCTGCAGGGTTTTTTGGCACTTTTACCCACACAGGTACCAGTGGAACACTGATCAACCCCTAGGATAGAGACTGATAAATAAATTGCTTTATATGAGCTGTGTGATTACTGTTCATTCTTACACAATTTATGGCAAAGTAAAGCTAGAAACAGAATCTGCAAGCAGAACAAACCTAAGGAACAAAAAGTCATTGGAATGAAAATGGCAAGAATGCAAAGTAGAAACACAAGAAAAATTGAGATATATCACTAAGCACGTATGCCTTGAGACATGCATCAGTGCAACAGCCATACAGAGGTAGCATTTCCCAAAAGTGGGTAGAAAGGTTTCAGAATGAAGCATGGTCCATATGCAACAGACATCTTGAATAAAGACAGGATATTCTCTTGGCTAAGCAGGCTTGCAGGTTAAAGAAAACTCAGGCTTCTTTAAGGGCACAGCAAAAAAACTGAACCCGCTCTTACGGGCTTTGCATAAGGCTGACAGTGCTGGTCAAAATATCAAATATGGAAACAAACATGGTTGAAGTTTCAGGGTGGCACAGCTATTGACCTAAAGACTGTGTTATAGAACACCACTGAGGCAGAACAGAGCTGGTTGAGACTTGGTTGCACTCAGTGCCTCTTACAAACTGAGCCTCTCCCTGACTATTTCCACAGACTCAAGTCCCATCTCTGGTTTGTGAAAAGAGAGCAGGTCTAGTAGTTAACAAGATGCTTACCTTGACACAAAGGTTCAATTCCCCAGCACATTTGCTTCATTTCTGATCTGTGGAGAAAGCCAGAGGAATCGTTGTTATATTAATAAGAGTTTCAAAGCTGCACCAGGAGAAGTTTAGACCAGACATTAGAAAGCATTTCTTTACCAAGGCCGGAAAAACACTGGAACGGGCTACCTCAAGCCTGTCAGTGTTTTAAAAGTCTTTTGGACAGCACCCTTAATACCGTGCTTTAAATTGGTCAGTCTTGAATTGGGCAGGCAGTTGGACCAGATGATCTTTACAGTTCCCTTTCAGATGAAGTATCCTATTTATTTGTACAGAATACATTTCACAGAATCGCAGAATATGCTGAGTTGGAAGGGATCCCCAAGGATCATTGATTCCTCCTCCTGGCCCTGCACAGGACCATCCCCAAGAGTCACACCACGTGCCTGAGAGTATCATCCAAACACTCCTTGAACTCTGTCAGGCTTGGTGCTGTGAACACTGCCCTGGGGAGCCTGTTCCAGTGCCCAACCACCGTCTGAGTGAAGTACCTTTTTCTAATATCCAACCTAAACCTCTCCTGACACAACTTTAGACCATTCCCTCAGGTCCTATCACTGGTGCCTGCCCTTCTTCTTCCCCTCTCAAGGAAGTTAGAGACTGCAATAAGGTCTCCCCTCAGTCTCCTTTTCTGTGCATTGAAAACAGTCAGGTAAAAAAAAAAAAAATCTTCGTACTTTATTCTTCCGTGCTTCATCTATGAAGTGGGAATACTGGAACATTCCAGCCTTATAAGGAATTGTAAGTTTGTCTGATGACATCCTGCCAGGACCATAGGAGTGTCCCACTTGTCTTCAAAACCAGTGTAGGTTTTTCTAAAGAGACCTTCCAAGCATTGGTCGGTGCAGCACACCATGTTAAAGCTTCTGTGAAAATATTTATTAATCCTACACCAAGGCTTTCACCCAGGTCACCAGACATGCCAAACCAATGAAGTATTGCCAGGAGCCCAAAGAACACTCTTGAACCAAAGAAAGTATTTTAAAGCAATCATCTACTACACCAAAAGGAGATTTATTTTTTCAAAAGCACAAGTCAGAGTCACAAAAGGCAACTAACAGACATTTATGTCTGTGTAAATGTTCACGGTTAATAAAAATGAGAAAAAAATTTAATGCATGTTGCATTTATTCCTTGTTTAATGACAGATGTTTACTTTGCAGCATTTCTTTGACTCTGGACAAATCAATTTCACCATGTTTTCTGTGGTTTCTGCGTGAGTACAGTCCTTTGTGCTTATTTATATGAGCACTACGGAGTTCAATGCTTGGAAAAATACATTCTCATTTTATTTAACTCCTGAAAAAATCCTAAAAGTTTAATATTTTTGTGTCAATAGGAAGCAGTTTCTTGCAATCCCAAGTCCTTAAATCAGTCTTTCCTTTTGTAACAACCTGAAGTAGGGCCTAGATCAACCTTTCCCCAATAACCAGAAGTGATCAATTAAAATAAATACTCAAACCATGAAATCTGTCAGTTCTCATGTTTTATTATACCCCTCTGCTTACCTTAAAAAAAAAAAAATTACTTTCTTCTCTGTAGCAGGATTCATCATACTATAAAGAGAATCATAAAACAAACTATGCAAGGACTGTTAACCAACATCTTAAAAATCAACTTTTCCCCCCCTTTTAATTTAAAAGTATTAAGCTGCTTTCACTGTGATTTTTACATTGGCTATTAAACCAGACAGAAAACACTGAAAAAGGAAAGTGTCAGTCCCAATTTTCTACTTATAGCCAAAACTGTGCAAGAGATATGGATCTGAGGTCATTTGTCACAGAAAAGTTTTATTATCAGTGATTGAAACCTGTTATCAAATCAACACAAACGATGCCTGGCTTAACAAACAGGCTAGCAAAAATTGACAGAAAATGATAGCAGGGTAGCAGCTCCAGCACAATCAAATCAGATCATCATGAAAGGCAGTGAAGCATGTTTCTCCTAATGGGGGTCAGTTTGCAGTCTGGTCAGCTTCATTAAATAACAAGCTGCATTTTAACCCAATGAACACAAGTACAAACTGTTATCATCTACCTCAGTGATGCATTGCACTCACATGATTTTTGCTGATTGTGTAATAGCTACTATGTTAAGAGAAGGCACAGATGCTCTGAATCTCCTTCTGCCTCAGCACACTACTTGAGCTTATTTAAGGTCTCTGTGTATGAACAGCAGTAACTTGAAAGGGAGATGGAGCTTTATTAGTAGTATTGGTTGCCAATGGCCAGCTCTTGGAAAATACAGTTACCTTCTAGCACATGATGTGTCTTTTAGCCACCTTTGCAGCTATTCCATTAGCCACAGCCTTTACAGAGAGCTAAGACTAAAATTATGAGGAAACTTACTGAATTTGAAATGAGGATAAAATTCCACAGAGAATATTTTAAAGATATAACTAGAGTTCAAAAATACTAACAACAAACCTAAGTTTCCATTTAATCCCTTTGAAATTAAGGACTCCAGAGGCATTAATGTACTTGGATGTGCCTGCTCCTGACATTGTTTTGTCAAAGGTTACTTAAACCTTTTCATTTTATATCTTAGAGGCATTGTAAAAAATGCATTCATAGAAATAACTTGATCTTATTGCTATTGTATTGGGAACATGATGAACAAAAGAAATTTGCCACCTATGTTGGAGAATTCACCTGCTCAGATGAAATTTTGCCAGAATTCATAGCAAAAAAAAAAAAAAAAAAAAAAAAAAAAAAAAAAAAAAAAAAAAAAAAAAAAAAAAAAAAAAAAAAAAAAAAAAAAAAAAAAAAAAAAAAAAAAAAAAAAAAAAAAAAAAAAAAAAAAAAAAAAAAAAAAAAAAAAAAAAAAAAAAAAAAAAAAAAAAAAAAAAAATTACTCTCATCTGGTCTCTTAGCAGTATCAAAATAACCATCCTCCAAAAAAGGTTCAGTCGATCTTGTTTTGCTCAAATAGAAGTAAATCAGCAGGGAGCATTTGCAATTGGAATTTCAGACTTAGTGTATGCATCTAGTATCAACAGCTGCTACAGGACAATGTTTCATTTCCTCTGTGTAGGAAACCAATGACATTAAAAATTCATTTTTTACAGCAACTGACCAGAGTAATATGAACAAGTTAATTTTGTCTGACTGTTGCAAACAGATTAGTTAGTGACCTAAATACTTTAGTCCTTAAACAACACATTTTCTATCAACAGAAAGAATCCACATCACATAGCACACTATGCCTCATTTATTTCGAGACACTGACAATACTAACTTCATTTGTTCCCGTCAATATTCTCAAACCTTTTACAAGCTGGTCCCTAGACCAACCCACCTCATTTTGCACAGATGATGTCAAATTTTACTATCTTTCATCTTTATCAGACTTATCTTCTCCTATGAAGCCAAGACACTCATCTCTGTTCCTCCAAACAGACTCTGCTAAGTCCTTCTCTGATATGCTGTAGTTTGTCTTTTGCCTTCAGTACAACAATCTCCTTCAGACAGGAGCCACTATTGTCTGGCTGTGCCATACCTATCTCACTGAACGTAGGAATGGAACCTCAGCAAAAAGTTGGACCACTTGATACAGTTTAATTTAAGACAAGTCCTGAGGCTTCTGCACAGCTTCCAAGTGTTTCACACAAAGATTTAATTTATTCTTACTAGACTGGTTATGCAGTTTTAAGTCCTTCCTACAGAAAACCCCCCCCAAACATTTTCTGTGCATGCAACTCCAACAAGTCCAGGTCCATTATTATAATAATGGTGGTTAATAAAAGTCTTTCCACATGTACCAGTTTGAGATAACTCACCACCAGATTAATTTAGAAGCTGGTCTCCAAAAATGCCTTCGGAGTCTAATCTGGACTCCAGACTGATAAAATACTTGAGATATTGAAATATGACAGCCAGGCCAAAGTCTGAAAGCAGGCAACAGTGACCAAACTACTACCTATAGATGATGGGATGTGCCAAGATGGGCAGAAAATAAAAGGGTTCCTTCAGCACACAGTAGGGAAAGAAGTGCAGATTCCAGTTCCACTTAATTTTTTCACCTCCCACAGGAAAAGGGATTAACCCAGAGTCTTCACAGCACAGCGTGTGCATTAAACCTTTGAATTACAGAACACCTGCTACACATAGCTTAAACTGGAGTGCATATGGACAAAATGTTGGCAGAACAGAAACTCACATGAAGAGCTGCTCACAACTCCCAACCCCTGAAGCACGAAGATTTCATTTGATTGCTCTTTTCCAAGGAGAATGATAGGGAAAAGATAGCTACATCAACACAGAATATTGCAGAATAATGGAAAAACACCAACAGGCTGATCTCTTCAATTAGCTCTAGATCTATACCATTTTGACCCCTTCCCCATTTTTTTGTGCTTAATGGTTCATACTGCAAGACCAGAGTACAGCTTATAAATATGTGGTTATAACCTAACCATCCAACAGGAGTCAATTGTTTTATGGATTCACTACCTGTTTTTTTGCTGTCAATCTTCAATCAAAATAGGGCATCAAATACCAACTTAAAGCACCAAGCAATATCTATTTCAGTCCATCTCCTTTGGCAAGTTACTGTACCACAAAAATCTGTAGTAAGTAGAATGTAAGACATTGCAAAACCGAAGAAGAGAACCTTAAATACTCCAACTCCAGAAGTAATTTCTGCTTCTAGAGGTAGACACCTCAGGACAGACACCATAGTACTGTTTACTATGTAATCTCAGAACACCAAGTCTACGCAAGACACATACCCCTGTGACAGCACTTATTTAGAGAACCTTTGTTGATTGCACAAAACCAAGATGAGGCTTTTGAAAAGACCAACTAAAATTTGTGCCAGCACTCTACAGCTTTCAAGTAGTAAACATTTGGAAAACACTAACTGTATGATCTTCACCAAAACTGATGGTTTCCATTGAATTGAAAACAAGAGTGAAGCAAGAACATGGCTTAAGGCCTCAGCTTCTCAACAATTATTTTTAATGCATGTTTTCAAAGGAGCTGAGATCTTTGGCAGGTGATTTGACCTCCTTTCAACCTATTCTAGGAAAAATTGTTATATAAGTCTTCCTTTTATTAGTATTCCTGTGTTCACACCACCCTCTAGTGATTGTTCAATTACATTAAATACCATGACTCTTCTTTCCTTTCATATATGTAAAGGGTTTACCCTTGAAATAGGTTTAGATTCTAAGACTCATGATCATAAGATTTGCTCCATATCCCTCACAGTATTTTCAGATATCTGAAATTTACTCACCAACTCAAGAAACTCAAGTACAGTGCACATAGTGTATCAAAGTACCCACATCCCACTTTTAATACCCCTCTAGCAATTCTTCTGTTAAGAGTACTTTCCAGTCTGACCATCCACGAGACTCTCTTGCAGTAATACTCACACCACCAGAGACTTTCGCTGCGGCACCAGCAGGCAGCCCCTGCACAGCAGGTGGCCCCCACACACTGTCAGACCAGGTTTCCTTACCAGTTCGACCCCAGACTTCCCAGAGTCTCATTATATAAAGCCATTTATTCATGGCACAGTAACATACAAAGAGCTCCAAACGGTACCCCTGAGGAGTGACCCCAAGCTAATGAACTCCTGGGCTTTTACCCCTTCAGAGTCTAAGCATGTGACTCCTCGGCTCCTGGTGCCCTCCATCTCTGTGTCTTTGTGCCCATCATTACTCAAAGGTTTGGCAGTTCACGACCTCTCATCTCAGGTTCCCACCAAGAGCTCATCTTGCAGCTCCCATTGCTGCTGCACTCTGAGCTACTTGCACTGGACATACATTCAGAACATACCTTTAGGAAGAACATCCAATGGGTATGTATCTTTGAAGCCCTGCCTGACAAGTGTGTTAACGTCCATAGGATCTCAGAATCAAATCCATTATGGAATTGACCAGCATGTTTCGCCACCCCCTTAGTCTACTATCACTAGTTCATCTGTGGTTTTAAGAAACCAGTGCCCTTTCACCAGACCAAGTGCCTACTACTCCCAGTTGCTAACATCAATAAAGGCAAAAAAACTACAGCATGAGGTAGAGCATTTATGGTTCAGCTAACAGTGTGATGCTGCTGAATACAGACAACAGCAACCTCAGTAGGTCAAAACTCAGGCTGAAGGTATTAAGCGCTTCATCTATACTTAGCAGATCTTGCACAGTATCCCCTTAAACCACTTTAACAACTCTTAACTATGGTAGTGCTGGTTTCCCCAATAGTAAAAAATGCCTTTCCTGCATTACAATGTGCTGCCTAAGTACAATGGTAGTACAATTCAAAAATACTGTACTTTAGATAAGTCAGAACCCTAATCAGCACAGCTGCTACAGCTGCTGTCTGTTTCAGTCCTATTTAGAGTATAAAACTTGTATTTTGCTTGCTCCTCAAAACATCCGCACCAGAATGCCCCTGCTTTTATCTTATATGGTTGCTTTAACACTACCAGATGAAAAATTAGGGGTGTACTACAGAGAGCTGAAGACAGACCCCAGGGCCTGTCCTGACAACTTGGGAACGAAAGACAAATTATGCCCAACTCCTTCCCTACTTAAAATCTTAACTGTGGAAGTAAGCAGCTCTGAATATCTCTGTGTACATGTTCTGTTCTCCCTAACGCTGTATTCTACAGGTCTGTACACATCAGGCAGTCAAACAAGAACATCTTAAAAAGACTTTCCAAACCAGTTTTAACAGATGACAAAAGCCTGTCTATCTCCATGAAATAACTACCTGCTTGGAATTAGTTCGTATTTCTACCTGTAGAAAGCATTTCAAATTGGTACTCAAAACAAGAGGTGTTTAATTATGAAGATTTTAATACAGTGCAAACAGTGCACCTATGCTCAGTTTCTCAAACTTTACAAACAGTAGCTTTCAAATTAAAACTATAGGACAAATCAGCATTTTATTGACAGTTTATTTGATGTTAAAGTCAGATGAACAGGTTCTACTTTCCAGAATAATTCCTTCTGTACATCTTCATAGAAGGATGCAGACTGTAAAGGAAAAAAAAAATATTACTAATACAAAATTTAAACAATTTTTACACTTTTACATTTATAAAGCCTGAAACTCTGGTTCCCAAACAAGTCAGGTGAACCACACTGCTCTCCTTTCAAGAGCTTAAGGTTCAGAATTTCACAGCACTGTCATGGGAATAAATGAGAGCCTAAATTACAGCATTTCTGTAGAAAAACTCAACAAGCTACAAGTGCTTTGACAGCTTTCTGTTTAAGACACTATACATGCTATATCATCTCCCAGACAGATCATTTGTAATAAAACCACTTTTTTCTGGAACACTTACTGAACACAGCACTTAGGTTTCTGCAGCAACAACACAAGGACTTATCTGTAAGAGTATCACCTTTTTTTATAAGGAATTTAATTGAAATAAGTGTAAGAAAACAACAGAAAACTCTTCTGAAAATAGTCATCATACTACTTTAATCTATTTAAGACAATAGAAACCAAGGTCTACCATCCTCTCTTTAGCATACCTACAAGTGAAAAATGTAAGCCTTGTTTACAGTTAGACTGAATGATCAGCAGCTTTAGGAACAGTAAATGTGAACTGCCCAATTTATTATTTCAGCCTTTACACTAATGAGGTATTTCATGTAAGTGAAGGTATTTCACATAATTCAGTAGTAATTGACAGTAGTAATTTGCAGAATTGATTTGTAAATATTCTTTCCTAGTCTTAAAACTTTTGCATTTGGTTCTGTGTCTGCACAAGTACCACGGTCTTCACATAAATCAATGTTAGACCTACGACATCATAATGACTGGACTGCTGAATGTCTACCCTTACGAAGTGTTCTCAAGTCATACCTGCGATCCATTTTCCATCTGAGGAATGTTCAATTACTGAAAAAAAGAAAGTAGTAATTAACAATAAGAATATTTTTATTTAAGTTCTACTACTGTAGAAGATGGAGCTTTGAGGAGTTTTACTGACACTTGCAATATGCTTTTTTCAATAACCACATCGAAATGTGCGACTTCAAAATTTTGACTACAGTAGAGACTGAAGACTTAAATTTTTTCACACATTGTCTCAAACTCAAAAGGGGACAATAGTTGTTAAGAGCTTAACTAATATTCAGAACACAACTCCATGTTCAATTATACCTACAGGCTACAATGGCTTAAAGTGCCTATCCATCCACACTTCTGTTTGATAGCTTTTTTTTTCAGAAAGGCCTCATGTGTCACAGGTACAGCTGTGACATTAAAAGGGAGGGTGGTTGGCTTTTTTAGCATTTCAGTGTTGCACGGTATATGGGTCACTGCACTGAAAGCGAAGACTAGGTGAAGGACATCCACATATACTTGTTGCAAATTTTTAGCGAGCTCAGCAAAGTCTAGAGCTACAGTTACATTAAATAGCACACAGCACTTTAAAATACTTCTCTTGAAACTGCAGGGAAAACAGAATGGGAATTCTAATGGAGTGAGAAGGAAGCACCAAAGAAAACAATCAGTCATTGGCACAGTTACATATGACCTGAAATTAAAAAAAAATTATTCAAGTATGATTCACCATTTCAGTAATTTGCATGACTAGATGGTACATAACTTTTAGAATATACACTTGCCTGAAGATTTTTCAGAATCAAGTGCCTACATATTTCTGAGATAAATAGTTCTCACAGACTGTATAGGTGGACTCAAAAACATACTCCAGGACTCCTATTAAAAATTCCTCTGCATAGCTGTGATAAAGGATGATGAACCACATAATTATCTTTTAAACACGCATTTTTTAAGATAAATTTTAAAGACACCAGTGTATTTCACATTTTTCTGTAAAGCAGCACAGAACTCTTCTCAAGCAAGTTTTCCAGAAAGCACGCAAAATAATTTATCCTAAGTGAGGACACAAAGATTAACAAAGGTAGTAAACAAGTAACATCTAAACCATGCATACTTATCAACTTAAAGATAATTTAGAAAGATATCAAAATGCTAATCAAAACCACAGTTCACCTACTACTAATATTGCATGCTGGTTTGGGAAGAACTTGATATGTAAGTCACATCTCCTACATAATTACCACAGAACATGATCCTGGCCTTAAATTCGTGAAGTGTTGATATGCTTTAAGAGGATTTCTCTGACCTGGACAGCTTGAGTAATTCAAGTGACAGTAATTTAACCATTTTGCATTAACTCTCAACAACAGGTGCTAAAGTCTTGATGGGAAGTAGTTCATCCATACCACTGGGATCGGTACAACACTCAATTACTCCCTTGCCATTGACAAAAGGGTGTATATTAAGTGTTACTACTACACCAAATGCTATTTTGGTGCCATAAACAATTGTAGGACTTCATGGTTAAAACAGCATTAAAGCAGAAAGAAAGAAGGCTCAAGACCTATCTAGTAGACTAGTTCCCTCATTTAGTAATTGCCAGTAACACTGGTTCACTTCCATCCAGTGATAACAAGAATTTGACTTCTACGCTAACTAAAAAATGTTATTTCACTGAAATATCCAATTTCACTTGAATTTGTGTCTTAGCTTGGAATACTGTAGGGCAATAGTTAAATACAGCTTAAGGCTGACAACTGTGCCTTTTTAATTTTCAAACACCATCTCAAATGCACTAAGGTGTGATGTGACTCAGCTTTCATGTACACAGCTACTTACACACAACAGTCAAGTTACACATGCAATTGCACTGTACTACTTTGAATCAGATCCTGGAGTGTTCTGAACCAATGCCTCCAATTAGAGTATTAAGCTTCCTGGATCTCTTCTCACCGAGTTCCTTATTTTAAAGCTGATTCACTGGTTTCAAAAGTCTTGTTTGCTACTGGTCAAATTTTATTTCTAATTCACACAGAATAAAGTTCATTATGTTATTATTCAGCCCTCGAAGGACAGATTTAAGTTTAAATCAAACACGCATGCAAGGCAGTACAGTGCTTTAACTGAAAGGATGGACACATGTCAGTGATGTATAATTCAGTCACCACATCCATGCTCATTTCCAGTACCTGTAGATACTTCATTTCTGATGATGAAATCCAAGAAAGTTGAAAAAAAGCAAAAGTGAAGATTACTAAAGTACAACATGTCAAGGCATTTTTGCAGCTAAAGAACTAAGCATCAAAACCCACTACTCTCTCTCCCCTTATTAAAACATCTGAAGAAAACCCACTTGGCTGCACAGCTTATTCTGCATTGGTCAAAGGACAAAACAGCACAAACGAAGATGACTGGCTTCCCACCCAGTCTATTCCTCAGTTGTGGTTTTGTTTCATGACAGAGGAACTCTGACTCCCTCCTAGCTGCTTGTATCAGGTTCCAGCCTCAGCCCAGGAAGCTCCCACCAGAGGAAGACTCCACTATCTTGGGAATCAGTCACTTAAACCCAGGATAAAATAGGCATTCTACTTATTTCTATTTACACTCTGTTATTATTGCCTACAATATCCTTAACAAACTCACCTTGATAAATAACACCATAAGTAACAGTAACTTGGTGGAGTAAGCATTAGGTATTTAGGCAGTCTAAGTAACAAGTGTTAAGATTATCTAATGTGTGTATTGCAAGACTGATTTATGTGATTAGAGCAATACTGTTAGATTTATGAAAGTGTAACTTTAGTTCAAGTGACACATAGGAAACAGTAATTTAAGAAGCATTCTTTCATGTTGTATCAGCTAAGCTTGCAGCAGTGAGGAGCAAAACTAAGCTACTGAGCTGATGACAAGCTATACAACACACAGATTACCTTCTGTTATCCAGTAGAACAGGTGAAAAAATGAAAGAAAAAAATTGTTATTCTGTTGAAGCATCTAATCAACATTTCAAAGGCAAATGCTCACTCTAGTTTAAACATATTCTCATCCTACCTTCTTGCCAGCACCAACATTTGCCTTGGCTGTGCCCCGGACTTTCTTCATTCTGTTCTTACGCTCCTTTCGCTGCTTCCTGGAAGTCTTCTTCTTTTCATACAGGCCATGCTATTAAGGAAGTTAAAATTGCATTTAACATTGTTTTGCTGTTATTCTCAATTTAATTTGTATTACTTCTGAACTCTTCAAATACAGTTTAAATTTGAAATATTAACTAAACATCAAGTTCATTAACTAATAAATGATTCAACACGCTTAGGTAGAATATGGATCAGCCCCATCTCTTATGCTTCTTCCAAACCATTAAAAGTGATTTGTTATCTATTACCGCTAAACATCTCTGGTAAGAGGTATTGCCTTCCCAATTCCCCTGTAATGTAGAGTAAGAAACTCTTAGCCTCTTTTGGAAGTGCAGAAGCTAACCTGTGTTATTTTGTCTCATTTTCATTCATGGCTAGGCTTCTCAAACAAAGATTTGAGAGGGGCTCTACCCACGCTTGCTACAAGGGTGCTGAATTTTGTCTCGTATGACTGAGTACACCAACAGTACTTCGACAACACTTGAGGTTTTACACATGCAAGTACTGAATAAACACTTTCAACCTGTCCCAACTGCTTCCAAGATACCAGAAGACAACGTACCCTGGCAAGCCTATGCTTTGGTTCATTTTTCTTTGCATAGTCCAAGGAATCGTAGATCATGCCAAAACCAGTTGTCTTGCCACCACCAAAGTGAGTTCTGAAGCCAAAGACGAAAATTACATCAGGGGTTGTCTTGTACATTTTTGCCAGCTTTTCCCTGATTTCTGTTTTGGGGACTGTGGCCTTCCCAGGATGAAGCACATCAATCACCTGAGAAAGAATTTTGACAAGTTGTATAAGAGGTCAATACCCAGTGCAATAGCCAAGTGCTACAGTCCCACTGTGAACTTAACACTTAAACTAACCCACCTTAGCAGCACAAAGTATTATTTGATATAAAAGGAATCAAAAGTTTCCTGCTTCACAGTCATTCAGATTGGAAATCACCTTAAAAATCATTCAATCCAACACTGTCAGGTCTGTCAATAGTAGTAAGCCATGTCCTCCAATGCCAAATCTACATGTCTTTTTAATATCTCAAGGGATGATGACTTAACCCCTTTCCTGGGCAGCCTGTTCCAATACCTAATAATCCTTTTGGTGTGGAATTTTTCCCTAGTATCCAATCTAAACCTCCCCTGGTGCAACTGCCAATGACAGAACAATTTGCTACCTCACCATAAGTATTTACCTTCAGCAAACATCAACACATATAAAGCCATAAGCTTTTACAATAAGAACTCTGGAGATTTCAAGGGTCCCGTACTGACAGTGGCTAAAAACCACGTGCAGCCCTGAGCCAACAGACAAATAATTAAAGGCAAATTTCTGTATTCTTTTACCATCTGCTTGCGCTGCAGCAGCCTGTTTGTCATGAACTTCCTGGTTCTGATGGTCACTGTGTCATTCTGCAAGAGAAAACAAAACAATAGCTACACATGCAACTGAAATTTAATAAATGAGTAAATAATGCACACTACAGCAACAGTCAGGAGCCTCAGACACTGATAGTGAACTCGTGATCTAAGCGGACTGGTCCTGGGCTACAGAAAACACCTGTAAGGACACTGAAAAACTGACAAATTCATCCCCAGTTTTCAAACATCACAGCAACATACACACTTTCACCATTCCGAGAAGGTGAAGTAGCTTTTAGTGAAACACATGCATTACAGACCAAGAATTGTAACAATGTAACAGAAGTTTCCTTAGGAAGCTCAAATATTACCACCTCTGTGGTGTCCCACCCTTAAGGGGAAGGGAGCACCCAAGACTCCTAGATGCTTGTGGCTGACAGGTAGGACAAAGGTCAGAGGGTCCAAAAAGCTTACAAAGTTTTATTAGCAAATTACACGCTTGGCATAGAAATGGGTATGCTAGATCTTGAACTCCCACTGACAAGACACAGCACTGGATTTTGTATAAAGGGATATGCTGAAAGGCAAGAGAGAGAAAGAAGAGAATGGGAGAAAGGGATCACCAATCCTGGCTCCAGCATCAATCCCAGCTTCCTAGGGGTACCTTTTCCAGGTAAGTTTCTTCCTTTCTATGCCACTTAGTTATCCTGTACAGTCTATTCTTCTGGACCTTTCCGGAAATAGGTGGGAGGACTCTGATGCCCACCAACAGTCCATGTCCACTTCTTAGCCTCATTCCTTCACCTGCACTGTGCTGTGCTCATCTCAAGGAGCCAGAATAAGAATACCTCTTCCTGGAAAAGTGCTGCCCCACCTCCCCATGGCCCCTTTCCCCAACCACAGCAATCCTTGGCTGTCATTATCAACACTTGGTTGGCTCCACAGCCACCCAGTTATTGTTGCTGAAGACACACATGAGCCCCTTCAGCTTTCAGGCTTCTAGAGCTTCTTAAATGTTATAGAAGGCTTGAGGCAGGGAGGGGACTACCGTGAGCCATCTGGCTCTGCTCAAGAAGGGTCATCCCAGAGCACATAGCACAGGGTTGTGTCCAGACAGTTCTTGAAGATCTCCTGTGAGGAAGAACCCACACCTCCTCAGGGCAATCTGTTCCAGTTGCTCACACAGTAAATAAGTTTTCTCTCATGTCCAGGTGTAACTGTCTATGCCGCAGTTTCTGCCCATTGCCTCGTCCTATTGCTCAGCATCACTGAGCAGAGCCTGGTCCATTCTCTTTGCACCCTCACTTCTGATACTGACAGACATTGACGAGGTGACTTCTAACCCGTCTCTTCTCGAGGTTGAGATGGCCCAGTTCCCTTAGTCTGTTCTCATACAAGAAATGCTCCAAAACCTTCTTTCTTGCCCTCCACTGGATCTGCTGCAAGAGCACCATATCTCTTTTGAACTCGAGAGCCCAGATCCGGACACAGCACTCCAGAGGTGACCTCCCCAGGGCTGTGCAGAGGAGCAGGATCACCTCCCTCGACCGACCGCCCATGCTCTTCCTAACACAACGCGCAAATTTCTCTAAAAAAAACCCCGCACAAGCCTGTTCCCGTAACGCCTCCAGACACAGCAGCCGTGACAAACACATGGCTATAACCCACGATAACCCCACAATAGCACCTGAGGAGCCCCGCGTTACCGCGCTATCAGAGCCCGTGGCCGCACCCGGCCCGGCCCGCGCCCCACCGCTACTGGCGGGCAGTACACAGGGCGGTCCGGCCACCGCAGCGCCGGCCCGGTGCGCGCCATCGCAGGGCGGGCGGGTGCGGGCGGGCCAGCGCGGCGGGTCCCGGCGGGGCAGGGGCGCGGCGGGGCCGGGATGGCGGCGGCGCGGGGCGGATGGCGGGGACGGGCCGCGCACTCACCATGGCGGCGGCGGCGGCGGAGGCAGCGGCGGCGGAAAAAGGGCTGGCACCGCCCCCCGGGCAGTCATAAGGCGGCGCGGGGGCCTTCCGGCTGGGTGGGGCTATGTGTGGCGGTGACTTCTGTAGAGCCTGGTTGGAGTAGGAGTCTCTCTGTGTGCCTGATGGCTCCCGGGGTGGAGCGGGGTTGCGTCGCGAAGGAGCGGCGGGATGGGCTCGGCTCGGCTCGGCTCGGCTCAGCCTAGTTCAGTTTAGTTCTCCCGTTTGAGCTGGCGCTGCCGCGGGTCTAGCTCCTCCTCTGTGCAGCCTGTGCTGGGGCTGCTGCCGGGACCCCACGCTCAAAGTCACGGGCTGAGCCAGAACCACGGACTGAGCGTGGCTGTGGAGTTGTTGAAGGCTGAGGGAACTGGATCTGTTCAGCCTCGAGAAGAGGCGACTGAGAGGGGACCTCGTCCATATGTATAAATATTCGAAGGGGGGGTGTCAGAGAATGGACCAGGCTCTTGTTGGTAGTGCTGAGCGATAGGACTGGAAGCAACGGGCAGAGAGTGCTGCACAGGGAGTGCCACCTCAGCACGAGGAACAGCTTCTTTACTGTGCAGTGACCGTGCACTGGAACAGATCACCCAGCGAGGGTGTGGAGTGTCGCTCACTGGAGATGTCCAAGGCTGGACATAGCCCCGTGCCGTGTGCCAGGGGTGTCCCGGTGTCCCCGCTGTGATCGCTCCCGACCCGGCCCACCCACGCTCCCGGAGCCCCGAGCTCGGCGGGGGCCGCCAGGGGGCGCTGCGCGCGGAGGCCGCCCCGCGCGGCCTTGGCGGCGAGTGCAGGCAGGCGGGCCCGGCGGGACCCGGTGCGGCCGCCGCGATGGTGAAGGAGCAGTTCAGGGAGACCGATGTGGCCAAGAAAATGTGAGTGGGGCCCGTGCGGCGCTCCGGGGGCTGGGAAGGGGAGCTGCAGGATTCCCAGGGCAGGGCGGAACCACTTGAGCTGGGGAGAGGTTCGGTGCGGGGAGCGGGGGGAGTCTGATGGCGCGGCGGCTCCGCCTGGTGAAGCGCTGGCACCGGCTGGGCTGTGCCTGTGCCCAGGTGCTGGGGCTGCGCAGGAATATAAACCACCAACTCACCGCAAAGCCGCTTTGTTCTTTACAGTTACCTGAAAAGATCCTACTTCAGCACTACTGTGCATCCATTTAACCACCTTTGCATTACTTTAGGGTACTTTCGGGTCCGGAGAAGGGCAGCGGGGCTGGGAAGGGTCTGGAGCACAACTCCTGTAAGGAGCGGCAGAGGAAGCTGGCCGTGTTTAGCCTGGAGAAAAGGAGGCTCAGGAGGCACCTAATTACAACTACCTGAAAGGAGGGTGTAGCCAGGTGCGGGTCGGTCTCTTCTCCCAGGCAAGGACGGATAGGACAAGAAGACACAGTCTCAAGCTGTACCAGGAGAGGTTTAAGTTGGACACCAGGAGGAATTTCTTCACCGAAAGAGTGATTAGACAGATTGGAAGTAGCACTGAGTGCCATGGTTTAGCTGACATGATGGTGTTCAGTCATAGATTGGACTCGATGACCTGAGGGCTCTTTTCCAAATTAATTGATTCTGTGACGCTTAGGGCTGTGTGGGCTTGTCACTGGAAGTGTTTCTGCATACGTCTGTGTGCCCATACATACATATGGAATTTTCCATTCTAGAAGCCACATCTGCTTTGGCATGAAATCTCCAGAAGAGATGCGACAACAAGCTCACATTCAAGTGGTCAGCAAAAACTTGTATAGTCAGGACAACCATCACTCTCCACTGCAGTATGGGGTGCTGGACCATCGCATGGTGAGAACCATTTGTTTTTCCCAGACTCTTTCTGTGGAACTACTGAAGTGGTTAAAAAAAGCTGGGGTCACTGAAATGTACCACTTATCCAAAAAACACAAAAATGAGTCTTTACTTGAATTTCATAAACTGTTACCTGCAGAGGCAACTACTTTATTCATGCTTTTGGGGGGTTCAGGAATGCATTCTTTTGAGGCAGGAGGTAAATTCTTTCTGCCAAGTTGTTGGGAGACCTAGAGACATGTGTCAACATCATGCCATATCAACAGGAACAAAATGCCATAATGTAAATTAATGGGCTGTGGATCACTTCCAAGAGCTGTTTAAGTCCATGTCATTGGTGTCAGTAGGGGCTGTGCATAAAAAACCATTTTTCTTAAGGGTCGGAGTGAATATAATGCTACTGTCATGCTTCTGATGCTGGGAAAAAGGAGGGAGTCTGCTGTTAGGATACCTGACTAGCTTAAAAGCTCTTGTATTTTGTGTCTATTCAGTCAATAACAGCAAATTTGTCTTTCTTTACATGTGCGTTCTTTTTCTCCCAAAGGGAACCAGTGAAAAAGACCGTCCCTGTGAAACCTGTGGAAAAAGTCTGGCTGATTGTTTAGGACATTATGGGTACATTGACTTAGAGCTGCCATGTTTTCATGTTGGATACTTCAAAGCTGTGATAGGCATCTTACAGGTAAACATGATTATGATTTGTTGTCAGTTTTTAGTCTTGAGAAAGGAAAAATTCAGGCAAGATGATGACTGAAAGTTAATTGAGAAGGCCAAAATAAGGTTGCGTTATTAATTTATCTTTATGTTTTCTTTTGCAAAATAAATGTATTTAAATACAGTCTTAGTGATGTAAATACATCCATTTTGTTTATGCAACTTCAGAATGATAAATTTAATTCATTGTTTTTCTGTCATTTCAATTAAATATGTGCCATAAGTTGCCTTTAAGGACATCCTGGTACATCAAAGCTCTGTTTGCTATATATGGTTTTTTAAGGTCCTGCAGAGCTTAGATAAGGGTTTGCCTCATTTACTGTAACTTCTTTTTCTCCTGGGCTTTTTAATGTATCTTTCAGTGTTTGAATTGGTCTTTCAATAAGACAGAAGGTAGTATCTCATTAAAAAAACTGCATTCTGTTGAAGACCTTAAGCTATAGATAAAGAGGTTACATCTCAATGTTCGACAACTCTGTTTCTATGTGTTTACATTTAAGATGATCTGCAAAACCTGTTGCCGTATCATGCTGTCAGTGGAAGAAAGAAAACAGTTTTTGGATTACCTAAAGCGACCTGGCCTTACATACCTTCAGAAGAGAGGGCTAAAAAAGAAAGTGTCTGAGAAGTGCCGAAAGAAAAACACTTGTCCTTACTGTGGGGCCTTTAATGGTGAGTGTTGGCATTAGCAGTTGGTGAAGTTGTCTACTGTGATGATTTTTACCTCGACAGCTGTGATAGGATCCAAATCCTGAATGTGCTTGTTCGTTGCACTGCTAGTGGGTGTTCTCTCTGCCTTTGTTAAGAAACAGGTAGTTCTATGTCTAGTGCCAGGCACATGCTTGATCACGTCTCATTTGTGTAGATATAGACATTCTCCTAGTTGCTTGTATTGTTTCATGGGAGTAAGTAATAGTTGATACTTAATGTGTTTTTAAAAATACTGGGAACTGTTGGCAGTGATTAATACCTGAACATAAATACATGGGTAGACTTTGAGTAAACGTAATTTTTCATCATTGTATTAAATTGTCGTTCTTAAGATTATTTCTTCTTCAGGGCAGAGTATCATCATAAGATTTCACAGTGATTTTCAAAACACATCTTGTTTTTTTTCGTCTATACTGATCACATGTTACTGCTGTTTAAGGACTTGAAGTGTTACAGATTCATAGTAGATAGTTAATCCGTAACTTAGAACTTCACACTTTTAACTCATGAAAATTGTGGGTTGTTTGTTGTAATGATCAACAACCTCAATAAATGGAGAGTTACTTCATCGTAAGTACATCTAGGGGGCATAAACAGTAGGCATTTACAAAATTATGTGTTAAGTTGGAATACTTCAGTAAAAAAAAATGAGCATTTGTTCTAGTTTGTGAAAGTTTCAGGAGTAATGTTACCTGCATGACGTGCAAGTATTTATTAGACTTTTTTGATAATTCACTTCCAAAATTACTTCAGAAGATACTGGGATGATACATAAATGGAACATCTTAGTCCTGTTTTTTAGTGTTGGAACTTCTATTTTAAAAAAATACCTACTGTGGATGAGATAAAGCTGAATTAAAAAGTGTGGACTAAACCACCTGCTTTCAGGTTCAGATGCAGCATCATGATGTAGACACACTAAGCCATCCATACAAGCAAGTATGACTTGGCTGTCATCATATTTTGTGAGTTCAGGAAGCTGGTTAATAAAACTATTAACGTTTTATTTTGTTCTTGTGCTTACAGCAGGTTTAACTAGGTTTGGAACTGTACTTGTTTTAAGTTCTGGTATTGTTTTGTTGCTTGCAGGAACTGTGAAGAAATGTGGTTTGTTGAAAATAATACATGAAAAGTACAAGACAAACAAGAAAGTCGTAGATCCAATAGTATCTACTTTTCTGCAGTCCTTTGAAACTGCCATTGAACATAACAAAGAAGTAGAACCCTTACTGGGAAGAGCTCAGGTGACTTTTATTACAACTTAAATTTTTTGCTAGTTTTTGTGCATGAAATAAAACTCCTTAAGGGTTTCCAGTGTATCAGCTGGAGTCTTGTGGTAGTCCAAGAATTCTGTATATCAAAAGACACATGAAGAATGTTTGTATCTATTGCAATAATGTTAACTTTGCTAAAATAAGAAATTTAGTTTATTGGTATGTTCTGATACATCACTTTCTGCCTGTAAAGAATGAGGATGTTCTTGGTGTGTTAAGGTTCCATAAACTAGAAAAGGAAGAATAAACACAGAAGAAAAACAAACAAGTTTACACATACAGATAGTTTGACTGTAACTCCTGTATAATTCCAATATACAAATACTTTTTTTCTTCAGAAGACCATAACGCTGAGAAGGAGAGAGGAAACTTTTATTTACTAACTTTGTTTCATGAAGCTTTGCATTGAATACAGTTTTGTTTCCTCCTGCTCTTTGCAAGCTGGGAAAAATCTCCAGGTGCATCTTTGAATAGAAAAAGTGGTGAATATCTGGAGTTTCTTACCCTACAGTAGTATCTATTCTAAGAAGAAAGAAATTAAGTTTTGGAAAAGAGTCTAGAAAGTACTGTAATTTATGTGAGTTTCTGTGAATAAAACTAATAGATTGTACTCTAAGTTTGTTGTAGGATGCTAATTGAGTTGCTTTGTTTATTAACTGTGAAATACCCTCTGTTAACTCTTGAGAAAAAACAGTAATATAATGACAAGTAAAAACTAGTATATAGGAAAAAAACATGAGGAAAGAATATAGCAAGTTAACATATGAGATGCTAAAAGTGTTGGTTCAGGATAAATAAACCAAAACGTAGTTTTGTTTGCATAATTCTCTGTTTGGCTTTGAAAACGACTTTCTTTTTGAACATCAGTAAATAAAGGGAGGAGGGAAGCTCTGAAACTTGATATGATGGCTTCTTCTCCCCATTTTCGAATGGATTTTGTAGGAAAACTTGAATCCTTTGGTAGTATTGAACCTCTTTAGAAGAATCCCAGCAGAAGACATTCCTCTACTTCTAATGAACCCAGAAGCAGGTAAACCTTCAGATTTGATCCTCACACGACTCTTGGTGCCTCCACTGTGTATCAGACCCTCTGTGGTGAGTGACCTGAAGTCGGGCACCAATGAAGACGACTTGACAATGAAACTGACAGAGATCATTTTCCTCAATGATGTAATAAAAAAGGTGAGTTGTCCTTCAAGCCCTGAAACTGTTGCCTTCGAAAATATTTGATTAGAATTGAATACAGCAAATGGGTTTACTGCTTACAATCTGCTACTGTATTTCTATGTTGTTGGGGATTTTATTGAAAGAAAGAAGAAAAGCTTGCTTCAGATGGAGCTGGCTGACTGTGTGCTTGCAGTTTAGGACCTGCTGAAGATCTGCTGGCAATCTTATGGGAAATACTTCGTCATTTCAGCTCTGGTCTCTTAACATTTTTTTTTCCCCACTTCCTCCTATGACACTTTGCAAGTGGTCACTTACAATGAAAATATTACACTTACTGATTTTTCTTTTGTTGTTGTTTTTGTGTTGTTTTTTTTTCCTTGTAGACCTTTTGCTTTTTTTGCTACATCTTTTTCCTTTCTTTATTTCACCATCTGTTCTTTAGAAGTCAGGTTTCATTTAGCACGGTTATCAAATTGAGACTAGAAGTGAATTTGACAATTTATCAGTTGTTTAGGAGAGCACTTTTATCAGACTAATACTTTTCACGCTTTTCAAGGCTGCTCTTTTGTCAAGCAAACAAAACAGGTTGAGTACTAGCTCTTCCCTGACTGACAAATTATGAACTACTGGTGATATTCCTGACTGGTAAATTATATTTGCTTAAGTGGGTTGGGCAGAATATAATTGAAACAAATCCCTAGTTTTGTCCGAAGCCCATGTTAGTCAATTTTATTTTGGGTTCTCCTGTGACTGGCCTTGTACTATAGCAGGATGCATCCTGTAATAAAGTTACCTTTCCTTTTTCATTCCAGTGTATAGAAGTGTCATAGTTTTATTTGCTAAAGAAGAGTCATAACAGAAAGATACTTTGCTAGTTTAATATGTGCTATATTTATTTTCTGAACTGCATGACTATTTTGTTTAGCATAGGATATCAGGAGCCAAAACACAGATGATTATGGAAGACTGGGATTTTCTTCAGCTACAGTGTGCCCTGTACATTAATAGTGAGCTCTCGGGAATTCCTCTCAACATGGCACCTAAGAAATGGACCAGAGGTTTTGTTCAGAGGCTTAAGGGAAAGCAAGGTATGTCTCGAAAGTTGGTTTTAATTTTTTTTTTTTTTTTTGAACTGCAAATATTTGCTATTGTCAGGTGTCTCTCTGCCAATGATGTATTACACTTCAGTGCTGTACCTTAAAGGATGTTCTAATATGCTGTTTTAACAGATAACATTTTGAAAATAATTTTTAATAAGAGGGTTTTTTTTCTTAGGTCGTTTTAGAGGCAATCTGTCTGGAAAGCGAGTGGATTTTTCTGGCAGAACAGTAATTTCTCCTGATCCTAACTTAAGAATAGATGAAGTAGCAGTGCCTATTCATGTTGCTAAAATACTAACCTTTCCTGAAAAGGTAAGTAGTATAGAACCAAAACTCAAAACTCTTCCTCTGCTTCTTTCTCCAAACCAGACCTCAGCGTTGTTTCACTTTAGCCCTTGTATAAAAGGGAGTGAATTTATTACATTATGTTTGAAAGGTCATTCAGTGATGCTTTGCCAGTTCTGTTGCTGCTGGCAAATAAAGGCTGTTGTGTTGGATATGACAAGGGCCCAGACGGCCTGTGGTGTAAGGAGTGACCTATCTAGAAGGAAGAGTTTTGCTTCATATTTATTGAACTCCAACATAGCTTCATATGTTTGTTGGTGTATCCCTCTAAGGAGTGGTTGGGTATTTTTATATTTATCACCCAGATTTTTAATTTAATTTAACTCTGATATTGTGCTCAATGGTTGGCTTATGTTTTCCTCATCTATTCCCTCCTGCCAATTCCCTTCAGCAGCTTGAGGCTGTGGCAGGAGATTGTCAGTTGAGCCTAAAATCTGAAAAGGCAAAAACCACCAGTAAAAATAAGAGATCCTGAAATGTGTTGTGTTTGTTTCTGATTGAAGTCTTTATGCAACAGGTGAACAAAGCAAATATTAATTTTATGAGGAAACTTGTTTGCAATGGTCCTGATGTTCACCCTGGAGCCAACTTCATACAGCAAAGGCACACCCAAATGAAAAGGTATCAGGCTTTTCTGTAATGATTCACTTTTTATTTCTCCTCATCAGCTTGTTCTTAATGCTGTATGAAAACAGTTACATCTAAAGGGATTAAAATTTATTTTTAGAATCTTTCATAATGGGCAGTAGCAAAAGACTTGTCATTATGTCCTCAGGTTTACTGTAGTATTTATTTCTAAATCATCTGTTACATTTAATCTGAAGTGCAGATACTGATGATAATGAACTGCATTTAGATTTGTATTTTTTGTGACTGAGACTTGTTGAAATAGAGGGCATAGTACATACGTAAATGAAAATGGACAGTTATGGGCAAGTTGTACTACCTGTTTTCGTATGAGAGCTAATCTGCAGTCAGTTTATAGGTAGTAAAAAGGGATAATATATGAATGAAACTTGTATACTCTCCGATACAACTGAAACAAATTCTGTTTTTATAAATTGACTTTTTTCTTACTAATCTAATTACTGTAGCTTTGTTAACTGATGTCAAAATACATTCATTACTTAAAATAGCAGCAGGACTGATGTTTAATGATTCAATCCACACCAGTTTTGTCATCTACTTATTGTAATACAAATACTCCAATATTAAATGGAAAAGCTTGCATTATTAACACAATTATATTTTGGTTGTCTTTACATCTACTGCTTGTATTTCTTCTGACTCTGTTATTAAATGTTACTGTTAAGATTTTTGAAATATGGGAACCGAGAAAAGATGGCCCAGGAGCTGAAATTTGGTGATATCGTGGAGCGACACCTTATAGATGGTGACATAGTCCTGTTCAACCGCCAGCCCTCCCTTCACAAGCTGAGCATCATGGCTCACATTGTAAGTGCACACGGTCTAACACAGAGGTGGGGCATCCCTGAATATTGGGTGGTTTACCTTTGCTGGTGTTTCTGTCTTATATAAGCACAAATAAACAGCGTTTTCTGAAATGATTTGTGGGGACTAGGATGAGTAGAGTGCAGCTGTGCCTTTGCATGGGAACTAATGTGTACCAGGATAACTGTCTGGACACTTCTCCAGTAGCCATAATTGACTTCAATACCTATTCTTATGTGAGCATTTAATTTTTGTAGAGTTGATGTGATCTCTAAAAAGCATGTTGTCTTCCTGTGCTTTGTATGAATTTTTCACAATGAAAATTATTAGCTACATTTCTATAATATAATGAGTACAATATCTGTCAGTTGCTGCTTGAGTTTAATCCTATAGTTAGGAATCTTGACTCGTGCCTGTAATGCAAAGAAAAGATAAAGACTGCAAGGAAGCACTCGGGCATGGCTTTCCATCTTGCAACTGTGTTCCACTGATTGTGCATCACTTTTTTTTTTCCCTTTTTCCAGGCTAGAGTAAAACCTCATAGGACATTCAGATTCAATGAATGTGTCTGCACACCATACAATGCAGACTTTGATGGAGATGAGATGAACCTTCACCTTCCTCAGACGGAAGAAGCAAAAGCAGAAGCACTTGTTTTAATGGGGGTAGGTAGATAATGTTTGGGTTCGATTTTGTCAGTGACATTGGCTGAGCCTTTTATTTCTTAACTTATGTGTGAAAGCTGAAATTTTATCTAAATTACTGGGTGTGGATAATTTTTAACTTCGAAGCTGCCTGAAAACTCTGCAAAAGGGAATTTAGAATAAATTAGAACTGTTACAAAATGGTAGCCTAATAGACTTAGGTTTGATATCCATGGAAAATCCAGTGTTTTTACGTAAGCAGATGTCATTACTATGTTTCTGCCTGACTGTCCTTAGGGATTGCTAACCAACTAGGGTGGCTCTCTTACCAACAGATATTTGCTTTCTGGTCTGACAGCCCAGAGGTTAAATCTAAGATGGACAGACCAGCTGGATGTGTGGCAGCACTACTGGGCTTATGCTGGAGAAGGCAACTTACCAGAGAAGGCAGGAGGCTCTTGGGGCAGGGTCGAGAAGAGAGGGTAGATAAATAGGGATGCGATGGTTGCAAGCTTTGATCTGTGTTGTGAAAGTAGAGTCAGTAGCATCAGGCTGAGGATTTTCCAGTACATTGCTCCTATAGGGTGACTAAGTGACACTGCTGCTTCAGATGTACCCACACAACTGTTGGCTGCAGCATGTATGGGCTCAGTGAACTGATTCGTGAGCTTAAAAGGAAAGCCCCAGCCCCCAGGTGTATGATGGATGTCTTTGTGGGGGTGTGTTCACTGGTGCATAGGTGGGGTGATGAACTGGAGCAGCAGTCTGAGTAAAACATAACAACATGGGGCTGGTGGAGGTGGCTGGCTTGATTGTTACCTATCAGTAAGGACCACACAACTTGCAGTATCCCAGTAGCTCCCCATAGTAAGGGTAACCTCTTTTCTGCCTTCCCAGGTTCTCAAAGCTAGCTTGTCTTGCCTTCCCTGTCCCTACCAAAAGACTAAGTTTATTGCAATTTCTACTTTGGAACCAAAATATGTAATTTCTAGTAGCTATACTCAGACTATTCCTTAACTTTCAATAGATGTGCGTGGACTACAGTGAACTTAAATTGCTATTTTATTTTTCTATCTTTTTGAAGAAAGCTGTATTTAGATTTAGAATAAGTTTTGACCATTTTTGCTAAAATAAATATCTTAAATAGTAAAGTTTTGTTTTGAATATCAAATGGAATATAAGTGTCCTCAGATGCATAATGGTTTTTTTGCATCATATAGACTAAAGCAAACTTGGTAACACCAAGAAATGGAGAACCTCTTATTGCTGCTATTCAGGATTTTCTCACAGGTATGTATATAAGCTTATTTCAGAGCTGTGTGATTTCCCATAACAATCATGTCCCTTCTTTCCAGAATTTTTCTAAATTAAAAAATTTCTCCTTTCTTAAGTCAAAGTGACATTATGAAATAAGGCCATTGTTTGCCTGAAATGTAGTGATGTCCTCACTACATAAGAGTGATTTCTTATACTGCTTTCCTTTGTGGCTGCAATTATTATTACCTTGGCATATGTTTTGCAGTGTTTTTCCGCAGTCTTTGTCTGCATTAGGTAGATAGTATAAACTGTTTAAGATTATGGTAGAGGAGTTGTTTTCATTCACTGAAAATTAGTTTTAACCTACAATAAGTACCTTCAATATCTTAAATTCTTTGGAAAATGTCCAGTGAACGTAGAGAAGAAAGTTTACAAAAATAAATGCCAAGGCCTTGTTTTCATTGATGGGAGAGATTCTGAAAGAGAGAGAGAGAGAGAATAGATTGAAATGTGCTGTTTCTCATTTTTAAAAATTTGGTGTGGAGCAATTAAAAAAAAATCTGGAAAGTATTTACATCTGATTGTCATTTTGCATAAGTAGCTAACTAGTATAAGAATGAAGTAATTGACACTGAATATGCAATAGTTTTTAAATTTAATCTTAATTTACTCTGTCATAATACTTTCTTTACATTCCAGGTGCCTATCTTCTTACATTAAAAGATACCTTTTTTGATCGAGCCAAAGCCTGTCAAATTATTGCTTCTATTCTGGTTGGCAAGGATGAAAAGATTAAAGTTCGCCTCCCACCCCCAGCAATTCTGAAGGTGTGTCAAAATATTTTTTTCATTTTACTAAGACTTTCTCTGTTGTTTGTCCTTGACCCGTGATAATGTTCTCAGCAGAGACAGTTCTTGTTCTATGACATTAGTTTTGTATGAGATTTTGTATTTGTCTAGTGTGAAGTGCAAGGATCAGAATTTGGGGTCGAAACTGTGCAGAAGTGTTTTGTTGGTTCCTGATGCTGAATGGTGTCAGCCTTTCATGGTGCTGTCCATATGCAGGATTCCTTCAGGGTTCAAACAGCTTTGCTGCTGCCCTGTTGATGTGACACAGCTCCCCTGGCTTTTTGTGATCAGCAGAAGATACATTGTTCTTAGAGACCTCACTGTTACTGACTGTGCAGAGTAATATGGGGCTGAGTGCAGAAACTGCATTATTCCTTGGGTACCCTCGAATAAGATCCTGAAACACTCAACAGTTCAAGGTTTAGGAGATAATAAACCTGGGAAGGAGTATACTCTAGTTGTGTTAAAGGTTTAAGAGGATGAGTGATGTGGAATTTGTTAGCGGGGTGACTGTTTTTATCTTGGTTACATCATGTACACAAAAATTTATTAAGGGCAGAGTATTTGTGGTTTTTTTACAAACTTTGAAAAGAGTTTTAGTATCATTTATTAGATTGTAGTATGTTAAGCCTTCACTCACATACATTTGAGGGTGTTTGTATGTGAATTATTTTGTATTTTAGGCAAATAGTATTGTCTGGAGAGAGTACATTTTAAAATTTGTTAAATACTGAATGTTGATGTATACATTTTTATATCCTTTATCTAATTTCAAAGTAATGAGTTTAATATTAGGGGAATTCCGGAAGTGGAATTGAAATATCAGTGAATAATACAACTTAAAGCAAGATGAGGGAATTTATGGGCAATATCTAATATGAATTTTAGAAATTTATATTAACTTTTGCTAATAGCCAAGAGCAGTGACTCGTTGACTACTTCTGTCATTCCAAATGAATAATTTTAGTGCTAGCTGTGACAGTTGCTTACATATAACTCCAGCTTAGGGGAGTACATAATTATATTAATCTTTAAACTCCTAAAATTTTAAATCAAAGACACTCTATAAAGAAGGAATTGTAAATGTTGCAACTTCCTCAAGAAATGAAATGACAACAACAGCATCTTCTTTTTTTTTGTAAGAGAGAGCAGTAAAGCATGTTTCTCTAAATGCAAGCACATACCTGATGTAAATGATAAATGTGCTGCACTCAGGGGCTTTAAAACTATACAAGTGCTTAATTCTTCCCTATTCAAAGCAATGCTTCTGTGCACTTCTACAAATACGGTTCTCTATAGAAAGATTCAGTATATAAAACAATTTTTCAATTACATTCTTGCATACTGTTTTACTGTAGTTATAGCACAGACTTCTAATCCTAATTATTCTGTTTCTTTAAGCCTGTAACACTCTGGACAGGAAAACAGGTTTTCAGCCTCATTCTCAAACCCAGTGATGATTGTCCTGTAAAAGCCAATCTACGAACAAAGGGCAAACAATATTGTGGCAAAGGGGAGGACCTGTGTTACAACGATTCTTGTGAGTGACACTTCTAAAGCTGTGTTTTCAAAGTCTTCACAGAAATTGTAGCTGTTGTTCACTGTAGGAGTTCAAGTGGTACTTCACATAAGTGTTCTTGAAATGAAAAATAACATTATGTGGTTGTTCTAAAAAGTCGGAGATTTATAATGAAGTTGGTGATGAATATATATTGTACTCTTGTCAGAAAATAAGTTTGAAGTTCATGGGCACAAGATACTTTTTAATTGGTTCAAGACTAAATCTTAAAGGAAGATTTAGTGCCTGAAATGGAAGGTTCTTAATGAAGGAAAAAGAGTAACGTAAGAGAGGCATCAAGTACAGGCATAAAGGCAGGACAGATGTGTTGTTATGGTTCTCTTGTAATTAAAGGGACTTAGGAGTCTACCATGTCTTATAACTTCAAGCTGTGCCTCCAGAGGTGATTTGATTAAACTGAATATCAGAATCTTCAAATAAGAGAAGTGTAGCTTTCTGAAGTTTTTTTGCTCTACTTTATAAATAAATAAATAACATTGGTTTATTATGATGGAGGACTTTGTCTGAATGGATAAAATTGAAGACATTGTTTGGATTAATGAAGCAAAGTTTATTTTTAGATTTTTACCAAAAACTTATTCACAGTGTTTCTCACAAATCTTTAATTAGATACAGTTGCCTTTCTAAGGAGGAAGGGAAGTAAATTTTAACTTCATTTGGTAAGGTCAGGTTGTAGGCTGTTCCCCTTACAATGCTCAGTTATGCACTTCTACAGATATGTTAAATATGTCTTTGGGTTTTTTTTCTTCTAATGAACGGAGCTTTTATTTCAAAATTCTCTCCCTAAGTGATTACTAGTGATTAGTTCATGATTTAGAAAACTGATGAATTCTTTTTGCCCTTTTATTTCTAGATGTCACAATTCAAAACAGTGAGTTAATGAGTGGCAGTATGGACAAAGGAACACTGGGTTCGGGATCCAAGAACAACATTTTCTACATCTTGTTGAGAGACTGGGGACAGGTGGAAGCTGCGGATGCCATGTCACGTCTAGCCAGACTTGCTCCAGTCTATCTCTGTAAGTGCATTGCCTTGTAAAGTAGTACTTCAATGCAGAAATAGGGAGCAAGCAAGTAAGATTTTTGCTTCAAATGTGAAATACTGTGCTTAAAAAAAATAAACTAGTTGTGAAGCTGGCAGATGGTGAAACAACTGATTGTGCCTATGAACTGCATATGATGGTCACATGATGGGAGGCAAAAATGGAAGTTCCCAATGATAATAATTTCCTGGGTTTAATTTGTTTTCTCTATATGAGATGGAGCTATAATTTTTTTTTTCTTTAAATAATAGCTAACCGTGGCTTTTCAATTGGAATTGGTGATGTGACCCCTGGTCAGGGCCTGCTAAAAGCTAAGTATGAGCTCCTGAATGCTGGCTATAAGAAATGTGATGAGTATATTGAAGCTCTGAACACTGGCAAGCTACAGCAGCAGCCTGGTTGTACTGCAGAAGAGACACTAGAGGTAAAATTTTTTGGTTTAAATCACTATACATTTCAAGTAAAAACTTCATAAATATATTCATGTACATTGTGAAGTCTAAAGTTATCTTCTGAAACGTAAAAATAGAAGCAAATGCATTCCCTAGGCGTACAACTTGAGCTGAGTCTATATAGACTTAATATTAAGATGTTTGTATGCAATCTAAAAATGTTAGCTAAACACTTAACTGAGATCTTCCCTCCATGCAAGAAGTACTAGGCTGATGCACGAGAATAAAATGGCATAGGTAGATGAAATGGAGTTGATTACATTTATCAAGACTTGCTAGGTTAATTAAGAACAGAAACAGTAAAGAAAGTGATACAAGAAGCAAAACATTCCTTTGGTTATAGATCTCATGCAAGTGTTATCTTGTTCCTTACTGGGGTAAAAGTTAAGTGGACTTTGGTTATGCTGGGTTGTTTTCTTTTCTCTGCAGCAATTTTGATGAAGAGCAATGAATGTTGCCCAAAAGCTCACTGACTTAGTCAAGTCAGCTGAAGAACACTTTTCATTGTATTTAATGATTTTATATGTTCATCTTGGCTGGCTAATGTCTACTTTTTACTTTAAAAAAAAAGTAGAAAGGAAAAGAGAAAAAAACAAACATAACCACCACCCAACCAGAGAACCCCACCCTATGATGAAGTAGTGCCACAGTTAACCAGTTTGAAGTGAAGTTTTGACTGAAAGAAACATCTTGCAGCACTTTCCACTCTTCATTTTTTTTTGACACCTGTATATGTCCTAGAATGTTTTTGGCATACAGTTATGTTTGTTACAGTTGGGGAGACGAGCACTGTACCCTCTGAGAGCAGTCCAAAAATACATTATTTTTGTGGTAATCTTGCATGTAATGCAGTGTGTCTTTAGAACTGAGTGCAGTGCTCAATTTAGCTTAAGTTTGAGCTACTGGTAAGAGAGGGTCATGTTTCTGGATATCCCTATCTTATCCCAACGAAGATATTTTGTGCAGCACACTGGAAGTTAATGCAAGTTAAAAGTTAAAATTGTTTTACCCAATTCAATGACTAGGTTTCTTGACTGTGTTTTGAATTCCATTTGAGTACTGAAGGTGTCGCTGGGAGTGATAAAGTACTGTTTGTTTGTGTGTGTTTTTAACAAATGCTGAACCTCTGAAATAATGAATTTCAGGCCTTGATCCTTAAAGAACTCTCCGTCATCAGAGATCACGCTGGCAGCGCCTGTCTCAGAGAACTGGACAAGAGCAACAGTCCCCTTATCATGGCCCTCTGTGGTTCTAAAGGTAGGGGTAGCTGAACTTTGCATGTAGGTTGCTCACCCCATCACTGTTGTGAAAATTACTTGTTCCATCTTCTTAGCTCGATTGATACTGTCATTTGTGCAAACTTGTCATATCTATTTTAAGTGACTCAGCAAGTACAGGTTGGATATAATTAATTAAAATTAAGCTGATGTTCTAGTTTTTGGATCTCTAAATTTTTAGTACAAGTTGAAAAACGTCTTATTGGAACTTTAGGTCTTCTTAAGACTAATTCATGAGTAAAAGTTTTCAGTTGCATTTCTACTTCAAGTTTTTGTATCACATATTAGAACTAATATTTCCCAGAATCATGGAATTTTTTTGGAAGGGACCTTAAAGGTCATCTAGCTCCAATCCCCCTGCTGTGAGGGTTGTCAGTAGAGCAGGATGGGATATCCACAACTTCTGGACTGGTTCCAGTCCATCATCACAGGGAGGAATTTCCTCCTGACATCTAATCTAAACCTGCCCTCTGTCAGCTTAAAGTAGTTTTTCCTTGTTCTATCACTGCATACTCCTGTGTAAAGTCCCTCCTCTGGCTTTCTTGTAGGCTCCCTTTAGGTACTGGAAAGTGTTATGAGGTCTCTCACATTACTGTCTGAGCTTCCCTTTGTTTCCTATGAGAATTTGAAGGAATCATTTCACCCTTTTGCTTTTTTTTATCTGTCTAATAAATTCTGGAAAGCCTCAGGGTGACATGTTTTGTTCTAAAAAAATACTGAAATCTAAGAAGAAAAATACATTAAGTGTATAATTCGGGAGGGAGAGGTGGGGAGGCACTGTTTGCAAGCATGTTCAGCAAATAAAACTTCTAAGTTAGTGACTTAATGCTCCAAGACTTCATTTGTTGTAGGAATCTTGGTAGATACTGAACCCTTTATGAAAAATGTGTTCATTGAAGGAATTGGGAAGTAAAATATGTAGGTTAGGGTCATGGACTGTATAAAACACAGTCCAAAACACAAACCAGCATAATGTAAGGACTGTAGTCAAATGATGGTGGCATTATATGTCTATGACACAAAGGAAAAAAATAAAATGAGATGTTGGCTGTGTCATAGACCAAATTGTCAGCCTCTTTGTAAATGCTGAAATGAACAGGACAAGTAGCAGAAAAGCTTCTTAACTCTTGCAATCCTGAGTGTTTTTTTAACCAGTTATGAGGCTGAGATCTTCATGGAAGTTAAGATAGCTCATCAAGGAAGCAGTATGTCCCTCATTTGTGAATGAGGGTTTTTTTCCTTTCTTTCAGGCTCCTTCATTAATATATCCCAGATGATTGCTTGTGTAGGTCAGCAGGCTATCAGTGGGTCCCGCGTTCCTGATGGATTTGAGAACAGATCTTTGCCTCACTTTGAGAAGCATTCTAAGGTAATTCTGGATGTTTACAATGGACTGTGAAGGAAAGTGAAATAAGTTCTCTTAAGCCATTTTGATAAAGATGCATGGTAACATGGGTTGTCATGATAGGCTGAAGTAAAAGGATCACATCTGGTCCATGTAAAATGTCCTGAGTGTGATTTGGGAGTTAACAGTAGTGTTCTGTGTTGCCATAGAATGCCATGAATTTTTACAGCTAAGCCTTGCTTTGACCTTTCTAACTTAGTACAATTAAAGTAAGTCTGATGATACATTTTTGGTTCTCTTGAGAGTCCTATAAATAATTTGTTAAAGTTTCTCTGTTGTGTTATGTGTGACTGCACTAATAGTTTTCAGGTCAACTGCTGGGTATGTATTGGTATCTTTAGACAGGTGAGACATACCAGATAAACCTTTCTGGAGTCTGGTTTTTTTTTTTTTCCTTCTTTTTCCAGCAGAATAGGTATCCTGGGTTATTCTCAGTGTTTCATGTTTGAATTTGGTCCTACATGAAGCAATAACAAGTCTCATGCACTTGTTAATATTTGTTTAATTTGTTAATATAATTCAATGAGATTAATTTTTTAAAACTACTATTTGAAATCTAATGAACAGTGAAGAAGGTTCTAGGTATAAGCCATTAATCTAACTAGTGTCTTAAATAACGAAGTGTCAGATGGTAGCCATGACACTCTCATTTGTCTTTCCATGTCCAAATTTCCACTTCTGAGTCCTGTAACATACTGGATAAATAGAAGAAGAAACAATACTTCGTAGATTAGATGAGAAGGTAAAACTTAAAATGTAGCTCTAGCATTTTTACTGTTTTTTAACTACCTGTTAAATAAGAAAAAAAGTGATTTTCGAAGATCAAACTCCGATCATGGAGGCAGTTTGGTGTTACTTGACTTCAAGGAATGCCTATGTAAAGTTGATTGGCAAGAACTTTTCTCAGGGGTGAGAGAAAACCACTCAAGAGACTTAATTATCTACATATCTCCAGTCATATTTTTTTCTGGGTTCCTTAGTCTTCACAACCACAAATTCCTTTGCACTACTATTGCAAAATGAATGTTCTTAATTGCCTTTTCAGTTTTTGCAAGTTTAAGGGAGTCTGAAGCATTACAAGTTGGTATAGTGTTTGCAAGGAATGGCTAGAAATGTGACAAGGTTTGTAGGTAGAAGGAGAAAGACTGTTATATTAATTTGGAAGAACTAGGCAAGGCATTTTGAAACCTTTATTTTTATCTTCTATACAAACAGGGAACTTGAGAGCTAAATGCAGGTGAGATGATTACCCTGTGTTTATGGGTGTATTGGCTATCTCTTTGAAAGAATTTAGATGACATGCAGCACGTTTTTCTGTAACATACACAGTGTACATTGCATTTTAACTGTGTTTTTCCCCACTCTTCTCTGTAGCTCCCTGCAGCAAAAGGCTTTGTTGCTAACAGCTTCTATTCTGGGTTGACTCCCACTGAATTTTTTTTCCATACAATGGCGGGTCGAGAAGGTCTGGTTGACACAGCTGTGAAAACAGCTGAAACTGGATATATGCAGGTAACTGTCAGTGGGGTGGGGTGCATATTTCTCCTGTGTATGTTGAGGTTACGGGCTGGAGAAGTGCATACATTGCATGTGCGTGTGTGTGTTTTCAGTGTAATGGAGTAATTTATACTGTGAAATACATGGCTTGGCTGTTTTCTCCAGCAGAGGTGGCGTTTGTAAATATGCTTGTATTAAGCTGTTTCCTCTCAAATATGGGTTGCAAAAGCCTAGAAATTAATAGACTACTTTCTATGTAGTTTGTTTTCCTAAAACTGACGTGAATGATTACAGAAATATGGCTAAAACTCTCTTCCACTGGCTATTCTCTCTAGGTAACAGGCACCTTGGCCATATAAACTTAGACTAGTTCTGTAATATGTTAGTGTCTTTGCTGTACCTCCTGTGAAAATGTCCCTCCATCAAAGCTTCTTGCTATTATGAGCAGTCTTGTGACTTCTGTGCAAATATTTACACAGTATTCAAAGTGTACCCCTCTTTTCAGTGTAACAGGCAGTAGAAAAGCCAAGATAATTTGTGACTGAGGACACATTCTGAGATATGCAAGTAACTGTACAAAGACAGAAAAAACACTTTTTAGGGTGAGCGACTAATTAGACCATTTGTCTCAAAAACTAATGGAATAATGTTGGCATGTAAGTATTTACAAATACATATAAATATAAAAAGCAACCTGCAAAATGTTTTTCCTCTTCAACTTTGATCCTGTGTGAATAAATTGTAGCACTTGGACTTTGGAATTAAAAAAAAAAAATTCTTAACATTTATTTCACTTTACCTTTTTTATCCTCAGTGAGGAAAATAAACCAGTTTAATCTTTGGTGATCTAATTTGCTTTCACAGAACAATGAAGTCTGTCTCTCAAGTAATAATGTTTTTAACCACTAATGCTTCACAGCATGCCTTCTTTTTGGGATGCGAAGGAAGATGATAGTAAAGGGATTTCTAAATACCAGGAGTTAATGTAAGACAAGTAGTTAACATAGATGGAAAAATGGCCTTGACAGATGACCTCTTTGCTTTTTGTTAGTGAAAAGAATTGTTTACTGATTCTGCTTCCATACACAAAAAGCATTGCATCCCTTGAAAAATAAACCTGATTAGAAGAATATGATGTCAAAAATCCTCAAATTCCTCAGATTTCAATTGGTTCTTGCAGTTTAGCATTAGGTTTCCTATATGATAAAATTTCTAAATGTGGAGTAGCGTGCTGTTGCTTTAAATGTTGTTATTGTTGACTTTTATGTTCTCTAGAAAGTACAGTAAAGCTGTAAGGCTAATGTGTGATTTTAAATAGGTTTTCGTGCCTGCTTATCACCGTGTCAGATTTATTTCCTGAGTCCAGTTCCTATGGTTCTCGTAATCCCAATCAATAGCTATTTTTATTGATCCATTTTAGTTTCTTTGCACTTTTTTTCCCCCTTCAGAGGCGGCTGGTAAAATCACTCGAAGATCTTTGCTCACAGTATGACTTAACAGTCAGAAGTTCTACTGGTGACATTATACAGTTTATTTATGGAGGAGATGGATTGGATCCTGCAGCTATGGAAGGGAAGGATGAGCCACTGGAATTCAAGCGAGTTCTAGATAATATCAGGGTAAGGATTGCTGAAATCCTTGTTAGAAGTGTGAAAAGACAATTAAGCATGTAGGAGGAAGTAGTAAATTGTGGGGAAAAGGTTTAAGTATTTATTTTTAAATTGCCTTTTTTGAGTGGTCCAGTTCAGTCTTTCAGCATGTGTATACAAATAGGTATTTTATACAGTGAAACAGAGCAACTAGGACCAAACTGCGTATAAGCAGTAAAAAGTAAAATTTTTCTGTGCTTAAACCTAGCTTTGGGGCCTAATATCGAGCTCAGTAGATAAATGACTACTGACCTATTTGGGTACTAGTTTGGTACATTGCACAAAATAACTCCTTATTAAATCAAGGCATGCATGTTCTTTGTATTGAACTGGCTGATGGGTTGTTCAGTAACTCTGGATATGTTGTGATGTTTGAAGAGCTGTATTGTTTGGCTTTGTGGTTGGTTGGTTGGTGTGTCATGGCCCCCTCACAGAAAAGCCTTTAGCAGAAATAACTGTTCAGATTTCTGTAATGTGAGTGTAATAAATGGATAGAACTGTGTATACCTGTGTGTATATCTTCATATTTACATAAAAAAGTTGAACTGTGTGTCTCTCTGCTTTTCACAATATCTGGTATAGCATAGCAAAAGAAAAAAGACAGATAAAAATCCCAACAAACAAACTACAAAAAACCACAACCAAACCTCAAGAATGGTGTTAATCAGTTTTTCATATCTGTATTCTATGTCTTTACAATGAAGTACTGTGCATGTGTTTTATGTGAAGAAGTGATGTTTTTCCTCTTCAGGCTGTGTATCCGTGCCGAAATGAACCAGCCCTCAGTAAAAATGAATTGATGTTAACGTCTGAGTCCATCATGAAGAAGAATGAATTCCTTTGCTGCCAAGACAGTTTTCTGCAGGTAATTATCTCACTTCTTTATCACAGTGTGATTAACTTTTCCTCATCAGTTAAGGAAATGAAATAAAATGGTCTTATCAATCTGATGAAGCAACAGCTGAATTTTACATGTTAGTAGCAGGAATAGTAATGCATTTTTTTACATTTAGGGGTGGGGAGCTAGGACTAGTGATTTTAATGCTTATTATGGTAATGGTTCATGTTCACCACAGGAATATTAGAAATGAGAAAAAGCTAGGGGTTTTTTGAGTAGAAGTTGGATTGATCTGAAATCTTTCTAGGGTTTCCTTTCTATAGCAAGATGGTACAGTAAGTATGTGCTTCCCCTGGGACATCAGAAATTAAATATTACTTATTATCTCTATGTAAGAAACCACTAGGACTGAGTATCATACTCATATGGTATTCATATTATTCATATATTTTGGTATTATCAATTCTCTGAACAACTATTTTCCCTTATTTGCTTGTTTTGCTGTAGTGGAAACACCTATGTGCTTACATAGACACACACATATATAAAATCTAGTATATATGTGTGTGTGTATATATATATACGTATGTATATTTACACACCTATATACCTTCCTTATGAAAGTAACACAGCAAAAAAAATGGGTCATACAAACTGCTTTGCTGCACAGGGCTTTAGCCTCTGGAGACTACTTACATATCTTTTAAGGATGAGGGAATGTTCACATGACTGCTTGCACTTTGAATTGTAAAAGTTGATTTGTTTGAAAGAGTATTGGACAGTTTTAATATTTATGAGAGCAGACACTCAAGAGGTCTTTGTTAGTCAGTGATAAAAACTGTAGAATTAACCTGCCTGTGGAATTAACCTTCCCTTCATGTTAAGCTGCTCCTCTGATGAACCTTCTGATTGCTGGCAGTGATGAGAGCAACATGAGTTTAATGACCTGTGTTTCAAGGGTTTATTTTTAATAGATCAGAGTGCCTCAGAGCAGAAGGTAAAGCTGATGTACACTTCTGTTGGTAGAGTGGAGTTGGAAAAAATAGTTATATCCGTATTTGAAATATGCTGTAAATCTTACCTTTCCTTTCTCTGAAGGAAAAAAAATATACAATATTTTAATATCAGAGTCTGGGAATAAAGCTGTTATTTGAAGTATACATATTTTTAGTACTATTAGGAAAATAATTTTTATGAATTTCAGAAGCACAAATATTGCTACGTCACCCTAGTGATAGTTTGACTTAAGGTTTTTAAGTTTTAGATAGTTACGTTTTCTTCTTTCCTTTTTTTTTCTGTTCATCCTTGAAGACATTAACTGAGACAGGTTATGAAAAATATAATGAGGTAACTGTAGCATGTGTGTGCAATGTGTGAGCATTAATGTTAGTGCTTTTTAGCTAAAGATGTGTGTATAGTGCTAAAGGAACTGATTAGCATATATACATTAGTGCTTGTTAAATTATGATGTAGGTGTTCATCACAGTAATTTAACCTTTCTGATGGTAAAAACTATGACACATGAATGGATGCCCATAGTTACATGTAAGGATTTTGAGGAAGATTTCTTTTGGTATTGACTCTTCTTTCAGCCTTTAGGAATGTTAGCATGTTTTTCTGGTGTTTTCCTATCCCTTCCTCCACTTTTCCATTCCAGGACAGTGATACTTCTCATTGTTATTTTAGCAGGAGGTTCCTATAATGGGCTTATCCACTCTTGTCCAGAACACAGTATGTCTAAATAGCCTTTTCATAACAGACTAGCATTCGTTCTGCCTGCACTCTGCCCTTGCTGGAGGGAATTCAGCTGAAAAAAAGCAAATTGTTGGCTGGCACAGTTTCAATTGTGTTAGTGTTTTAACCTATTTGATTCAGGTCAAGGGAAATTTTCGTTTTCTTCTTATTGGAATCAGGGGAATCTCTAGAAACTCTCTCAATTAAAAAAAAAAAAAATTCTGTGTATTTTTTGAAGGTGATGGGATATGAGTGCTGAGAGTGCAAACACAGAAAAAGCTCAGCACACAACCACTCAGAGCTGCCATATGAAGAGTTGACCTAGTGGATCTGCCTGGACTTGAATACATTTTTGCTGAATCCTCTAGCATTGTCTGTGCCACTTTGCATTTCAGTGGCTTTTTGACTGTGAGGGTTCTGATATGCGCAGTGCTTCATGTCTATGAACGATCCCAGCAGTGCTGGGACACGTGCTGCAAACCCCTGGGTGACTGTGGTTTATACCCTGGACTGTTTTGACTAAATGTCAGCTCTGTAGGAGCTGACAAAAGGCCCATGCTGAGCCAGAGCTTAGTCTGTTTGGTCCCTTTTTGTTCATCTGGTCAAGGCTAAAAGACTTATAGACTTAGTGTGAAAAAATTCAATGTTTTTTTTGAGCCTACTCTGGAAGTTACATATCTGTGCTCATGGAGGACAGTATTGCACCGAAAATTATAAGCCCATAGAGGTATATAAGCTCAGCAAAGAGTGAGTTACATTTTCATTCCATTTGTAGCATAAATTAATCCATAGTTTGGATAAACTGCCAACAGCTGAGAGGAATAAATCACTTCCTCTTTTAGGTCTTATGTGTAAATGAAACTTGTGACAATGAAAAATAGATCTTCAGAGGTTTTTTTTGCTTTCACCTTTTTTGACTAGTGGATGGAAGTAACATATAATTTGAGTATCTCACTCAGAATTATATATAATAATCGATTTACTATGTTGGATTTGTTTGGATTTTAAGTACTTTGGAACTCAGGGACTGTCAAAGAGAAAAAGACTTCTGCAAGTCCTGCAATATTGCTTTTTTTATGCACCTGTAGTAAAAAGGTTAACTTCTCTAATGCCACAAAAGAGGGTCAAAAAACTTTAAAATGGCCAGATATTTCATTTGTGAATACTACTTAGTGCAGGGCAAAAGGGGCAAAAATGTATCTTGTCATAGAAGTGTTTTCATAATGATTCTGTGATCTCAGTTGTTAAAAAAAAAAACAGTCCCTCAAATACTTAATGAGTTTTGCAAGTAGTTGTCACTGCTCAGCTACTTAATGGTTACAAGGGGTTGAGTACCTAATGCAGAAGAGGTCATATTATGTAATCATAACCCTCTTTGTCAGGTAGGACTAGTGGCATAGAGAAGGTTTAAAAGGATTCTAAAAAATCAAACTGTTCATTTCTCCACAGAGAAATGCTTTTTGTTTATATTTTGGTTTTGGTAACTCTGTTACGGTAATGACTTTTGTGGAAGAGTTTAATCATGGACCTCATATTTCCTGACTTCTGGTGTACATGTCCATATCCAAAGTGTAATAACTGAATGATCTTTCACAGAAATGTTGGATATTTTTTCTAACAGTATTGTTTCAATTTATGTTCCAGTAAAGACTGTTAGAACTGTTCTTGAGTAAGCCTGGTAAGAGAGTGAAAAGTTTATGTACTTCAGCATGTTAAGTACAATTACCTACACGACCTCTACAGCACAAAGGAGTTATTTGAATTATGTTAGGTAGAGACGGACAAGTATATATCAGTTTTGAGGTTTCTCATAAAAAAAGTACATCTTGAATCTTTGAAATCTATCCAGCAGTTATACTTTATATGCTACTTCTCTTGCGATTTTGACTTATATACTTATACACTTCTTCTCCATTTTGACTAACTTGAATACTGAGAAATCAGTGAGAATGTGTTTATGTCAGTATAGTAAAAAAAATAAGAATTTTGAGTTTCGTGGGGTTTATTTTTTAAATCAGTTTCAGTAGGTGCTGGGTAGGAAGAAAGGATCAACCCAAGTCAATTACCTTCAGCTGTCAGTGTGTTCTCAGGAAGGATGTGTTTGCTCAGCTGGGACCGTGTTCCTCATGTACTGCTACTGATCTCTGGTTACACAAGAGCCAATCTGGTTTGCTAAATTCTAGTGCATGTGTTTGTCTAAGTTTTGATGTTCTTCTCTTCATATTGTACCTTGTTAATTTTGTAAATACTCTGCTGGGAGCCTTAAGCAAATTACTTGCTACTGAAGACTTCAATATGAAGACCATGTCTTTACTTGTTGTTCTAATGTGATTTCAGGAAATTAAAAAATTCATCAAAGGCGTTTCTGAGAAGATAAAAAAAACTAGAGACAAGTATGGAATTAATGACAATGGCACAACAGAGGTAAATAGTTGCAAAAGGGTAATTACATGGTTCTTTTCGGTCCAACTGTTGTCCAACTATTCTATTCTCTTTTCAGCCACGAGTTTTATATCAGTTGGATAGGATTACTCCAACACAATTAGAGAAGTTTCTAGAGACTTGTAGAGACAAATACATGAGGTGAGTGTTTACCCTGCTGTGTTCTCAATACTGCTGCTTTCTTGGCCGCGTAGGAGTGTATTTTGCTATTTTTACTGAATGAATGTTGGTTCTGTTGTGAATGCAGTATTTGCTCCAATGACATAAACATTGCAAGGCCAAGGTAAGATGCAAAAAAAAAAAAAAAAAGTATCATCATCTACATGTGGGCTTGTTAAGGCAGATTTGAGTCTTGTATGACAGTTCTAGAGGTCTGACAGATGAGGTTTTTACGTTTGTCTTGAGTCATAATCAGATTTTTTCATTAAAAGACTTTGTTTTGTTTCCTTTTACATTGTAGAAAAATAGCTTTGTTTTATTTTCAGCTCTGGAGCATGCAAAGCTATCTGCTTGTGTTTAGGCACCTTTCTTCTGAAATAGTAGTAATCATACCAATGAACACAGTTTTCTCCTGTAGCTACTTACTGCTTATTCCCACGGATTGTGTTTTGACAACAGATTCTGATAAAAGCCAAAAGTGATAGGATTCAGGGTAAGGGTGGATATTGTTTAAACATGAACATTTTTTACACCCACTGGCAGACACATTCCCTTCCTCCCCCTCTTACAGGAGGTTGTTCAAAACCTCAAATAAATCCATGCAGAACAAAGTCTGAATAGATCAGTTTTAAATTTATATGAATCTTGATATAGTTATTTTTGCCCTATGCAGTCTGTGAGGAATTACATCACATTTGGTTCTAACATATTGTTGGATCTGTTAAGCATTAGTAGGATCCTCTTGTTTGTTATTCTTGGTCTCTAACAAGATAGTGTGGATAGTGTGTTAGTGTGGATGTTTTAATCTCTTTGTCTACTGAGATTTATTCCATTTACTAGACTTCTCAGATTTGGTCCTTCTCATACAGCCATTGGTAACATGTACTTAGTGACCTCACTCTCACCTGCATAAATTTTCTAGTATGTTTTTTTGTTTCTGAAAATTCAAGTATATGTTGAATTCTTAACTATTTCAAACCAGTTACCGTTTTTTTGTTTGCAGTTACTAGGAGTACTTGCTTATATTTGTCTTAAGGGTTCTTAAACATGAATTACCTATTTTACTGAAATAAATAAATGTTAGCATATGGGATTTCCCTGAAGGGCGAATCCTGGATCTCATGCTCCATGCTTTGGAGGAAGCATTTTATCTGTTATGGAAGTTGCACTGAATCTGTGGAATGCCTGTATGACAGGGCATCTTTTTATATCTTATGTATAGGTGACCTTTTAACCACTTTCTTGTTTGCTGATTAAGAACCAATAATATATTAACAAACTTCTTGTATATCTACCAGAATAGTTTCTGTTCTTGTTTGCTTAGGACTTCATACTTCATTGAGTTCTGTGTCTCTTTCTATATTTATCAGAGCACAGATGGAGCCTGGTTCTGCAGTAGGAGCTCTTTGTGCACAGAGTATTGGTGAGCCTGGCACACAAATGACTCTGAAGACTTTCCATTTTGCTGGTGTTGCTTCAATGAACATTACTTTGGGTGTGCCAAGAATCAAAGAAATCATTAATGCTTCAAAGGCTATTAGGTACTAACACTGTTTTAATTTGTTTGGTGGTCTTTTTCCTTTGCCCAAGTGAAACCTGATGGATAAATTTGTGGTACGTGATAGCATTTCCCTATTCTCAGCAATATATTAGCTATCATCCAAAGTAAATACTCTGAACAACAAAAATCTAATGTCTGCCCAACTGTAAGTGATACTTAGGCCCAGAGAGATGGCCAAGTTTTATTTTTCTGAAAATCAAATGAGGGAAAATGGTTATTTGTTAAGTTTAATGTTTCATTCTGTGTCTCATATTGTGAAGCTTTCTGGTGTTTAGCAGTAGTTGAAGCATACCTATTCCTAGGTATGCATGAAGCCATATTTAAATAATACTGGAATAGCATATGCCATGAAAACAGTCACTAGTACATATGTTATAACCTCTCCTGGGTTTGCTTATTTTTACCAGCCTGAAGTACTTGAACAATAACTTTCTTAAATATACCTGAGGAACCTGAAGGTCTCTTTTAAATACTACTCTAGATAGAAGATAAAGTTGATAAAGCAAGCTGTAATTCAAGTTACCATCTGTAATCTAGCTGAGCTGTTTCCTAACTGGTTTTGTGTGTGTGTTTGTTCTTTGTAGCACCCCTATTATAACAGCACACTTGGACAAAGATGATGATCCTGATTTTGCCCGTCTGGTTAAAGGAAGAATTGAGAAAACTTTGTTAGGAGAGGTAGGAAAATTTGTTTTACTGCTAATCCTTTAAATGTAAGCATTAGCCAGTTGCTGTGGGGCATCTGAGCTATTTTCACATGCTAACTATTTTGTCCTTGTTTCTTAAAGATTTCTGAATATATTGAAGAAGTGTTTCTGCCAGATGATTGTTTCATCCTAGTGAAGCTGTCTTTAGAGCGCATTAGACTGCTGAGGTTAGAGGTGAGTAGTTCAGTTGAAAGTGAATGAAGGGTGTCCTGTTGCTACATTACATCTGGAAGGGTCCCTTTTTTTCCCTGAAAAGTGGATAATATTCCCCTTATTTGGAAATGAGAGAACATCCATTCATTTCTTTGTGTCTTGCTAAATTCTGGGATGACGTTTCTGTCCATTGGTTAATGTACAGGCTGGCACCCTCGGCACTGGACAGTGTTTCATGCAATTTATAGGGGTAATTTATAAGCATATATTTGGGGGTCATTTTTCCTACAGCCTTCCTTGTTATATTCTGTTGAAAGACTGCTGCATTTATTTGAGCAGATTGATATATGTTGAGAGATAACCCTGATGTTTGCTGACTGACTTTTGCCACAGGTGAATGCAGAGACTGTGCGCTACTCCATTTGCATTTCTAAACTCAGAGTAAAGCCTGGGGATGTTGCTGTCCATGGAGAAGCAGTTGTATGTGTGACCCCTCGTGAAAATAGCAAGAGTTCAATGTATTATGTCTTGCAGTCCCTGAAGGAAGAACTACCGAAGGTAAGAGCAAAGGCTGTCTTGTGCTTTTGTGGGATGTAATCAGTAGTGATAATTTGGGGGTCTGTGGTGGGAAGATTAAATAGTTCATGTCAGTATTGACAATGAAGGTAGGCTGAGTCTGTAACTCTTAAATAGTGATGGTACTGCTTTACTGTTGAAACTAAGCCTTCCTTTAATATTTGTAAATAAAATCAAAGCTTTGATACTTTCCTTACATTTACTGAAGCATTCTCAGCTCAGCAGTATGAAGTAGCTATATCTGCATCCAGAATTGAACCAAATGACAGTATCTATCATTTTTTTGGCTTTCTGTGAGGAGACTGTCTACTCAGGATTTTAAAAATAGTGATAAGTGAAGCTTAATTATTGGCAGCATGCCCTTTTATTTGTGTGGGTCTGCCACCATTCAGAGACCCAAGTCTGAGTGTGAGAATACCTTTTATACTGCATTACTGTATATATCAAAGTTACTAGGATTTTTTTGTTTTCTGAAGGTTGTAGTGCAAGGTATACCAGAGGTTTCCAGAGCTGTCATTCATGTTGATGAACAAAGTGGAAAGGAAAAGTACAAACTTCTAGTTGAAGGTGATAATCTACGAGCTGTTATGGCTACTCATGGAGTGAAAGGAACAAAAACATCCTCTAACAACACTTATGAGGTAATGTTTAAATGGGTACTGTGGGTTTTTCCCCCATGGCACCTTTATTACAAGTGCTTGTTTGTGCTCAGATGCAGCAGTTGATACCAAATCAAGCCTGATTTCACTAATAGATGTCAGAATGCATTAACATGAGAGAATAATTCAAGTGGCAGCACTTCACTTCAAAGAAAGTGTTTCTATAAATATTCTTCAAATGGAGAAGTACAAAAGGGTAGTAACGGGAATGGAGTATTAATATGATGATGGATGGTACTTATTCTAGGACTACACTTGCTCCAAGCATTCAGCTTTTCATTAACCTCATATAATCCCTTGTGTAGGTGGAGAAAACACTAGGAATTGAAGCTGCTCGGACAACCATTATCAATGAGATTCAGTATACAATGGTGAACCACGGTATGAGCATTGACAGGAGACATGTTATGTTGCTGTCTGATCTAATGACTTACAAGGTTTGTACTGTGTTTTTTCTAAATGTTACATTAGCCTGTTAATACAAATTGATTTTACCATGTTTGAGAATGATGGATGAGGTAAGGAGATGAAAGTCCATTCTAGGCTTTTAGAATTCAAAGTTGTACTTATCAAATACTGTTATTTTTATTTTACACAAAAAAACTAATTACTCTAGTTCCTGGGGGGAGCGGGGACTTATTTTGACTGAAAACAAGTTGATATAATAAGTTGGGAACCATAATTTCATAGTGGAAATAGGAATCCTCAAAATTATGATATGAAAAGGGAGTGTTTGGGTAACCATGCATGCAATTTAGGGCTTGCTGTGCAGAAAACCACATGGGGTGTGATTCATAACAGCTGCACTGTATGAAAGAGTCTAAGGACACAGACATTACAAATAGAGTCAGATTACATGAGCAGTCTTACAGAAATTGTTAGGAGAAAATCATATCTGCTCTTTATTGATTGATTTTCTTTACTTCACATCCAATGAAGAAGTACATTTAGTGAAGTAAGATTTTCCAATTTGCCTGCCAGAGCACAAGGGTTTAATTTGGTTGAAATGGATGGAGGTCTGACTTGTTCCTAAACTGTAGAGCTTTGTTGTACTGAGCTGCAGCAGTCCCCAGGGCTGACCCTGTGGAGCTGCAGCACAGCAGTGGAAAAGGGCATCAGAGTGCCATGTTGTAAACTTGCTGGTCTCCTAGCGTGCGTTTTTGTGACTGTAGTTCTTGACTTGTGTTTCTGTGCACAATCTGTTGTAATCAGGATGTGATTAACAAACATAGGCAGAAATAAGTCAAGTTACTTCAAACAGCTAATTACCTTTTTTCTAGAGAGTGGAAAAATGAAGATTTAGCATCTTCTGTGATCTCCTGGCATCAGAAGTCAGATTTATCTTTAGACAACAGGCAGTAGGTTCAGCATAGTGCTCTCACACCCCACTGAAGTTTGTAGCTGAGCAGCTAGTTTACAGTTTGTGGGGTTTTTTCTTGTGGCCATGTTTCTTTCAATCTTTTTCATACTCTTGCTTAAAAAAATAATCTATTAAACATTTATAATGATTTCTGTTTTGTATGAATAATGACTTCTGTTTTAGGTAAATATTGATTGTTACCAAACTATTAACCTTCAAAATGTTGAACTGTGAAGCAGCATATTATAAAAATGCTATATTGTAGATAGTGTATTTTTTACTCAGTCTTAATCTTTGGTTTTTTTCCTCAATCAAGGGTGAAGTGCTGGGCATTACTAGGTTTGGACTGGCAAAAATGAAGGAAAGTGTCTTGATGCTGGCTTCTTTTGAAAAGACTGCAGACCATCTCTTTGATGCTGCCTACTTTGGACAGAAGGATTCTGTTTGTGGTAGGTATTGCAAAGTCTGTGGCAGTCTGTGGTCCTTAACCAGCATTTGTAAACCTCCTCAAAGCACTGGATTTTTGCCCTTGTTAAGCTTCCTCTTCAGCTTACATGTCAAAAACTTGAGGTCTGAGGCTGATCCATTTTATGGGATCTTCTTGGTCCTAGAAGTTTGGTGTATGTTTCTCTACTTCTCAGTCAGAGATCTTTATATCAGACATTTGTTGTGTGTTTCTTAAAAGAGACTTATAGTAATTTGGTTTTACTTCTCACCCTGGATCTCAGTGAAATAGCAGGAAATTCGTCCCTCTACCAGTAGTTCTGTTTTTTCAATTGTGAAAGTTTGTGTATCTTCCAGCACCTAGAGCTGATGAAGAAATCTATTACCTCGCTCAGTATTTACATTTCATTTTCATTCCTGCTAAGAAGTACGAAGACGTTTGTCTCAGTCTAGGTGAAGATTACAGCACTACACGATTACTAAGTTGATTTGGCAGTTATACCTAGAAATAAACAGGCCAAGTTCCTGACTTCTTCAGTTAGTTCTGATCTAAATAGATGAAAATTGTTTCCTAATTTTTTTAATTAGAAGCTTTGCTTATCAGTATTCATTAACAGAACAGATAAGGTGCCTGTCCTCAGAAATTGCTTTCTAAATGTATCAGTTTTAAATTTAGGTTCATTACCATCGATTGAATCATCTCACTGAATTCATGGAAGAATCTAGTAAGAGTTAAAAATATGTGCTTACGTGCATATGAGTGCATGCATGCTCAGATACAGCAAAAAAAATAAATTCAGGAGATGAGTTCTGGCATTCTGTTTGTCTTTATTTTATATGTTTGCCACGCACTCCAGTATTTGGAATCGAAGTTATTTTTTGGGTTTTTGAATGCTTTTACCCCCTTCCTTTCAGATTTTCTTGTCCTTTAAGCTGCTAACATCATTTTGGGAACGATTTGTTAAGAAGTCTCTGTCTAGTAGTTTAAACAGAAAAAAGAAGTCAAGCAGGTTTCAACCTTTTTAAACATCTGTTTAAGCAAGACCTCCATCCTGGAGCTGGAATTGCTTGTTGGTTTCTGGGTGCTAGTGAAATAAAAAATATAAATGTGTCATGTTAAGGTTTACTAGTTTGTGTCTATGTGTAGGTAGTCTTAGTGCAGTCAATTTGCAGCAGTGCTTTTGTGGACAGTATTTTCTGAATCACTGGAATCTGTTAAAACCCTTACATTACTAGTTTGTGTTTTAATAACTGAGCCACTTTCTGACCCTCTAGCCAGAAGTGGGTGGGATTTTTTTTTCTTTAGTTATTATTTGCCTGTGATTAAAGCAAAGATTTTATGGGAGACTGATTTGATTCTGGACAGTAAGGAAAACAAAATGTTTTGTTTGTTGCCCTCTGAGCTGGTAAAATCTTGTTTTGAATAATGTGGAAACCACAGGTCTTTTGATGTTGCCTTCTATATAAATGTTTTTGTTCAAATAAGGAAATGCAATGGACAAAACAGCAATTGTTGTCTGCTTACCAAAACTGAAGAGATGATACTGGCTTGCTTGTGTGAAAAATTGCTCTGCAGATGCGTGATGTATTACTTGGTCTGCGAGGCCAAAGGGAGGTGGGGAGGAAGGCTTCTTGGTGTATGCATGGAAGTATTGCAAGGGAAGAGGGATGTCCAAAATCTAAATGTAGTTTTCATGGTTCGGTGGTTGGGTCAGGTTGAAAGGTTATTGTGCAGAACCAGGTAAGTTTTATTCTGCTAGATTTAGAAAGGTATTTCATTTTCCGTTGTAACCTGTGTGCTGTAGGGGAATAAATCTACAGTACTTCCTGAGAATTCTATATCCTGCACAAGATTTTTAAATGCATATTGTTGGAAAATAATCTAGTAGAAATGCAGCAGTGGTCTAAGAGCAAAAATACAGATTCTTCATTCATATACACTTAAATTGCTAATCTAGTTTTGCCAGAATTTTAAGTAAATTTATTTTCATCCTTTGTGCATTCAAAGGTACAGCTGTTTATTGTTACTTCCATAAACATTTATGTGAAGGACAGTACTGTTATACTCCTGAGAACGTGCAAAGGTGTCATTTGGATCATAACTATGCTAAGAAAGAAATGCTGATATCTGATAGCTTGCTTTTAATGTGGAATGTACTTCAGAAGAGTTGTGTACATCAGTAGATCTGGACTATAAATATGTCATCACATCGCAATGAAAGTGTTAGAGCTCTCAAAATCATTGAGACAGACTAAAATCTTACAACTCAAAACAAGCACTTTTTGAATTCTGAAAATGCCAAAAGCATAATAGCTCAAGCACTGTGTTTTTCTCACTGGAAACTTGAAGGGGTTTCAAGGGAACTTGGCCAGATTTGACTGAAGTCAGAGAATAGACAAGTAAGTTTGCCTTGCATCTTCTGCTACAGGCACTGCATGGAATGTATCTGCTCTGAAACCAAACCTTTTGAAGTGCTTTCATTACTAGATAAGGTTAGGTTGAATCTTTCCTGTCTAAAGTTGAACACTATTTGAGTAATGTACTGATCTGGTGACCATAACATTTAACTTGGTCAAGTGAAGAGACCTTGGCCCTTATATGTGAGGTTTAAGGACATATAAGAGAATGGACAAATGAAAATAGTTTTGTAAATCCTTACTGTTCAGAGGCTCATCTTGTTTGGTTTGTTTTTTTTTTTTTTTCCCCCTAGGTGTCTCTGAGTGCATCATCATGGGAATTCCAATGAATATTGGGACGGGACTTTTTAAACTGTTGCACAAAGCAGACAAAGAATCAACCCCTCCTAGGAGGCCTCTGATATTTGATAATAGTGAATTTCATATTCCCATTGTTACATAGCACTTGGACATTATACAATATAGCAAAAGATATAAGAAGCAAACATAAATTTAAAAACGTGTATTATCAGTTCTGTGTGTCTCAATAACTGTGAATTGGTAAGTGAACTACTATCAAAAAAATTGCCCAATTGTTTACACCTGTTCTTAGTGCAGATTTTGAAAGGAGAGGCTCCTCTACAGCAGAGAGTGGAAAGAAATTTAAAGTGGATATCACCTGATAACATTTCCTTTTTGATGTAATAGAATTAGCTTTTTGTGTTACTGTTAATGGGTGGAAGCTCTTATGAACTCAGCATTACATGTGTATTCAGATTTTGTTAAAAACAAAACAAGTAGAAAATGGCACGAGAGTTCTTTGAGCTTGCCCGGAGTGCATTTGGAAATGTCCTTTCAACAGGAGCTGCAGAGGTCAGTCTACAGCTGTTAAGAACAGAAACTTCAGAAAGCTGGAACTGAGTCTGTCATTAATTCATACTGAGGTCAGGAGTGCTGTTCAGAGTGTTTGAAGTATTTGCTCTTTGCTTGTGGTGTTTTTAATTGGTTTTCCTGTATCGCAAATTACTATCCAGTAAATTGTTTTCTTCTCCAGGATTCTGTTGTGGGGCCATATTTGCAAGAAGCTGCACATGGTAAAGCTGCTAAGAAATTCTGAGAACTGTTTTAAGAATATTGCAAATTATAAATAGCTTTTGATATGACAGGAACTGTCTAACTGCTGGAATCTGTATTGTACAGCAGTCTTCGTTTTGTGAAAGTTTCATAATTGGGCAGAATCATCAGAAAAACTTAGTTTTATTTTACTGTGTAAAGTAGAAATATAAAAGGTTACTGTTTTTATGCATTGCTGTGAAATAATTTCAAAGTATTTTTACCTTTAGCCCATTGGAGCGGTTTTTAGAATGTATCTAGATTTCAAATTATTTCAGGTTAGTATGATTAAATTTACTGTGGTGCTATGGAGGGGAAGTATTGTAGTGTTTTCTCAGCAGTGTTTGGATATTTCGTGTGCTCATAACATGGGTCAAGGTTGGAGAGAAATGAAGTCGAGAAAAAAGCTGGAGTTGTGCCCTCAAGAAATATAAGCAGGCTGCTGAGGATCCTAGCATTTGAAGAGGAACATGTTTATGCTGCAGCTTGTCTTTATGTAGCACCAAAGGAAAAGTGTAAAACAACAGACTTACAGTCTCTGAATGTAGCTTTCAGTCTTTAGGTGCCACTGTGTTTATTTTTTAATTCATCCTCCATGCAGACAAGATCTCATGAGAAATTCAACAAAGCTATTCTTGAATTATTTTGTGTTTTCGATGTGATGTTAAGATCTACTTCTGCCTAGATTTTGGCAGGGTAAAGATGGAGAATGTAGTGCATTTAGCATCTGCTCTAAAAGCCATATATATATATATTGCTATCTCTGTTTTAAAAATAGAAATTTAAGAATAAATTAAAATTTTCTTGGTGATCTCAGTGAGATTGCCACTTACTGATTTGTCTATTTCTTTTCCAAGACAGGAGTTTAACACAGGTAGGGGCTACATGCAGAGAAAGCCCATAAACCTTTCCTGTGGTTAAGTATGTCATTTTATTGTGGGAAATTCTATTGAAAGTATTTGGCATTTTTGTGAATAAAGATTCTTCCCAAGGTCTGAATGGTTTTGTATTGCAACAACTAACCACATTTTTCTTTTTTTTTTTTTTTTTTCTCTCTAAATATAGTGAAATGGGCTATTTAAATGGTGGGTTGACTCTCTTGTTTGTTTTAAAAGTATGAGTTAAATGATACCTGTTATCATTGTCTTTGATAAAAAATTAGCAGACCTAAAGGTAAACTTTGTGTTTGTTTATTGATGCATTATATTTGTGCATAATTATTTCAATGGACGAGCCAACCTCCATCTCTCTCATTTGCTTAGTTATTAAGACACTGGAGAATTACTGAGCTTGAATCTCAGGTATTTACAGCCTAAATGAATATGTAATATAAAACCTATCTTGCTTAAAGTCAACACGCCTTGTCTTCTGAGCATGCTCTGTGGCTCATGAGTGTTTCAACCAAAAATAGCTTGTTTACAAGAGCACTCTGAATTAGTAATTATTGTTTGAGCTCTCTGTACAGTCAGTAAACAAATTAGCTGTTGGATTTCACTCATAAGCAACTTTTTTTAAGGGTCATTTTTAACAGTCAGACCCTGGAATTTTGGGATATTAAAATTTACACTTTTATTAATTTTCTTAGCTTTAGGTTTCATTTTTCAAAAAGTAGTATTTTGTAAATTTCCCTCTATTTTCTACTTTATATGGTAATTGAAATTAAATACTAAGTTAAATGTAAATTTTAAAGAAACAATTTTGTTTCTGAGAAATTAGCAGATAACAATAGAAGCCCTAGAAAAGAACATCACAGACAGGCAATACATCTTTGCATGGAAACGATGGAAAAGCATCTCTCGTTCATTTATGATGCCTCGCAATTGTTTGTGTACTTAATATACAGTAAAAGCACGTGCAAAGTTAATGCTAAAATCTACACATTGGGTTATGGGAACAATTAGGTACTGTCATTCTGAATTGATCATTGGACGCCCTTAAAATATTGAACATTGTCCAGCTCATGTAGAACACAGATGTTGACCTCAGCACAGTTGGGCTGCTGAAGAATGTCGGGCATGAGCTGCATGGCCAGTGGTGCAGCAGGGCCAGCTGCAAGTGGGTGGCCTGAGATGGGAATCCACATTGATATCAGTACATTTTTAAAAGGCAAAAATTGGCTCCCAACTTTCATTAAATTAGTTGTGAATATCCATATCCTGCTTTCTCATTTTCTTCTTGTTTTTCATCTGTTTTAAGACAAATTTCAACTTTTCCTTAAATGTCAGGCTTAGAAACATCTCCAAGTTATTATTTATAAACTGGTCCTTTTTTTCTTCTCAGTGAGGTCTACTGAAAAATAGTACTTGACTTGTGACTTGCACTAAAACTTGAAAATAGTTTTTCTGGTTTTATCTCAGGTAAATAGCAAAGCAGAGATATTGTTCATTTATTTACTTCCATGATCAGTAGTCCTGGATTTTATGTGTGATGGGTCAAAAAAGCCCCTTCCATCTCTACGTTTACTTTCCATCTAACAATAGGAATAGCTGAACAATTATACAATACTTCAGTAGATGCTTGGAGATGGGGTTGAGCTTCTCTCTGTCTCTCTTTGCCCTAAAAACAAATTTAAACCCACCTGTGGTCCCTGTGCTGAGAACATAGAAGATGACCTGTTAGTCTGGTGATAGCTGGGCTGGAACAGCCTGAAGGCCTGGCAATGGAAGTAGGAACCGTGCCAAGAGATGGGCTGAGCTGGGAGCGAGGGCAGCGTCTGCTCGAGGATAGGAACAGAGCAGAACATGAGCAGAAGGGTAAGTGAAGGGGGAGCACACAATAAAGAAATCAAATGAAGGTAAGTAAAGCTCTGTTTCCTGAGGCTGTTGCAGGAGGTATTTGCTGGGAAGTGCATGTCTGTGGCAGCAGTACAGATGGAAACTGCAGCTGGGGACTTGCAGGAGGGGCCACCCTTTGCTGTGGAGCTGGGCAGGGCTCTGGGGTGGGTGCGCAGCGTCAGCTCTGGGGGTGAAGTTAAGCTGGAGTGCTTTTCCAAGCCCTATTATCCTACAATATATGCAGCTGCCCTGGATTCAACTGGCATAGTTAATTTCTTATCAGTAGCTGTTGGGGTGCTGTGTGTTGGATTCAGTATGAGAATAACGTTGATAATAAAGTGACGTTTTAGTTGTTGCTAAGTCATGTTTATCCTAAATCAAGGACTTGGGGATGGTCCTGTGCAGTGCCAAGAGCTGGGCTTGATGATTCTCATGGGTCCCTCTCAACTCAGATTATTCTGTGATGCTGTGACTTTTTTGTGTGCTCTGCCAGTGAGGAGGTACAAAAAAAGAAAAAAAAATAGGAGGGAGCATAGTGGGGACAGGTGACGTGAACTGGCCAGAGGGATATTCCTCACCACAGTGTTCTGCCCAGTATATAAACTGGTAAGTTATCCAGAGTGGGGGCTTACAGAGGTTCAGGGATGGGGTCTGTCATGAGTCAATGGATGGTGAGCAATCATATGTTGCATCACTTTTTTTTTCCTTTTTGTGATTATTATTTACTATTACACTTTCCTTTGTTTCACTTATTAAACTGTTCTTATCTCAACCTACAGGTTTTATTTTTGATTCACCTCCCCATTCCACCAGAGTTGGGATGGGGTGCTGAGTGAGTGGCTGCATGGTGCTTAGTTGCCACCTGGACTTAAACCACAATAGCCTACATAATTTTGACAGAAGACTAAATATAGGCCTGACAGGATTCTAATTTTTACAGTAAAGTTTACATTAATTAGCAGTCTGTTACTGCTTAATTGATATCCTTTGACAAATTACTCTTCTCTCCCTGTACTGTTTGTATTTGAGGGGAAGAGTACTCAAGGTAGAAGAAGTATGCAGGCAAAAATTGTAGTTAAAATTAATTAGTAAGCCAATAAGCAGAGAGTAATTTTTTTAAAAGGCATTTCATTAAAAAAAAAAAAAAGTATTCAATAAAGTACTGTCTTGGTATGTTTATCGGGAAACTACTTTACACATCTCATATCTGCAGAGAGATAAGAAAACAGCAGCATGTGCTATACAGATTACCTGTCATGACTATGGGAAGTTGGAAGTAAATGCAGAACTGTGCTGCTTTGGTTCATAACTTGAAGCAAAAGCTATTCCCTTTTTGCTTATCTATGCTTATGAAAAAGGACAGCACATGAATGGTATGTTTGATCAAGTTAGCTACAAGTATGATAAAATTTGGCTATTTCAGTACAAATACTCCTTGATGGCTGATCATTTGTCACTGTTTCAGTATAAGTTGAAGGAACCACCGCAACAGGAATTCCTCAATTTTGTATCACTGTGCTTGCAGACACGATACAGCTTCTCGTATTAGCTCCATATTTGGCTAAATTCTTCTGTCAAGGTAACTGATAAATCTATCTTCAAAGTGGTTAGCTAAAGCTCTATATACATACCTAGCAAAGTCTGTCAATAATTAAATATGCAGAGGGAAAAAAATAAGACAAATTGGCCTATGTTTTTACATTGTCTAAGAAACAGGAAAATTAAAGGGATAAAATTATAAGATGTATTAATATTGTAATGCACAAGAACTTGGCAGGTTATTTGGATGTGATTATGGTAGTGAAGCATAGCAAGTTATCTTGAAGAATAAATGCCAAAATCCCACAGACCAACCTGAAAGCCTCTTAGAAAACAAACCAGCCCTGCTACTTCTGTATATCAGTGCTTGTGAAAATGAATTTTAAGGTTTCTTGTAACTGATAAAATGAAAATTTTAGAACATTTCTTCTAATGAAATTAGATCATAGCATCATCATCCACTAGAGAGCAGCATTTTCTTTTGAGAAAAGAGGTATTTGGATAGCAATTCTTTATTTATTTTTCTATTAAAAATGGGGGGGTTTTATAATATGAGGACTGAAATATGAGAAGGAAGGTTACCTGTTACAATTATATACATAACGAAGGGGACTAAGGGAATTTATTTTCTTAAGAAGGAGAAACCAGAGTCCACATAGGCTTTTTCATTAATTAGTAAAATTTTCACTTGCATGTTTCCTGTCTATCTGGCTTAAAAACCAACCAAATAAGCAAACAAAAATAGTACTTATGTAGCAGGCTGTAGTCATTCCCAAAAGAACGTTAGCAAGTTGCTCCTGGGAAGTGAGAACAGCGAATCTGTCCTGTGAACTGGGACATGTCTTCTGTGGCAGCGTTTTCCATGCAGCACTGATTGTTACAATCTGCGCTCACTCTCCACAGTGAGCACTGAAATACAGCTCTGAGAGCTTCTCTGAAGCGTGAAGTCCTGGCAGCTCACTGGGTAGTGTCTCACATTCTTCAGCTACTGCAGAACTCCAAAGCAAGGCTGCATTAAAAACACTTCAAGGTGATGCTGCTGATCGATGCAAGAGCCCAATAGTTAGGACTGAAAATAATATGACACAGGTGGTCTTCTCTGTGTACAGACAGCTGAAAAGAGCAAGATTTATTAAAGATGACTTCCACTTTAATGTCTGAAAGCTACAAGGGTACCTGTAGCTTTGTTAGTTTCTATCCCATGTGTGACTCAAATCACAGTGGTGAGGATTTGGTATTGGCTGGCTGTGCTTATGGGTTCTGTGGGTCCTGACCTGCTCTGGGTACTGCACTGGCTTAACCACCACAGTTACTTCTAGTTTTATATAAAGCCACCATGTGCATCATATGGTAAAAGGTGTTTCTTCGCCTAAAGAGTGTCCTGTGAGTCCAAGCCTTCAGGAAAAACTCCATGTTGGAAGCAATGACAGTAGGTAGGAAGGACTGATGTTGCACAGGAATATGGTGGTTTCTGCAGTTGTTGAGGATAGAGGAAAGAAAGCTGAAAAGGCAGGGAATGTAAAGATAAGCAAGGGGATATAAAGCAGAGCAGAGTAGGGAGTTCAGATCTGTTTGGAGAGGAAACAGAAAGGTGGCACCTAGGTGAAGTGATGCACAGATATTTGTAATCTCCATAAGGAGTCCTAGTGAAGTGATGGAAATAGCTGGGAAAAACATAGGTATTCCCGAGAACTAGGATTTCTCAATTTGTACTGGAGATTACTGTTACTGGCTGTAACAAACACAGTGCTATCTTCATGTTGGTTTTGGAGCTGCATAGTGCTGAGGTGTTTTAGTCCATGGGGTCAAAAAGGACATGCAGGGGCCCCTGACTGTGGTTTTTAGGGTCCACAGAAACCTGGGTTACCCTCCAGGACTTTATAACATGTTCCTTCTCTCTTTTGATGGCAATGTTTAGCCAGTGAGACAGTGTTGGCCAGAAATGAAGCTATTCTGAAAGCAGCAGGTACCTAGATTATTAACCATAGGCTTTTTATTCTCCTTTTTGTGAAAGTGTAGGTTGGTTAGCCCTAATGGCTAATCTTTCAATACATATGGCAATTTTCTCAGCATGCACCCCTTTTAAATGTTAAATTGTGTGGACTTTTAAAAGCAAAATAAAGAATTTAATTGCCAAGAAATGGAGAAGTGATAGTGAAATGGTGCTGGTAAACTTCAGGAGTCCCAGAAAATGCCAGAATTAGGTGTGAGACTTCAGAATTAATTTACTTATTATTCAAGGTTTTGTTGGTTTCTGGGAACTGGTTAGCAGTGTGGTGTGATTCATGCAGGTTTGACACAGATGGGGGATTCTTTGCCTCAGGTTGATTCACAGCATCTCTGTGGTAAACCGCTGATTGTCCTTGGAGTGACAAGCATGGCTTGGGCCATGTCATGGTGCAGGCTTGAAGCACCAGCAGTGACACTGTGGGACTCATTTCTGAAGGGCAAAGTGGGTTGAGCATCTTTGATGCACTTGCTGGAAGGAAGGACCTCACTCTTTACTCAACCCTGATCCCTGCACTTTTTCAACGCAATGACGCTAAAATGTTTGCTGTATGTGTAAGTACCTTGACAAGCCCACACAATAACTTAATCCCATTCCCATGCGCAATTCTTCTGAATTTTCTGGTCATGCAGACATTTTGAAGTTATTTCAGAGACTTCCTTTAAACTTCTATTTTTCCAGAAGATATATGGTTCTTCAGACTTATGCCACTGCTGAGCGTTTTCTACTTCCCTTTGCATTTATTTCTGTCTCCTTGTCCTTGTTCCTAATACAGATTTGTCCCTTCTGGACCCATGGTGACTGTCACTGCTGGTGACACTGCTTCCCTGCAGCAGTGCTATGTCAACCATACTGTGCCACTGGCTGGAGTCAGCTCAGCCATGCAAGGTTACCATGAGCAATTGCCTGCAGGATAATTAAACCACTCAAGGAAAAAACATCTCCTCAGCACATCTGGAGGTGGAAATTTACTGCCATCAAAATTACAACTATGGTCAAATAACTCTGAGTAAAAAAAAAAAAAAAAAGATATTATATAAGGGAATATATTCATACTCTAAACTGAAAAGCATCCCTACTTCATGTGGCTCTTTGTCAGCACTAAAAACCGTATTCAGCCCTTTAAGGCTCCACTTTTGTCTTTAGCCTGCTTCTGGTCCTCCCTACTTAGCTGACACCAATGTTGTTTCCCTTGCTTTTGTTTGTATGTATTCTGTTGAGAATAAATAAGAGAGATCAGCACAGCAGCTTGGTAGGTAGCTGGCACATGTAGAATCAGTTAACTTGCTGCCACAGACTTGTTAAGACCTGGGGAAATCTTTAGACTCTCTATACTTCAGATTCAGTCTGTTAAAGACTATTAAATTATAATAGTCTCTCCTGAGCAACATGGTTATAAGAGATGATAGAATCAATGCGAGTGAAGGGCCTATGCTTGTGAAAACTTAGGTGCTCTAGGAATATTTAGTAAATAGGATGTGTGGATTTAAGGATGTGATACACATCTGCTGTGTGTAGTTCTTTTTATTCTGTCATCTTCCAAAGTAAGTGAAAAAGTTTAGTATTTGGTGCTCTTGAAGTCAGCTGCAAGACAGACAGGAACTTCAGCTGGAAAAGGAGAGGGCAAAGCACTGAAGCTCTTGGCTGCCATTAATATTCTTGGAGGGGGGGTGGCAGCTCTAAAGACGAGTTAAGGGGAAAAAAACCTCTAACAGTACAAATAGCCCACAGTAAAAAGGATAATATTTGGCTTGCCTTGCTGATGAAGTGTATTTATCCTTCATGGAATATCTCTAGCAGACTAGAAGACTTTTTATTTCAGTTATTCCTTTGCACAGTATTTTTATTACCAAGCTGGGGCTTAATCCAAGTCCCCTGGAAACCAATTAGAGAACTCAGCAGAACTGGATGAGCTTTGATATATGCATTATATTAAATATTTTTATCCATCAAAAACTCTCACCAGCTAATGCATCTTTGTAAGTTTCAAACAGTTGAACAACACTTCTCTAAACTTCATTGCTGCATACTTGATTCAAAAAGAATAATTTTAACCTAAATCCTTTTTAAAGCTTCCGTGCCACTCAGGACTTTCTCAGATGTTTCTGCTTATTCTGGGCCATGCTGTGAATGTTCTTTTCCATTTAGTATCGAGGTGAGGATTTTCTATTTGTTTTGGGAGTTGTTTATTTGTTGTTCAATTCTGATAAATCCTGGTATTTAAAATAATTTAAGTTCTAAATTACTTTTATGGCATTTTTCTTTAGAAAATAGGAGTTAACTTGAACTATTGGATATTTAATTTTTACATTTGTGTTATAAGGAGAAAAAATAGATGTGTTGAAGATCTCTAGCTCAGTTTAAACTCGATGACCAAACCTTGTGGAAGCTGGTAATGCAGCTGCCACCATGCCAAGATGAGACATTTTTTCATCCTGGAACTCTCTGATGGCTTTCCCATCCCTTCCAAGGCATGTAGGCTGGCACAGAGACTGTATTACTTTTGCCTTCTAAATTAGAATGTATTTTAGGAGTTACTTCATTGCACGTTAGTTACTGTTTTCAGAACTAATTTTAGTTAAGTCCAGTATTTTTATCATTTTAAACACTTCTCAGTTTTAAGTTGCATCTTGGCCCACGGTGTGACTGCCTGAGCAAACTGACTATAGCAAGTTGTACAAGGGTTTCTCTTGGACTTTATTCTCACTGTAATCCCAATCTTGTGTTTATCTCCAGCAAAAATGATTTTCCTCTCCTGCCCGAGGAATATCCAGCAATGTTAAAAGTACAAATTCCTTCTCAAATGAAAAGCACATGGAATTTATGCAGTATTTATGTAAACAGAAATCTATCTATCACTGCCGAGTGGCAGTTCAAGTCTCAGCTATGGCTATGACACACAGGATCTGCTGAAAGCCCAGCATATTTTTCAGCATCCTGACCATCTACATTTGTCTAGTTCTCGCAGGCACTTGTAAAACTGTACATTTTTGTACAGTTTGAATTAATGAAAGTACACCAGAAATGCTTCTCCTGTGTAAAAAACCAGATTAATTCAGAATGCTGGAGCATTCATTATGAAGCTATAATAATCCCCTCCAGCTGGATGCTCCCCACAATCCTGCTTATCTGCTGCCATGCACGATAAGCTTTTGGAGTCCAACCAAATCTGAGTATTGGTCTGTTCTCACATGTGGATCTGCTGGGTTTGGTTTTTTTTTCAGGAACTGGGCTGCCACCTCTCTTTTCTGTTTAGCCTGAGCATTGCAAAACAGGCGAGTTGTGGGACAAGCTCTTGAGGCATGCATGGAAAGACAGGTGTCATGTGGTATCTAGAGAAACAACCACAATTCTCCATTTCCTCAGGGAGATAAGCTGTTTGGGCTTGGACTACGGATACTTGGACTAGCCTAGAATTTTCAAGGAATATTGGCTTCTGTTCACCATCAGGAACCTTTTTTTTTTTTTTTTTTTCCGAATCCAGTTGTGCCAAATTAAAGAATTGTCCCAGGAGACCCTGGAAAACTTAGTTTGTAACTGAGATGGATTCAACTCTTGCATCCTTGCATGTCAGTGAGCTGGGGCACTACTTGCTATTTCAAGTAGATATGCAGTTCCTAGCAGATCTGAAAAATGGAACATAAGGAAATACCTTTCCTTCTTCAAGAGCCTTTAGATTCAAATCCAGTTTGAAAATACTAATTGCTGACAGAAAACCAATGAAGAGGGTGAAAAAGTGCTGAGGCATTCTCTGGGGTCCTTACTATTACGTTTGTCTATGTTCTTGAACTGCAGTTTGGGTTTTCTTATGAGTTCCCAGTTTGTGCATGGCTTGTTTATAGAAGTTGCCCGTGGATGTTTAGGGTACCCGTTTGCTTTTATCCCCTCCTTAGTGTTAAAAGAAGTAAAAGCAAATGATTGGTATAAATAATCTCTCTTGGCTTGACTTGAAAACTGACCTAGAAACTGAACCAATAACAAACTGCAAGCAACAGCTTTTAAAGGGGCTGTTTAACATCTGCTTGCTTATAGAAGTTAACCACATCACAACTCAGCCCAGTCTTGGAAAAAAAATTAAATCACCCCCCGGTCTGTTCTAAGCAGATGGGTACTTCAGATTTGCTTCCAGAGTGTCTTCCTTACAAAAGCTAAAATTCTTACAGCCCTGCACTATCACCACCAATGTGCTCTGTAGTATTTCTGGTTTTCTTTTGCTGCCTTTTTTTGTCTGAGAAACAGAAGCGATTGTGTGTATTCACAGCTTCAGGAAAGGATTTGTCTACCCATTTCTTTCCCCCTCCCCACCCCAAACAAACAAACAAACACCCTTCCTACCAGGTACTTTGCCTTTTCTTTCTAAGTAAACCAATTTTTTTTATTTGCTTTTTTAACAGCCTAGGGACATCTAAAACTTTCTAAAATAAAAATTCTAAAACTGTTTTCTTTCTGTTGAAGCCAACTGAAATATGTGATCTTCTTCATTTAATTTGCCCAGGATAGAAAAACACCATAACAATTTCCATCTGAAAACTGCCTAGTGTAGTAGAAGATGAAGTGACTGATAGATTTTATGGCTACAGAAAAATAAAATAATAATAAAAAAAAAAGGTCTGCTTTCCCTCATACTGTATGTTATAGGAGCTCAGTTAAGAAAGAGCTAAACTATTTCCTGGAGTTCATGGTTACATATTTTTAGGAAGATAAATGATCCTTGTGCTTCTGTGTGTGTCCAACAGCAGCTCCCTCAGTCTGCAGCTTCAGCAGGAGCTCTGAGGACCTCAGGATTTATGGGCATAGCCCATTCCTGGAGACAGTACCGCCAGGTGAAATATTTTCCCTGGGCAGTTCCCAGACTGCTCACATTATGGTTTGGGGTTTTTTTAATGGATAAATGAGATCCATTGATCTCAAGACCAGCACCTTCCTATCCTGAAAATGCTAACTGATTGTCTCTCAGTCACATTAATCTGAAAAGATAAGCTGCTGCTGCGAACCATTTAGTTGCTGGTGTTTCCTATGACACTTGTGACAAAGTATCCATGGTGTCTACTTTTTAGCTACAGAGCTCTAATGATTACTTATATTTTTCATGTAGCTGTCTTCAAGATTGCATAACCTTCTTTCCCAGGATCCGCACAGTGTTGTCAACTTCCATTAACTTACTGTAAATCTCTCAATATTTTTCTCTAAACCCGTAGTTGCTTGAATCATATGATTACATGAGAAGCTTAGCTTTCGTTACAAAACTGTTTCTAGCATACATGAATGCCAATGAAGCTTGAAGACCTGCATCCTAAGGGCTCCAAAACCAAAAAGCATGTGAAACGTCTCCCATGCATTTAAAAATAACAGAAACAAACAAACAAACCAACCCTAATCCTAAAGAAAATCCTCTACTTTTGGCTATTAGAATTTCTGATTGGTTCAAATTGATGATTTTTGAGGAGGGGATTTACCAGCAAACCTACAGCAGCAGAGCTGCTGCTGTGACTCGGGCAGCAGTAAGCAGGCACTGCAGAGGAGGAAGTGCTTGAGAAGGAGCGACGGGTATTTTTGCAAGGAAGACTATTGTCCTGTGAAGATTCCTATTAAAATGAGTATAAGAAGCCTGTTTTAAAGCCTAGATGTTTCTAAAGGGTGTCTTATCAGAAAAAAAACAAGCTAAAATAATATAATAGTGTCAGTCAATATGTGGATGAGTGATGCAGAATATAAATCTCATCGCCTAGAGGCTTTTGGAAGCACAGATTTTGCAAGACAGAAGAACAGTCACTGGGTGCAGTCCCTGTTATTGCAGGTGCAACGTTTTATAATATCTTACTGAAATCCATCCTGAAAACAGGAAGGCTTTCCTTTTTCTATTTCTCTGCTTTTTTTCTCCTCTTCTTTGTCTCTCCTCTGCTTTCCCCTTTCCCTTTTTTGCTTCATCATCATGATGTGCAGAGTTTTCTCGGTTTCAGTCTAAAGTTCTGTGATCTGTATGGAAGACAGACTTTTTAACGGCTGGATTACGTGATTTTGAATCTCTTCTTAGTTTCTAGTTTGAATGTATGACACAATGCTGTATTTCAGGAAATGTGCTTTTTGCATACACAAACATGATGATTACTGCATATTAAGAAAGGTGCATTGACAATTACAGGAAGAAAATCTTATACAGAGATTAAATCCTGTTTTTGATTCTAATCTTAATATTTTCAAAGGTTTGCATGTTTGCTTTTTTAAAATACACTGTAGTGAATATGGTGGCATTTGTGGGATTTCACAGCCTTCAAAGGGTTATGGACACTTATAACAAAAACAGTCTTCATCTGCAGGAGTGGGGCTTGCTGAAACCTAATGCTTTGGCTGAAGAGGATCCTGTTCTCCCAACAGAAAATTCTACAAGATGGGAACTCAAGTGCTTTTCTGTTCCCATCTTGAATATACAGAGGGAGGTTTTTCAGAGGCAGATACACCAAGCAGATAACTTGATTCTTCTAATTTCGATTTCTGCTTTAGAAAATCAATCCCAAGGTCTTCTGGTAGCTTCTTAAGCCTTGCATGTTTTATTTGTATGTGAAGGACTTTATTTCTGCATGGCAACACACTTGCGTTTCTCCTTTTCTTTCTGAAAAGAAGGTACAAAACTTACTAAAAATAAACTTTAATTTCTGCCTCTGTGTCCCCATCTTGTTTCCCAAATCTTTCTCAGATTTCATAGCCATAGGTATTGCTAGCCTAATATGCTTTTTCAGATAGTCAATAGTTTTTCTCTAAAGCATACATCCTCAATAGCCTAGTTTCCAAATTTAAAAAAAAAAAATTAAAAAAATTGAAAGCTTTTCCAAGGCTTATAAAAATCTACCCATCTTTTTCTGTTAATTTGTCAAATTGTAGTTTAAATCAATTTTACACAAGTACCCATGACATCCTTTGTCACAGGTACATATTTAATTACATTTTTTAAATCCTTCCTTTCATTTGATTTAAACAAACAAACAAACGACTTTATTTTGGTACTCTGGTAAACACCTGATTGATTCTTGCACAGTCTGTCCAAGTTGTAGACTTGAATTAATTTCAAGAATCTTTGATTAACTTGGATTTTTGTTCTGAAAATTTATTCCACAGATATATTAATTTTCTGAAAACTTGGCAGAGGAACCAAAGGGTTTTGGCTATTTAATTTCTTTTTCTTTTGGCGGGGGGGGGGGGGGGGGGGGGGGTGGGGAGAAAGGAATTAATTGAAAATTGGGTTTGCTTCTTAGTATGGTAGTGGAGTTGTACGTTCTGGAATACTGCAGTGATCAGAATTTGGCTTCCTTTATAAAGTTTTGGCATAATAAATTTGCATCCATTTCATAACTTGAGTCTTCAAAATATGCCTAAATCTTATGAAGACTTCCCCTAAACTTTCTGGAGAAGGTCTATATGGAGTCAAGCAATGGAAGTAACAGCAACGTCCCTCTCTTATACAGGCAAGTGCCTGCCACTGGACTTATGGAAGAAACATTTGTCTGTGCCACGAGAAATATATCTGAATTTTTCAGAGCAAAGACGACTTGCTATTTGCAAGACAGATGGAGTGTGGGAGACTCAAATATGTCAAAAAGATAGACAATGCATTGATAAAAAGAAACCTGGTACAACAGGGATTTACCTACTACCTGGCACTACCTGAGCAATGGCAACAGGAGATGTGGATCTGGAAGCAAAAGGTGAGTCAGGCACTGCAGGAGAAGACTGATGTTTTATTTGGAAGAAAAGGCAAAGGACTAAGACACACTTCTGGCAAAGGTAGAAGTAAGTAGAGTCCAGAGTAAACACTTGCCAAGGCACATCTCCCTTTGAATTTTGAAATGGGACTCAAGATAGCTGAGTTATGCCCTGCCTACGATGCCATTCCTGTGTTACTGCAAAGCCTGGAGAAAGGAACTATCAGACTGCCAAATCAGGCAGAGGACAGAAACCAAGATTGTCTTTATTATTTCAAGTAGCAGAGGACTGCTGCATAGACCTATAGTCTGGCTCTTAACATAATGCTTTGTAATGAAAGTTGATGGTTTGTTTCCTTTCCTTCACAGGAAATATGTGTATAATGTGTATTGTGTGTGTGTGTATAAGCACACACAATAAAACATCATATTTAAGGGACTGGTGAGATTAGAAAGTCTTAAAAACTAGCACATAGTTGAATAATTTTCAGTGTTATTGGGCATTTGCCTTCTGAAGGCTGTCCCTTGCACCTTCCTTGCCCTCTGTCCTGTGGCACGCACAGAGGTGCCCTGCCCTCACACTGGCCGGGAGAGTTGTGCTTTGGCTGCACACTGAGTGACAGGAGGTGAGTTTCACTTCTTAGCCATAGTTTTTGACTCTGTTCTGTTTCAACTTTGTTTTGCTGAGGTGAAGCCAATAAGTAATGCATACTGGTGTTAACCAGTACTATGGTTATGCACAGTCACTCTACTGCCTAAACTTTGCCCAACTTACTGGAGAGAATTAGGCAGATTTTCTGACAAATTTAAATAGTCTAGAAGAACACAGTTTGCAGGTGTTTGCAACAGCAATAATTAGACAAAAAAGCTAACCTCTGTATTTTGTATAACAAAGAAAGCTGTTGAGAAAACCATGGATGCAAAGTTAGAAGAAGTGAATCTATAAGAGCATTTAATAACAATGAATGGACCAAATATGGAAAAATGTGCTTTAAAATCACCCCATACCTTCCAGTATTATTGTAAATAATGGCTTTTAAGGTTGAGAAGAATCTCCAAGTCCTCTTATTCTCTGCCTTCGCTAGTAGTACAACATATAGCATAATTATGCACATAACTCAAGGCTGGTTGAATGTATGAGAGAAATCATCATCTGTTGAACTGCATAAAGTGACTTGAAACTTAGCACCTAAATTCTCCAAATGTGTGTGTTAACAGAAGATTTTAGGCAACAATGGCTTCCCCTTGTACTCATTGTGACCAGCTCTCTGGACACTAAATAAAGGATATGGTTGTTTGGACAGCAAGCTGTCAGATAATTCTGGTTTCTACTTGATGTAATGGGGTTAACACCACTACCAGTAATGCTCTTTCAGTGTCATTGAAACGTATAAAAAGTGAATTTAAGATGATAACTGCTTGTGGTCATTCTGCAGTCTGTTCTCCTAGCTGTTTGCAAATTAAGGTAACATTTGGTGGAAGAGACTTGGGCAGCCTGTTTACCTTCAGATGGAAAAGTTGTTATTCTCCTATTTCTTTGCTAAACGATTGCATCCTCCTGCTACTGCTGATTACAAACACATCTGTACTCGATTTGTAAATCACCTCGTCTCTGGTTATTCACGACACGCTGATGAAACTACATTTACAGGGGAGATGAGCCAACAGACACTACTAACGTTTAGATATCTTGTTTGAAAACTTTCAGTTTTGCAAATTCTAATGGACAAAGCCCCAAGCGGTCTGTTATTATTTCGATGTTTAGGTTTTCCCGGCGTAGGGCGAAACAAATCACGGCGTCTGAAGCCGCCGCCCGGTGCCTACCCCGGTCCCGCCAGCACTTCAACAGGCGGCCGCTCCCGCACCCGGGTGAGGGCAGCGGCTCAGCCTTTGTCTCGCCGCCGACACAGCCGGGCCGAGCACCCCGGGCCGCCCCGGCGCAGCCCCGCGGGGAGGAGCGGGAGACCCTCCCGCAGGCCGCGCCGTGGCGGTGGGGAGGGCGCGGATCCTTCCCCCGGCCCGCCCCGCTCCGCTCCATTCGGGGGCCGGCGGGGCGGCCCCAACTGACGGCCGGGGGGGCGGCCGGGCCGGGCTAGCGGCGCTTGGGCGGGCGGGCGATGCGCTGCCGCAGCCCCAGTGCCAGCCCCAGCCCGGTGTCGGCGCAGGCGGCAGCTTTGTGCAGCCAATATGGCTGCGCGCGCCCGCCGATGAAAGGAGGCTCCTGGAGCTGAGCCCGTCTCCCCGCACCCCCTCCCGGCCGCGGCGAGCGCCGCAGAGAAGTTGTCTGGGCTGCCCCGCGGGGGGTGCGGGGCGCCGGGAGGCGGCAGCGGTGCCCGCGGCTCCCGCTCCCGGCGGTCCCCTCCCGGGGACAGGGGGGAGGAAGAGGAGAAGTTGTTTCGCCGCCCGGGGCGGGCGGAAAAGAGGCGAGCGGGGCGCCAGCCGGAGGAGGAAGAGCAGCAGCCCCTAACGGCGGCTCGCCCCCAGCCTGCCGGAGGAGGAAGAAGCGAAAGCGAAGCCGCCCTCGGCCCAGGTCATCCCCAGCTCCCCGCCTCCTCCCCGGACGAAGTTTCGCCGGGGGCCGCTGCGGGGGCGCCGGAGGAGGGCGGCCGGCGGCGCCCGCCCCGCTTCGGCCCGCGCCTCCCCGGGGGCGGCGGTGGCGGAGCGGCGGGGCCGGGGGCGGGCGAAGTTTGGCTGGCGGCGGCCCTGCCGCGGCCATGGAGCCCAAGCACAAGGAGCTGCTCGTCCAGTGCCGGCAGAGCCTGGCGCAGGCCATGACCGAAGTGGACAAGGTGGTGGAGCTGCTGGAGGCCGCCGGCGCCCTCGGCCCCCGCGACCTGCGCGACCTGGAGGCGGCGGGCAGCGGGAAGGCCGAGCTGCTCATCGCCCTGCTGCTGGCCAAGGAGCGGGACCACTTCCAGGACCTGCGGGTGGCCCTGGAGAAGACGCAGCCCCACCTGCTCTCCATCCTCTACCTGAACGGCGTGGCGGGGGCACCGGCCGCGGCCGAGACGGGGGGTGAGCGGGGCCGGGGGCGCGGGGCGGACGGAGGAGGAGCGGGAGGGCATCGGCTGCCCCCGCCCACCCCCGCCGGGGCAGCGCGGGCCCCTCGGGGCCCCCCGCCCGAAGGTGGGAAGGGAGCGGGCAGGGGTCCCTCTTTTCCGGTGGGGGGGGGGGAGAACTCTCCCCGTGTTTGCACTTAGGCTCTCGGTGCTTGTTTTGTGCTCTCGACGCTTTTGCTCTCTCTCCCGGCGGGCGCGCTGGTGCTGGTCTCCGAGCGGTGCCGCGGATGCTGCGCGGCGCCCCTGGGAGAGGCCACCCCTGCCCGGTTCGTGCGGCTGCTCCGGTCCCCCGGAGCCGGGTGCCGGCTGGGGGCTCGGGAAAACCGTACCCGAAGGATCTTTTCTTCCCTGAGCTCCTCGGGTCCGCCAGTGGTATCACAGAGTCCTTTCTGGACGGGGCAAAACTGAAAGTCCCCGCTGCAGCCCGTGTGCCGGAGTAGGTTGGCTGGTAGGGCTCTAGCAGATGTGCGTTTGAGTTAAGTATTGTAACTGTTTTTCTCCGGACAGCCATCTGTTTCTTTGAGGCAGTATTGTTGTAACGCTTCTCGGTGGTTAGAACAGGAAAACCGTCGATTTTAACTGCAAATCCAGACGGGAAGAATTTGAGTGTAAACCATCTCCTTAAGTAACTTAGGCTTTGATACACGTCTGCCTCTATTCTCCCTCCTCCAAGACGAGTCACAGATTACTTTTATGGGCACAAAACCAAGCTTTAAAATAATAATAATAATAATAATAATAATAATAATAATAATAATAATAATAATAGTACAGAAGGCCTTGTAAGTGCAGCTGTGTTTCTAGATGAGAAATTGAAGTAAGTAGTAATTCTCAGTGATATGTAGGTATCTTGGTGGTGTCACTGGTTTTTGGATTTAGAGGGTCACTACCTTTTTATGTAAGGAACTGCATTGGGAAGGCTTTCTGACTCTTATAAACTATACAATTTCTTTAAGAAGATAAAGCCCTTTAAGAGCTGCTTCTCTCTGGAAAATAATACTTGCGTGTGCAGTTGCACTGTGTATCCTTATTTGAATTATGCTGTGGATGGTAGGAGTTTCATAAACACAAATGTATGAGGGTCTAATGTTTTCTTTTATATCACTGTAGTATTCTAATGAATGTATGGCAGGACCCCACAAGATGGGGAAAAATGGACTGAACAATAGACGTCAACACTTGTAACATTATGTGTTCTGACATCAATGGGAGATGAGAGCACTCACTACCTTTCAGAATGGAACCCACGATGGTTTTGTATGGTTAGAGTAATGCACGTTCTTGTCTTGTTGAGAAGATGCATTAATGGTACTGGGCTACTGACATTTCCCAGCCTTAAAAAAAATTTGTAAAACATGAATGGCAGAAAGAAACGAAGTAGGTGTTGGATGTTGTGATGCTCTTCATTTTTACAATGCAAGTTGAAATTGCAAAATGTCTCGCAGCACTGAGTTCTCCAGTGAAAAGCAGTTTGATTGGCAAAATTAGCGATATCCTCTTCGACTGAATATGTTCAGGAGGCTAATCTGAGTTAAATTAACATCTGTGTGGGGAAAGATGTTCCTCTGATGTGATGGGTTTTAAAATGTTATTGCTTTCATTTATCAGTGGTAATAAAGAGCTAACTTTTAAGAGTTATGGATTTGTTTTCCTCGTGATAAACATACTTAAAAATTAGTTCACAGAAGATTGCTAACAGCGAGCTTCAAGAATAAACCATACAAAGATCAAGAGCCTGAACCTTCAAACCCTGTTGTATATATTTCAACGTTGCTCCCTTGAGGAGGTCTTATGGTAATTAGTTGTGAGACTGCATGTGTGCCCACCAGACGCCTCTGGTAATTCGTGCCTAAGTGTGAGTTTGTCCTGGGTGTATTATGCAAAGAGTTAATGTTTGAGGGAAACTGTGGTAGAAAGGTTCTTGTTTGAACATGTATTATTCTAAGATCCCCTGTAGGAAGTCTGACCACCCATGTTTTACCATTTGGGAGTTTTACTCCTTCTCACTGGGGATACTGTAGGTGGAAGAGTCAAGTCACTTTTTGGTTTTTGGGTATAGTAGTAAAATGTAAATGTGGTAGCTCAAACTGTTGGATTCTGTATTTGAAATACTGAAGTGAAACAGTCCATATTATGTAAAATGCCTCTGTTCTTACAGGCAAAAAATATTTATCTTAAACATCCCTTTGCTTGAACCTATGTAGCTGAATTAGTTTTTTACATTACCATTAACATATGTAAAAATGACAGTTTACGATGGTACCCTTAGTTTTAGAATTGCTTGGAAGAAGAGGCTAATACAATGTATATCCCCTGAATGCTTGTTGATGAAAATTATTTGTAATCAATAACTTCTTGTAGTGGTGTTTGTTAATTTCTTTTTTTCCAGTGTGCTGCTTTTGTGAGGAAAGTGAGAAGGTAATTGCAACATAATTTTGTTCAAAGTTAGAGAATTTGGCTTATAGTCTTTTCACTACAGTAAGATGAGTGTTTCTCCATCCCTTTTAATGTGTGCAATACGTATCATTAATTTGTGTTTTCTTTCTTCTCATTTTAAATATTGCCTCCTTTTGTACTTTAAAGGCGATGTGTGAACTCAGATAGAAACTCAGGTTGTTATTTATACCAGCGGTTCTTGTGACTGGCTGGACAATGTAGAACTGACACTTTTATAAGTATTTATCTGTGCCACATGGAGGGAAGTAAACAACTGGTCTGACTGCTCAAAGGAAATAAATGGAGTCCTGGTAGCTGCTGAAAGACTTTCACTCTGTCTTCACTTTACAAAAACTTTTTTTTTTTTTCTTTATAGAGTTTCCACCAGTTCAGTCCCAGTTAAATATATCTTTCTTTTATAGTGGCTGCTAATTGCTGATTTTAAAACTAAAACTGTATAGTAGTTAGCTTGTCCAACTGAAAATGTATATTTTCAAGTTTGTTTTGTTTATGAGAGTAGTATACCTAACAGTGTTAGTAAGCTAAGTGAAAAATGTAACAGGAAACACTTTCTGTCAAAGCAGAAGCTAAAGTGAGTGTGATTTGCTCTGTTTCACTTAATTGTGTTTAGAGACTTCACTTCTTCCTTGAGTAAAACCTTTGATTACTACATTCCGTTCTTTGTAAATATTTGTCAGAAATTGGCTTTGCCCATGTGAGAGTGACTGCTTGGCTGATTAAAATCTAGTATTTTGCACAGGGACTAATTCTTTAAGTAGTGTGCCAAGTGTTTTTGTTTGTTTATTTGGGAGTGAATGGATTACCATTAAATAATTGATTTGACCAATGACCTCATCATGCATCTGAGAAATCCTTTATCCTGATAGAATAATCTGTCCTTTATAATGTGAAAATAAATGACTTCTGAGCATTCAGTTGTCTCTTAGATATCTTGTTATCCAGATAATATTTCATTCTTACTATTGGTATAACGTGAATTTTGTGATATGAAAAGTGTCCAAGGCAAAAATGCAATGGAACATACTTCGTTGTGACAAGTACTAATAAGATGTATTTTCTTTAAGTGTCATTATAAGGCCAGAACAGAAGTCTAAGGAAACTATGTAGTCTTTAGACTGCTTTAGATAATGTAGAGCTTTATATTTACATTTTTGTGATAGTAAAAGGTGGGGAAAAAACCAGGTTTGGTTGTTGACGTTGGAATTTGTTTTTGAGATGAACTTGTGGGGCTACAGAAGTGCTCCTAGTGCTTTATCTTCAAACTAAGTAGGCTGCTGAACTCAAAAAGCTTAATTTCTGTTTTCACAGTTATTAAAATTTTAGGTTCACAGTTTTCTTTTGTATGAGCAGTTGATCTTCTGCTTTTCTGTACTTACCCTTACAGCTGTCAGTGAGTGTGTCTCCGTAAGCTTAACTGTAACATAATGGCTTTTTTGCTTTAAAGATTTAACACCATTTTGGATTTTAAAAGCAGAGTGTGTTAGGCTTTAGAGGTGTTTTACTTAACAGTTTCAAGATGGGAATTTAAGTTCTAAAACTCAAAATTGGTTGCATATTTTAAAAGATCTTTAAAGGAGCAGGAAAGGGAGGAAGGAAAGAAAGAAAATTGGTTGTAGATTGACTTTGCAAGTTTTTTTCTGTTATTTATTAAGGCTTCTTTTTCTAACTGTGTTTGGTCAAATATCAAGTGTTCATTTCCAGCCAAAAAAGTAAATGTGGGCATGTATAAGAGTAGGAAAAAGAGTTCTGACTTTTTCCTCTTTTTGGAGGGATTATCTCAACTTCCTCCCTCTGCTTTGTATACAAAAACCCCAGAGCTAGTTGTTTCAGACAATGTAGGATTTGAAGTCACAAAGTTTATTTCTAAAAATTGCAAAATCTTTCAACATATTTAAAACAAACACAAAAGGCAAACTCACTAAGTATCAATTTAGGAGATGGAAAGCTGGACCCACTTCTCTGGCAGCACCAAGGAGACCCACAAGAAATGCAGTCATTCCAGAGTTGCCCCTGAAAAGCTGGGAGCATGACTGCTTGCAGCTGATGCTGGGACCTCTGCATTGTGACCCCTCTTCCCTGTCCCTCCCAAAGTGTTGAGTGATCTGCATAAAACATTGGTTGGTGACTGTCGAGAGGAGCTCATGAGTAGGAATGAGAATTTATGGTATTGAGGAGCTGAGAGGCTGGAGGAAGGGTGTGAGATGGGGAGGTGGGATGAGGTCTCCTGTAGGAGCATGTGAGAAGGAAGGGGGGCTCAGGAAGCAGTGAGGTGAGGTAAGGGGAGAAGACAGAACAAGTGTTCAGAGATGAGAATTAGTGCTCTAAGTGTTCATTCTCTGGGAAAGGAGAGAGGGAGAATGAGAAGAAATTGTAAAAGCATAATTTACTGACTCAAGGACTGAACTGACAATTTTGCAATTAAGTACAATTTACACTCCCTTCCGTCGCTGAAAATTGAAGAGTGGGAGAAGTAGAGCAGTATGTCTGGGTTTTTCCAGACCTGTTATTAGTTCCCAGGGTAGCTTCACAAGCCTTGTTACAGGATTTCTTAAGTCGATACTGATGAAAAAGCAAGCAGTGTTCAGAAGTCACATTAGGAGAAGTACAGGTCTTCAGCAGTGCTGAGCAGTAATTAAATTTGATAAAATACCCAGTGGTAGTTTTGCAGTACCTGTGTCTTCTGATGATCTCAGATTTTTGGTATCTCTTGGAATTGCCAGGCTAATAAAGTGCAGGAAGATTTTGGCAAGTGTCCGGATGGGTATTCCCAATGAAATGTCTAATAGTAGTAAGTGAGTGGAAGTAGGCTTTCAATTCCAAAGAAGGAAATGAGTGTTTTAGTAGTTCATAAATCCCAAGGGTGGTAGTTCTCAATTACATTTTTGCTGTGCTCAGGGAGGGGGTGGAAAGAAAACTGGCCACAGTAAACTCCTGGGGACATTATTTTCATTATTTTCATCAGAGTAAAAGGAATAAAAGCCATTTTTTGTATTGGTGCAAACAGCTGTCAAATTACTTTGGACACATGCAGAAGTTGGTATCTTATGACATTAGAAACGATTAGTAAGAAAAGCCAACAGCTTTCTGTAAGTTGTTCCTTATTTATTTGTTAAATCTTAAAGATTGCCTGGCTCTTTGATTTCAGATATTTGGCTTGTTTTCATTACCTTTCTCAGTCTCAGTGTTGTCTGGCATCTGTAACCAGTCTTGGTTTCTTTGGACCCCTTGTCTAGACAGTGAAGATCACAGCCACCACAGGGGTAGTGACTTTGGGTTTTCCAATTCTCTTAGCAGCTTGCAATTTGAGCCAAGTATTCTTTTATTCCCTTTGCTGCTTCCTTTTGCAATTTTCTGGGGTTTTTTACCTTTCTTTCTTTTTGCTTCTTCGCTTTCCATGTTCCTGATAACTGTTATTTCAATTATTATTTTCTAGCATTAAAATTCCTTATTCAAAACCTTAGTGATTATAATAATATAAAGTAAATCTTGATAAATTGACCGTAACAATTTGTTACTCTGTAAAATCTCAAGGCCAGAGATTTCATCTTTCAGAGCTGTTCAGTCCTGGGCTGGTTTTGGCTGGGGTTAAACCACAGTAAGTCCCCAGTATATTTTAGGTGTTAGATTGTGAAGCAATTAACTCCTCTTGGTTTTATTTCATATGAAAAATCTTAAAATGCTGTACATATAATAATGTTAAAACATTTTTTTGTGTAAAATGTTCATAGTATTGATGGAGATAGAAAAAAAAAACGTTAGTGCATGTAACTTGCTATGAAAAGAGCTATAGTAGTGAAGTTGAGATATCTAGACTTATAAATTATGTTGGGTAGATAATTGTGAAACATTATTTGTGACCTTCAAGATGCAAGTCTGAGTTGATTTTTTGTGAACAGTGGTAATTTAGTCCTGAATCATTCTGATGTAGGAGCTGGAAAGGTCACAGTGACTGAGCTTTGGCTTGAGGCTCACTAGTGCTTTCCTAATGAAAGAGTAAAAGAATGATGCTGTTCCTTGAAGAGTGTTGTTAGTGCATCTTGAATGCTGGAGCCTGGCTCTTCCAAAAGGGCTATATTTTGGAGCTCTCAGTATTATCTGGTATATTAATTCTTGTCAATGGAAGACAAAATTACTAAATTATTAAAGGAGGTCCATAGTGCTATAGCTTAGAAACCAGTTCAAAATACCTAGTGCACAATGTTTGGTGTATAATAGGTGTATTTATGTGCTTGTCATAGGTTGTGGTGCACTGGTGTGTTGATGATGGAGTAATACCAGCATCCCTTGTTGTTGTAGCTAACAAGTCAGGTTAAATTTGGCAACTCCTGTTGTGAGCTGTTGTGCAAGAGAGTCTGATCTCTACAGGGCACCCTATACAGGCTTCAGAAGGTGGTGGCAGCAGATGTGGTACCTGGAATTGAGGGCTATTGGCCACCTGGGGGGGAACACTAAAGGATGTTTTTCTTGACCATGTATGATTAGTGGGCAATACAGAATAACCTGCTACAACTGAAAGGCCCTTCTTACCCAAACTGGTGTCAGAGGAAGTTAAGAGCAGCCTGTTTTGTATATATAGTGCCAGCTTCTCCCTGACGGCTTCCAAAACCTCTAATTTCACAGTTTGTGGGTTGAACTGCTCAGCAGTTTGCTTTTTCACAGCATTAACAAGTTTGTTCTGGAGAGCTGCTCTTTGTATTTGAGAAAATCATAATTTTTTTTTCTAGTTGGCTGATGAAGTAATTGTATTTTAAATAGGCCATACCACCCTGATTAGGATTTTCAGACCTGCAGCTGATGTGTAGCTGGAGAAAGTAAGCAAGCAAGAACGTAAAACCATTAAGTGTTTCAGCTGGAGAGTTGGGGGGTTTGGGTAAAGAGGGTTGTTTGTTGGCAAACTTTTTATATGGTTGACAGTTTGTTACGTATTTGGATGATAAACCAAAAAATTCTCTTCTTCCCCACTTTGAAACCCTCAAAGCCAATTTTTTAAACACTTACTTCTAAATTAGGTTTCCTAAAACTCAAGTTGGGAGCATTCACACTTGTATTATTCATCTCTAGTGACAATTTTCTTGCCTCTTGTGCCTCATCTCCTTTCACTTTGGCTTTTTATTCTACCTGCACATAATTGCTGATTCACGAACATGCTTATTATTCATGCACTTACCTTCCAGCATGTGAGTAATCCCCATTTATATGCATCAGGTTAGGCATGTGCAAAAGTTGGCAGAGTCCAGGCCTTGCATACTAAGCTCTTTGGATTAGACAATATCTACAGTAAAGTACCGCTTGTGCCTCAGAAAGTGAGGCTGATGGCTGTTTTCTTCTCAGTAGCGCTCAAAATGGAGTTTGTGTGGGAAAAGATACCTGTGGTGTAGGAAGAGAACTATTTTCCTTGATGATAGATGTAAAATGTAGTTGGAATTCTGGATTCACTCAGCATAAGTGAACTATGTTTTTTGGATGCTGCTGCACCAAAATCCCTTTTGAAGTATATTCCTTTTTTTTATGAGATAGTCCAGCCAACAGGTCTGTTGTTTTTCTTGAAAATTATTTTCTTTAAAAGCATCTGAACTTTTGGATTGGGAAATAAAGCTGGTGTAGGAAACATCAAAATTACCAAACACAGCTGCCTAAATTATTAAATAGATGTTCATGTGTTATTTTATAAGCATGAAGCTATATATTTTTTATTGTTTCTGTTTCTTGTTTGTATTTGGTTGTAAATAGCTTTCTCCTGTTACATGCTTTTGTGGAAAAATCACTCTAGGGAGAGTTTTGAGACTTGATAACCATGTGATCTTGCTCTTTTTGGGGCACTTATATAATTGAGGTTGCCCTCCTCAATTACGAACTTCTTGCAGAAGGATGGGTTGATTGAGTTGTTGGGAGTTCTTCAACTAGAAGTTGACAGAAGATTGACAGATTTTTTTTTTTTAATGATTTTTTCCTGGAAATCTTGTTATGCAGTTTTAAAGTTCTCTTAAATACTTCATGCCTGATCTTGTGAACATTTACAATGATTTTTAAGAAGGTCTACTTCACATTTTAGATCACTATGATGTGATTTTTAGGTCATGTGCAAGTGCATGTTTGTTTAAATATTCTGTTACTAACTTCACTTCTCAGTCTTTAAAATAGCCATGGATGTCCAGTCTGGTTTTTCCTTTATGAGAGTGATATTATTTGAGAGCTCGCTTAACCTTTAATTGAAGATAGGGTGTGTTGTATTTTGAACAGATTTGCTTTTTGAGTTTGTTAAAGGCCATTTGACTTGAGTAGGTGTGGCTAAAAATAATATAAAAACCTACGTCTGAAAGAAAAACAAAACAAAAACTAAGGAAAAGAATCCCAACAAACAAAAAAAGCCTTAAACAACAGTAGACTTTCCCTTGTAATTGATCAATTGGTTATTGTTGTCAGTTGCTCCATGACATACTTCTGGAGCAGGGATAGACTCAGAATGAATACTGTAGGTGTACCTGAATTTTAATAATAATAAAATCACAAAATGTAGTTCTAAACACACTCAAGATCACAAAAGAGAGATTCTCAGGAGGCCTTTCACTTTCAATCATATTATTTTCACTTTGAAGTGTTGGTATTCCCCCCCCCCCCCCATTTTAATAGAAAGAAGTATTAAAAAAATCTAACTTTCTTGTTCAGCCCCTTTTCCACTTTCTGTGGCAATGGACCTTGAGATGCTCAGACTGCCAATTTTTTTCCTCTCCATTTAGATATGCTGCCGTAGCTTTCCTTTGCTGCTCTAACAGTCCACAAGCAGTACTTCCTTTTTTCACTGAAGAAATGAGGTAGACTTCTAGTTGCCATTAGGGCATATTAGGAAAGGACTCTTTCTGTAAGATGCATTGACTCCTTTAGGGTAAGGGTCTGATTAGTTTGCCTTAATGGGTTAACGCCCCCTTCCTCCCTGTTGAGGAACACAAGGCTGACTTAGGTATAGACTGCGGACATGAACTTTGAGATATATAGTGAACTATTTTTCTAAATCACTGGCCTTGAAAATGTGTAGGCCAGCACTTTGAGGTATACTACATTAGCTCATGTTTAAAATATATTCATTTGTTACTCTGGTTCATGAACCTTTCTTGCTTTTCTGACATCTTTGCAGAAGTCAGGAATGTTTTGTGGGCTACATTGCTACAAGTGTCAGAGCAGTGTTTTGACTGAGCAGACCATTCCTTGGTAACACTGAGAATTAGTTTCAGATACTGAGGATAAAGATACTTCCTGCCTTGGGATTTTAGGACTCAGTTAGGACATCAAAGAGTATTGGTATTAATATGAAAATCAGTAAAACCAGGCAAGAAATATTTGGCTGTCAAGGCTGGTGGCAGTCCTGTTCTGTACAACATTGTTTGGCTGAAACTGGTGTGTAATGTGTGCTGGACTGGAAGAAAACAGAATGTGTAAATGCTGAGCTGTTTTTCTATCTCTGGCTGAGTTGATCTTCAGTGATATGCTGTGCATACATGACTTGCATGAAACTTCATTTGTCAGGGGAGTATTCCCTTATATTTTCTAGAATGTCAAATCTCAAGTTAATTTTAGAGCCAACTATAGCAAATTTCTGAAGTGCTGCAAAATGCCAGGTTAGTATGGTTTTGGTACTGAACTTGTAGTCTTTTGTGGCCCCTGATTTCCTTCCTGCCAGTGATAACCAGAAGGTAAAGGTAAACTGCTAAAAGTGGAAGGACTGTAGCACAGCTATTGCCTGGCTACAGTGATGATGCTGCATATTCTGTGCTACACTGTGCCCTTTTGTAAGGAATTTCTGGGTGCTACACTGCACGTTGCTCAGCATCTCTGGAAGGGTCTTTGTTTTCTTCTGCAAGTCTGCATTGCAACAATACAGTGTCAAGTTCATTGGTTTTGCTCTGAACCTGTTTAACTTTCTCATGGGCACATGAGCCAGATTGTATCTGAGGGTTGTAGAAACTAATGTAGGGAATCCACAGAAAAAAGTTTTCTGAGTTCATCTCATCAAATGCATTGTATGTGTACATTTGTGTATAGAAACTTTTAATTGATGCTTCTTTTGTAATGAGAAATGCTTTTTTTTTTTTTTTGGAAAAAAAAATCTTCATGTTGAAAGTAGATGAGACTTTTAAGGACTAGCTTTCTATTATCAAAATATTTTTTATTTGACTTTTTCTTACAATGCACCCCCAAAATAAAGGCTTTGCTAAAGTGTGATTGCATGCATTTGTTAATGTGTAAGACACGAACCCATGGTAATAGTAGCTTGTGAAAGATAGTAAATGTTAGGGAATAATGCCCTGATCTTAGTGAGAGAAGGTGACTTTACATCATTGGGACTTAAAGATTTCTGACCTTGTAGATTAGATCACAAGGCCTTGGCCTTTGATGTAATTCTCACTAGTATCTGATGTGGTTAGTATCTGCATTTTATGTGATCTGTTTCAGAAAAATCACCAAAAGTGTGCTTAATTTTCTTCTTGAACAGAACGTTGTTAACTTATTTAGTGAAGTCTCATTTGACTGGCTAATCTTTGCTCTCTATTTTCTGCTGTCCTCACGTATTTTTCAGTTTACGTGTTGTGTTGTGTTGTAATGACGGGCTTCTTGGCTTTCCCCACTGAGCACGCAGTGTCTTTTCATGGTGGTGGTGGTAGGGGACTCATCTGAATGTTATCTATGTGCTGTATAGAAGATAAACATATAAGAAGGAGTTCAATAGGACAAATTAATCTGCATTCCCTTAAGAAATATTCTTATATTAAGAACAGCTTGTTCAGTGAGATTCAAAAAGAAGTTATGCTTTTCTGTAAATTAAATAAATTTTGATTTGAAGAAATTACTTAAAACACAAATGTCTGATATTCATGTTAAGAACATATTTTGGTTAACAAAGTTGTTCTGAGCATTTATAAATAAAGGTAATAAGTGGTGTGGCATGTTGGGAAGTGGAAATTAATCACCTGTGTCTGGTGATTGCATTGCAGGGTACACCAGTGGCTAGGCATTTCCTGAAAGGATTTTTGAAGTTTTTTTAAGAAATAAAATTTTCTTTGAGTTTTCTTGTTATGCTGGTCACAAGTGAATTATGGAAGTTAGACTTTCTGCTCCAGTAGTTGGGTTTTTTTGTTTGTTTGTGGGTGTTTTAATAGGTACATCTTAAATATATATATCAGCAACCTTCTGAACATAAAAGTGGGTTTTGCCAAGATGCTTATTCCTATCACAGGTCTTTCTGAACTTATGGGTTTTTTTTTTTCTTTTTAAAACTCACTTCAAAGCAAATGCTCTATGGGTTTTTTGTCTTAATTTTATATCAGCCTGGAGAAATTTACAGAATTCTTCCTAAACAGGAATTACCCGAAGACTAATTTTCATTAAGCATGAATTAATTATCATAATGAAAGTAATAAAATATATATATGTTTCTTCTATAATTTTCTTTTCAGATCAAGAATAAGATATAAATAAAGTAACTTCAAGTCCTAGCAAGTTTCATTCTGTTGTCTCTGTCAGATGCAGTGCGGGTCTGCATTTTTATCTGCAAGTGGCATCATGGGGATAAGCTGTTATTCTGAGTATCTAAACAGCTCTAGCTCTGTGTTCATTACTACCTTCATTAAGAGTGAACCTGCTAATGCTTAAGCTAAAAATGCTCATTTCATGTTAGTATGAAAAACAATTTCAGCTTCAAATAATGCTTCTTAAAAATGACACTGTAGAGCGAAGCTTTCTTTGCCAGCCACCTTCTGATAATTTAATTTCAGCCATTTTGTGGATGTCTAAGCTGAACATCCAGTGTTACTGATGTTAATTGCTCTACCTTTCCTATTTCAAAAATGAGGAATAAACATCATGAAGGTAGGTCTGAGAATGTTGTTAATGGAACGATCACCTCTGAAGGACCTGGAGACTTGTGTTGTGGAGAAGAGCGAAAGTGATGTCTATTCAGAGCAGGATGTGAATAATGTATTGTTAATGAAGTATGAGCAACTCATTGCAAGGACTGCTTTCATGGTGAAAATCAGGTGGAGTTCTGTAAGGGGAAAAAATATATTGTGGACAATTATATGTGCTTACTTAAGCCCTGAGCTTGTTGGCAGAGCTAGGTGACCTTTCATGGGCTCAGGTTAGCAGTGGGATTTAACTCTCTTTTCAACTTGCCTTGCAAATCAGGTGTTCCATGAGCTTTGGGTCAGAGGAGAGCATGCCATCTAGCCTGGGCATGGGGTCTTTCTGCTTTTTAGCATGGGTGCAGTGATGATGAGCTTTCTAGAGATATAGGGCTGAGAGGTGGAGAGGGTGGCTGAGAGAAGAGAGAGGAAACTTGTTGAACTTCCTCTGCAATGGCAATTGTGAGCTTTTCCTAGTTGGTTTGATACCAAGTCGGTTAAGTTAGCTGAGATTATCCTCACTGCTAGTTAGAGTTTGCACAAAGAATTCCCTGACACATATTTTTATTTACCGGTACTGTTACAGTTGTTGCTGCTGTAGTGAAGTACATGTGGTTTCGGCATATCAGTTTGAACACAAAAGTTAAAGGTCAGGATGTTTGTTGTCCAGGACGTGGGCATGACCAGATCTGCAGTGACTTGTAATTGAAAATGCCTATGAATACCCTTAACTCGAGCGTGTTCTTAAATTTGTCAGTTCGTGGCCCTAGAGCTAAGAGTCTGCCTCTGAACATTTCACCGGGTTTGACTTCCATTATATCCATCTATGTTGTGGTTGCTTTTTCAATTCTTGTATAAATGTCATACAGAACGTCTTTTGCAGTGCGTGGGAGATGTAGCTGATTTCCCCGGCTTGGGTGGGATAACCATGATAAAATGGTTAATGCGAATTTACTGTTAATCTTGTCTGCTGCTTTCAGATAAGCAAATGGTTCATGTATGATGGTGGAATGTGAATTGATTGCATTATATGAAGACAGAATATTCTTTTTTTGCTGTGATTCAATGCTACTTGAAGCTCTTAAATGGAAACTCAATAACATTTAAAATGTGCAGTCTTAGTACTATTTTCTGACACTAAGCAGAAACTGTTCATAGGTTTGCAGTTTGTGGAAGATGTCAAACTATACATCTTATGCCTTGCTATTGGATATTTGTTTTCAATGCTGTTGCTGTAAGACGTTATAGAAGTATAGTTGAGTTAGAGTTGCTATAGTAGGTTTAGACATAGGATTACAAAATTTGTCCTCTGAGTCTTTTACTTACATGTGAGAAATTGATTCTTAGATGAAACAAATAATTTTTGTATCTTTTCTCGAAATTGGCAAAAATTGTGAATTTCCATGAGTGCATGAGTTTTAGTGACAGTAATGAGTTGAAAATGTGTGGAGAGGGTTTCTGTTGTTCAGAGGAAACTGATATGTGCATGCTAACACCATGTCAAAGCAGATCACGTGTTACAATTTTTTTCTTTTTTTTTTTCAGAATTTATGTTCAAAATTATGTTTTTTCAACAATTCATCTCACTTTACAGGTTCGGAATGATGGTAAAATGGAGTTTTACAGTTGGAGAGGTTTGAAGCAGAGAAGGGAGGACTTTATCTTGAGGGATAGAAATGAAGCTGGGAATGCAGTACCTACTCCAGCTCTGTTAGACAGTGTAGCCCAAAGAAATGGAAGTGTAATTGTAATTTTTTTCAAAATTAGTGCCTTAAAATATATGATGCAAACTGAAGCTAATATTAAAGTGCCATGACTGTATCACAATAGCTGTGTCTTCCTGGTATATTTTGACAAAAATAGCCTACCACCCTGTACAAAGAAGAAATACAGGAAAGCCTGCAACCTCTCCTGGTGGCTTAGTGCTGATGGACTTTGTAATTACATCTGTCTATCTCCATCTGTACCCTGCTTGGCTGGAGGCTGGATTTAAGATTAATTGTATGACGGAGGATCCTGGCTTACAGCTATATCTTAATTAGAATTCGCAATCCAATTTACATAAAAATGTCTGAAAACTCTTTTAGAAAAGAACACTGATTATGGGGGAAATTAAAAGATTTTGATCTTTCTCTTTTCATAATTCGGGAATAACTTAGGTATATATAAATATATTTACATACCATCTGCTTTATTTCTCTTTTCATCTTCTGTCATCTTGCTTACTGCTCTTTGGCTTTTTAATTAGAAGGAAAAAGCAAGTAGAAGTGACTTTTCTGTGTTCACGGTAACATTTCAAAGGTTATTGAATGCTATGAAAAATAGTGCTATGTTTTGAGGTTTACTGCTGTTGAACATAACTCTGATATGAATATACCAAATCTCTTTTTTGTTGGGTGTAAAATATTTTACTTACTGTAATAAATCACATTTTATTCTAGAAAATAGAATGTTTTTCAGAATTACATGGTTCAGTTCTTGAACTATATTACTTAAATAGAACTATTATGCTAAGGTTGTTGCATTTAACTCTTAGGTTCTGATGGTGTCCTGACCGAAATGGATCTGTTTCTAAAAGTTCAGAGAATTTATTTAAATGTCCAGTAGTTAACATTTACCGTATTCTGGGAACTCTCAGAATGCCTTTTGGTGAAAACTAAGAGAGAAATTCTATCTGCTATAATGATTTGTGTAAGAGGAGAAAAAGAAGGAAAATATACACTTAAGCTTTATTTGGGTTCATTTAATATCAGGTGCTACAGTGTAGCTTTAGAACTGTTTTGGTGTTGGATTTTTGTTTGTTTGCTTGGGGGTTTTTAACTCTATAAAAACAGTTGTTTGGTCTCAGGAGATTTTTCTTGAATTGAAGTATGTTTCAGTAAGATAACCTCCATGGTCTTAAAAAAAGAGGGGAAAGGACAAAAAAGGACAAAACCCTACAGACTTTCCTAATAGACCTTCCTTAAACAGCATCACTTAAGAGGTGCAGTTGAGTTTAAAAAGCATATGCACCTCTTAAGCAAGAGAACACTTCCTGTCTTGGGTTGTATGAAGATACTGCTGCTTACATGAGTTAAGACAATTAAATATGACCCTAATGTTTTTTCAACCAGTGCCTGAGTTCCTGGTACAATAATTTGCAAACAAAATTTGCTTTCTCATAGCGTGAGTTGTATTCCAGTTTGGCAGCATTTGGAAGTTAAATGCTTAGGCTTAGTGCTTCCTTACTCCTGTTGAAGATCCTGCAGGGGAATCATCTTATATGTGATAGAAGATGCTGGACTGAAGCAAAAGCATGAAGAAATTTTTCAGAACTCAGGGTTTCTGTGTTACTTGAAACTTTTATGTACACAACGTACACACTTGTATGTAGCAATGTGCACAAGGTCTGTGTTTAGCTACAGAAGGAAAATAAATCCAAATAACTCTGATGTGCAGGGTAGAGTGCTGTACAGCTGTTCAGAGATGATCACTGTGAACCCTCAAATCCAGGATTGCATGAAGATCTGCCACAAGGTTGTGTGACTCTTCAGTGTAACTGTCTCAAGATAATCTCTGGTTAGCAAGTGATCAGTAGCCTTACTGCTGGAGCCATGCCAAGAGTGAAGAAGAAAGAAATCTGATTTTTTTATTAGGGCATCATTTAAGAACATTTCTCTTTATGTGATTAAAAGATTGGTGTGGTATATGTTCAGAGTGGGGAATGAGATGCTGGATGGAAAGAACTATGGAAAGGGACCTGAGGGTCATGGTCAATGGCAAGTTGAACATGAGTCAGCAGTGCCCTGGCACCCAGGAGGGCCAACCATGTCCCGGTGGACATCAGGCAAAGCATTGCCAGCTGGTTGAGGGAGGGGATTGTCCTGCTCTGCTCTGCACTGGGACAGCCTCTCCTGGAATATTGTGTGCAGTTTTGGGCACTGCAATATAGGAAAGACATTAAGCTGCTAGAGAGTGTCCAAAGGAGGGCAAGGAGGATGGTAAAAGGCCTTGAGGGGAAGCCTCATGAGGAGAGGCACTTGCTCTGTTCAGCCTGGAGAGGAGGAGACTGAGGGGAGACCTGATTGCAGTTAGAACTTCCTCGTGAGGGGAAGAGGAGGGACAGGCCCTGATCTCTGTGGTGACCAGTGACGGGACATGAGGGAATGGTCTGAAGTTGTGTCAGAAGAGGTTTAGGTTGGAGATGAGGCAAAGGTTCTTCACCCAGACGGTTGTTGGACACTGGAACAGGCTCCCCAGGGAAGTGGTCACAGCACCAAGCCTGGCAGAGTTCAAGAAGCATTTAGATGATATTCTCAGGCACATGATGTGACTCTTGCAGATGGTCCTGTGCAGGGCTAAGGGTTGGACTTGATGATCCTCTTGGGTCCCTTCCAATTCAGAATATTCTGTAATTCTATATAGAGGTGTTGCGATCTCAGCCCTACTTTTTTCTTGCTTCAGGTCTGTCTTGAATAGTTTGGCATGCACATTTAGAACTGGTGGGTAAATGAGGCAAGTTGTGTTTTGGGGAGCAGCATTACTGAGAGAGGGAATAGTCCTTCTGGACAGAACCATGGGATTGAGCTGATGAGAAGGGCAGTGAGTGGGATTATCCCCGTGTGGTGGGATAGATGGTGTTGATGTTAGTGGCGTCTTCAACAGAGAAGAAAGCACAATTGGGCTTCTTTGTAAGGAAGTGTGTCTTGAATTTATGTTGATGCATATGTATAGAACTCACAAGCAATTGTGCTGATTATACTTTCTGAAAGGAGTGTTGTACCTTATTGCTGCAGCTTGAGTGTCTTTGGCAAGAGGATGTTATTTTTGTCCTTGCTAATTACTCCACAGCTGTTCATCCTCTTCCTCATCAGTGTCTTGGTTAACTTGGTTACCTGATAATTTAAAAGAAAGAACCACGTTATCTGGCCTTTAAAAACTAAATTTGTTATGTATGTTTTTAAGCTACTTAGCTCGTCTTTTTGCAGTAAAATTTATGTAGGAAAAAAAAAAAGGCAGTGTTGCAGTAATTTCCCTAGATCTGGGGTCAAACTGAAGGCTAGTTGCGCAAAAAAAGCCAATAATACTGCTTTATAAAGGGGTTGTACTGCAGTGCTAAAATTCATCCGTGAGTGACCTCTTGGAACTCTGTAACTCTACACCCACACATCCTAATTGTCTGCTTAGGTCACAGCCAGCCTTTGATGTCCCACAGACCGCGGTAGGGTACTGGGCCAACTGGTTCAGCTGCTGCTCTGCTGCTGCCTTGGAACAACAGCCCTTTGTTGTGCCCGGGCTGGTCGCGCTGCTTGGGGACCGAGTGCCGCCGGCCTGCCTTGCACCGCACTGGAGCCTGCGCTCTGGGTTACCTTCCCACTAGTGGCACAAAGTCCGGGAATATTTGCAGTGTGTTTTGTTTGGTTTTGGACTGGGAAAGTGCCTCCTCTGTGCTATATGCACAGCTTTTAGTGTCTGAAATAGTTGTAGTAGTTGCTGGGTGGATTAGCAGACTTAAACTTTTCAGTCTGTGTTACTGCAGGGAATCTGCTTATGTTTTAGCTTATACGAGTAATGTTTCTTGTAAAAGCTTACTAGAAAGTGGTTTGGGTTTTTGTTTCTTTATTTTTGTTTGGTTGGTTGGGGATTTTTTCGTTTGTTTGTTTTCTTTTTTAAGTGCTTCTCTTCAGCCACTCTTGAACAAAGAATTCTATTCATTTATAGTTAAAACTAATTTGAGGATGTCTTTTCCAGACCTGTGCAGATAAATGCTCTCGTATCAAGAATAAAATTTTAAGCAGAAAAATGTTGATATATATGCGTGCTGTCTTCTGATTCCAGGTGTTTTGAAAACCAAAAATTTGTGTTGTTACAGAGATGTTGTTTTATAAGAATATTACCAAGCCAGGAAGCACATGAAATATTTTGTACTTGTATTTAAACTGATTCACATGCAGGACATGAATTTGTGTTGCATTTATTCAGACATTGCTCTTAGGATTTAGTGCTGATTTTATAGCTTCTTGCCACTTTAATATAAGTACATTCTGCAGCTTGACTACCAGTGTTCCAGTAATAGTTGGGTGTTCAGTGTACACAACTATAATTTCTTTAGCCCTCCTACCCCACAGCATTAGCTTGTATTTTTGAATCACAGGGACTGAGCTAAATTGCTTGATACATAGGCATAGAATACATGTTGGTACACGTACAGTGCTTGGAAAAAGCAGTATGGCTGCTTCTAAGACGACTTCCCATGTGTTTTTTGACAGTTTCCTATTCTGGCTTTTTGTTTTCAAGCTTGAATTACCTTAAGCTTAGGGCTTATTTCATTTCATGAGTAATTGCTTGCTGATCTCATTCATCCCAAAAGCAATGCTGAAGAGTGCAACAAATACAATTATGGCTATAACACAGTAGAAATAAGGAAAATGAAGTGTTGTGTGGGCAACACCTGAAACCAGGTGCTAATGACTATGGTTACTAAGTAAACTTGTCTGGCTTTAGTCAGAGACCTGTTTGTGGAACAGAGACTTGATGAAGAAAACAGTAGCAATGTGATAATGACAAAGCTTAGTTGGGTAGGGAGGATTCAGGAGCAGCATATATGAGATACTGTCTGTACAATCAACCTGTAATCTTTGGAGCTGAGAAGGAAGATGAGCTGGAAGAGAGAAGAAGCAGAAATGCATTACTGGAAATCTGCACTGAAAGGTATTGGAAAGCTGAGTGGTTGCACTGGTATTGAGTATTTTTATGGGCTCTTTATCAACTACTCTTTGGGCTTTCTGCTTGGTTGTGGAAGGAGTCGTTTAAAGGTTCTGAAAAATTTGGAGTAATGTGTTTTTTTTTCCTTTTATAATTCCTTAATGTTACTTTTTTTCTGAAGGATTTGATATTTTATAGCATTGATCTGCACCTTGAACTCCAGATTGGTATGTTTCAGCCATTCTTTGCAGTAAGTAAAATACAGAAAGTTGCTATTTACAGGAAAAAAACTAATTTAAATTAAAGAAGGAAAAACGTTTTGACTGGCAAATCAAAGTCTGGTGTTCAATCCAGCCATTATGATTCTTGGTAAGAATTGTGCAGCATGAAGAAGTGTGAAACATTCTGAGACCAAAATCAGAGTTTTCTTGTGGTTTGATTGTGTCAGTGTCATAACCCACTTCACTCTTTCAGTGTTCAGTAGCATGGGAGGCTCTTCTGCTGAAGTCCCAACCACCCGGACTTCCTGTGGTTGTCTGGAGACTGATTAGAAGCCACATGTGGGGGGAGAGAATTTTCTTTTTTAATTGCAAGACAAATATTAGTGGTCTTTACTGTGTCCATCCCACCCCAACCCAGGGTATATGTTCCATAATCATGTATGTGCTGTGGATTAATTTATTCTTCAGCCATATTACCTGTTTAGTTTTATATAGAACCTGTAGCAGCAGTCAAGTTGGATAGCTTCTGAAATCTTACGTTGATTGCAGTGCGGTCAGATTTTCTAGAGACAAACTGTTAAGTGATGGCTGGTGATAGGTTGCCAATAGCTAAAACAGCATTTTAAAACAATTTCAAGCAGGTCATTGATCTGGGTATGTGTCATATCAACACAGAATTTGAAAAAAAGGAAAGGTCTTTCTAAATGTGATGTTGAAGTTCGGAGTGTACAAGTGTGGTGTATCAATTTGTACTTTCCTCCCTTTATAATCATGTTTAGAGGATATAGTCTTACTAGCAGCAGAGGCTGAAAAATTAAGGCATTGCAAACCTGGCTTTAGCATCTAGGGCTTCCTTCAAGTGACTTCTGTGTGAACAGGGGTCTTGCTGGTCACCCTTCTCGGACATACTGTTTTAATTTCAGTGTCATTGTTCCCCCTCTCCCAATTATTTTATTTTTTGTTTTAAAGACCTCGTGGAACTTTTCGTTCCCTAAGGGAGGGTTTGTACTGGCAGTGTTTGTAAGTAAGTCTTGAGTTTGCAACTGAGAAATCCAGTAGAAGTTGCCGTGTTTTGGACATGCCACAGCCTAGGTTAAGGATGAAATGAGGGGAATTCACTTTTGCTGTGGAAGTTAATTTATTGCCACAACATTGGTTCTGCACAGTGTGTGTCAAATGGGGCATGGCTGAAAGCATCAATTCTGAAGCTTCTAGAGGACCTGGTTGAATGAAGGCAGAAATGGGATTGCTGTTTTTTTATGAAACTCTCATTCATAATTAAACTTATTATAAAAAAAAATATTTTTTAATGAGAAAAGTGAAATGTGTTGCTGAAGTTGACACATTTGCCAGAGGTTTTTGTACCTACACACGCACGTGGATTGCTAGACACAATTCTAATGTATAGCAATACAAGACATTCAGATGGGGATTATGCTTTTACTGGAAGTATGAAGCCAAAATAATACCTGTTCTCAGTTCTTTAACTTGTGCAATAGTTAGTGTACTATTTCAGTAGTGATGACAGATTTCAGAATGAGCAAATTGCAATAAATTATCATGCTTCTAAGTTTCAGAAACATGAATAGAATTTCATCCTGCATATTGTCTTCTTATTACACACACACACACACACAAAAACAAGTCACTAGGGATGAAAATAAGCATTAGACGGGGCACTGCTGGGGCTGTACTGAGGCTCAGCTTCTGAGGAGGCTGTGGCCCTTGCAAGTTATAAAGAGATCTTCTGTTTCTCTTGATGAAAAATAAACAGAATGGGGACCTCTGTCACCTTGATGTGAAGACCGATATTTGAACAGTCAGCAGTTTTCTCAGTGCACGGCAAAATGTAGGGACAGAACCCTGGGACAGTGTGAAGAGCTGTTGGTTTTACAGTTTGCTTCACTGACATCAAACTTAATTTCTATGAGGCATGCCTCTTATGTGTGAAATAAATTTTACTTTTGCAGTGATTTAAATTACTGTGTTCATGGATTTGGTAAAAGATTAAATGTTAGACTATACATTTCTCTTTCAGTCTAATAAATGGAAATTGGCACATCCTCTGGTGGCAGTATTTGCTGTCTGAGCAGACGCAGGAATACTGAGACAAATGAACATTGGCTCCAGCTGTAGCTCACGTTTCTCCAGGTTCTCAATGTCATCCCTTTCTCAGCAGTTTAAAAGCACTCTTAAAAGTTCTGTCTTAGAAAATTTTTGCGACATGCAATTCCTCTATAGTATTTTTATTCAGACAATAAGCACAATTTTATAGGCTTGTCCGTATAACAATTGGAGTAGTGCCATATTGGAGCGTCTGTCTTTGTAACAGACCGGGTTTTATCATTCCAGTTTTCTTTGTGTGTATACAAGCCATGCTGACTGATTTCCTGTCATTCACAACTAAACACAGAGGCAACAGGACTTGTTTAAACAAAAGTTGTGGTTTGTTCTTTAGGGCTTCTGGTTCATGCATCTTACTTCTCTTAAAACATGCTGTTAGAGCTTTAATGTTGCTTGACTACACCCCTTGAAAGCATATGCATGCTAAATTGCAGTTGTAGGCTGTACTATCCAGATTTTTTTTTTTTTTTTTTTTTTTTTTTTTTTTTTTTTTTTTTTTTTTTTTTTTTTTTTGCTTTGAGGTTGCTGGAAGTTTTTTTGTAGAAACAAGCCCATGTGCTAACATTAGTTTTTAGTTTTCAAACTGGTGTTTTACTGTGTAGGTTTGAACTTAGTAAGTGTTAGCATAATAGCAATACATGAAAAAAATTTCATTCATTTGGAGATTTATTGTGCCTTCCATGGCTGTCATTTGTTTTCTAAATTTTTCTTATACTACACCTGCTTCTTTTTGTGGATGTGTACACAGTTGAGAGCTGTGTTTCAGGCTGAGCTGTCATGATGAGATCAGTGCTCGCACTGGCAGGAGAGCTCTTGTGCCATTATGGAGTTCAGAGTGCACAGTTGAGAAAACTTCCCTACTTATCCTTCTTACCCTTGTTCTTTGTCCTACTTTCACTTGATGCCATCTGTGCTTATACCTTCTAGTCACAGGGACACAGGAGGTTCCTTCAAGTGCTCTGGAAGTTCAGCTTAGGGAGCACAACACTGAAGACTGTGTTC
>NW_020955260.1:396224-397913 GCF_003031625.1 Empidonax traillii | reverse complement strand
TCCATCTACGTCCTGAGGACCTCGCTGCCACCGTCCAAGCGTGCTTGGCCCCGGCAGATGAACCTCAGGATTAAAGGGTGGGCTCAGTTCCGCGCACACTGTGTCTCACCTAAAAAATCCAATGCGCAGGCTGGAAGGTGGAAAGACCTTCCCCGGTTCTTCGTTCGCGAAGAGACTGGCCATCACCATTGGAGAACAGACTGGAGTACTGTGAGTGATATTACTGTGCTGTCTGTTTCTCAGGAAGCTTTCTGCTTCCCATTAGTTTTGGGGAACATGCCCAGTAATTTAACCATTCTTAAGGTTGATTTCTATTTTTTTTTAATGTTGAATATTGCTGGCTGAAACTTCTGGCTGTTGAAAACCATCAGTTATCTTTCTTCTTTATTTTCACTGTTTGTGGGAAGAACAATAGATGTCTAGTGTACAATGAATGGACATACTGTGTTTTAACAGAAATTCCAATCTGACATTTTAAAACAAGTTCTAATGTTTTTAGTCGTCTCTAGATGCACATTAATGTTCTTCTGAATGTAGGGCACTTGGCTTAACATACTGTTGATCTTGACCTCAGGTATAGAGATTTGGATTTTTTTTTTTTTTAAAGTTCATAGCTTTGGGAAGGTAAGCCTAAACATAATCTTATTTCTGTGCATCAGCAGTGACATTCTAATTATTTCTTAATTTATTTTTAATGAAATTAATCAACCCCCCTTATTGTCCTGTGCTAAGGCTTGTAACAGAAAAATGTTATTATTTGTTCCATGTGACATGTGTTTGTTAAACTCTCAACTCAAAAATACCCCTTGGTAAACTGGAGTGAGTACACAATCCACCTGTCTGTGTGCTGCCACTTGTTATCAGGTAAGACTTCAGTTTTTCCACTTGATGAACATACATCCTCCAGATACAGTTATTGTATTTCACGAGGAAACGAAGAAGCGAGCAAGTGTTTCCCTTACCTCATTTCTTGAAAAGTAGAAGATATAGTTATTGGTTTCTAGTTTTGAAAATAGAATACTAGATTTCTGGGTAGGAAACAGTAATATTGATGAGATGATGGATAATTTGAAAGATTATGATAAGTGTGTTTGGAGCCAAGGGCCATGGCAGGGTTTTTCAGGTCCTAGAAAAACTGGTCTGTTTGCCTTCAGAACAGAACTTTTATCTCTTCTCCAAAAATACTAATCATGAGAACTCCCCTCCCCACAGTGATGAAAATTCTTACCTTTTCCTCACTAAGATAAACAAAAATTAAAAAGTAGGAAAATTAAAGACGCTTCAGTAAGAAGATAAGCAGTGGAAAGCCATGAAAGATGATTAAGAGCTACAACTAGATCTGTTTCTGCAGTGAGATACAAGGAAAAGAGAGGATATGCCTCTGCTTAGGAGGGATGAGAAAAATACAGAGGTCAGCAGGTTCCTTGGGGCTTTCGTTTTTACTAGTGGGGGAATGTAAAGGAGTGTGGTTGTCACTTTCCATTGTATTCCAAAGTCCTAATGGACCAAGAATAATCTTGCTGATGCCAGTGTGGATTCTCTTATCCTGTTCCTACCAATTCTGGTAGTCGTTTTTCTTCGATGTGTAATTGGAGGGGAATGCTTTGTACGATCCACTGTACTTGTGTAAACAAAGTGCAGTGCCTCACTAGATGTGCCAGTAAAACATCATGTCCTCACTTCTTTGAA
>NW_020955260.1:394286-396203 GCF_003031625.1 Empidonax traillii | reverse complement strand
GAGCTGTCATGATGAGATCAGTGCTCGCACTGGCAGGAGAGCTCTTGTGCCATTATGGAGTTCAGAGTGCACAGTTGAGAAAACTTCCCTACTTATCCTTCTTACCCTTGTTCTTTGTCCTACTTTCACTTGATGCCATCTGTGCTTATACCTTCTAGTCACAGGGACACAGGAGGTTCCTTCAAGTGCTCTGGAAGTTCAGCTTAGGGAGCACAACACTGAAGACTGTGTTCATATCGGTATTACTCCTTGATAGATGAGCATTTTCTTTCACAGTACAGGTTTTTCTCCAGAACTATTCCTGCTGTTAATTAGCATGCTGTATTGCAAATAGCATATTCCTTATTATTTTTTATCCTCTTCTTCTATACCTGTGTTGCTCACTACAGCACAGTGTTTTTTAGATAGCTTTACCATTGGAGAACAGACTGGAGTACTGTGAGTGATATTACTGTGCTGGCTGTTTCTCAGAAAGCTTTCTGCTTCCCATTAGTTTTGGGGAACATGCCCAGTAATTTAACCATTCTTAAGGTTGATTTCTATTTTTTTTAATGTTGAATATTGCTAGCTGAAACTTCTGGCTGTTGAAAACCATCAGTTATCTTTCTTCTTTATTTTCACTGTTTGTGGGAAGAACAATACATGTATAGTGTACAATGAATGGACATACTGTGTTTTAACAGAAATTCCAATCTGACATTTTAAAACAAGTTCTAATGTTTTTAGTCGTCTCTAGATGCACATTAATGTTCTTCTGAATGTAGGGCACTTGGCTTAACATACTGTTGATCTTGACCTCAGGTATAGAGATTTGGATTTTTTTTTTTTTTTTTTTAAAGTTCATAGCTTTGGGAAGGTAAGCCTAAACATAATCTTGCTTCTGTGCATCAGCAGTGACATTCTAATTATTTCTTAATTTATTTTTAATGAAATTAATCAAACCCCCTTATTGTCCTGTGCTAAGGCTTGTAACAGAACAATGTTATTATTTGTTCCATGTGACGTGTGTTTGTTAAACTCAGAACTCAAAAATACCCCTTGGTAAACTGGAGTGAGTACACAATCCACCTGTCTGTGTGCTGCCACTTGTTATCAGGTAAGACTTCAGTTTTTCCACTTGATGAACATACATCCTCCAGATACAGTTATTGTATTTTACAAGGAAACGAAGAAGCGAGCGTTTCCCTTACCTCATTTCTTGAAAAGTAGAAGATATAGTTATTGGTTTCTAGTTTTGAAAATAGAATACTAGATTTCTGGGTAGGAAACAATAATATTGATGAGATGATGGATAATTTGAAAGATTATGATATGTGTGTTTGGAGCCAAGGGCCATGGCAGGGTTTTTCAGGTCTTAGAAAAACTGGTCTGTTTGCCTTCAGAACAGAACTTTTATCTCTTCTCCAAAAATACTAATCATGAGAACTCCCCTCCCCACAGTGATGAAAATTCTTACCTTTTCCTCACTAAGAAAAACAAAAATTAAAAAGTAGGAAAATTAAAGACGCTTCAGTAAGAAGATAAGCAGTGGAAAGCCATGCAAGATGATTAAGAGCTACAACTAGATCTGTTTCTGCAGTGAGATACAAGGAAAAGAGAGGATACACCTCTGCTTAGGAGGGATGAGAAAAATAAAGAGGTCAATAGGTTCCTTGGGGCTTTCATTTTTACTAGTGGGGGAACATAAAGGAGTGTGGTTGTCACTTTCCATTGTATTCCAAAGTCCTGATGGACCAAGAATAATCTTGCTGATGCCAGTGTGGATTCTCTTATCCTGTTCCTACCAATTCTGGTAGTCGTTTTTCTTCGATGTGTAATTGGAGGGGAATGCTTTGTACGATCCACTGTACTTGTGTAAACAAAGTGCAGTGCCTCACTAGATGTGCCAGTAAAACATCATGTCCTCACTTCTTTGAA
>NW_020955260.1:383098-393924 GCF_003031625.1 Empidonax traillii | reverse complement strand
AATAATCTTGCTGATGCCAGTGTGGATTCTCTTATCCTGTTCCTACCAATTCTGGTAGTCGTTTTTCTTCGATGTGTAATTGGAGGGGAATGCTTTGTACGATCCACTGTACTTGTGTAAACAAAGTGCAGTGCCTCACTAGATGTGCCAGTAAAACATCATGTCCTCACTTCTTTGAAACATTTTGAGTTTTCTGTTCTCTTTAGCTGCCCATTATCACTGCTACTTATTTGCTGGATGTTGCTTTTATTTGTATCTGCTGTTAATTTGTGTAGGTGATCAGTGTGCAATTAGGTTTTTGTGTGTGGCAAATCATCCCTATTCCCAGTCTGTGAACATGTTGTTTGTGATGAATTCCGGACCTTGCTGGCCAGAGGGCATGTACTTGCCATTCAGGCATGAATCGGTGGGTGATCATTTAATCTGTGCAAAAACTTGCCCTTCTTGCAATGAGCAGAGGAACCAGGAAGATGACATTTCAAGAACGCTTAAGCTGTGACTAGATCATCCTACCTTGAAAACCAGATGATGCTGATCTTCTGTGTCCGAAAGTCAAGTGATTAATAGTAGTGGTTAGTAATTGCACTTTTATGATGATTACAGAGTTTCAGCCTAAAAGTAGCAGGAGGGAGGTAAATGCTGTAACCAGGCTGGGCGCTTTCTGCCTCGTTTAAAACAACATACTTCCACAATACAGGTTTTCAGTAAAGGGAGGTTGCTCACCTGGTGAACAACACCTTCTGGTAGCTCAGATCTTCAAGGTTTGATTTTTCAAAACTTTCTCAATGGTTTCTCTTTACATATCATAATTGCCTCCTGATGACATCACCAAAAAGCACTCAAGGCTGTGCTTTTGGATGGGCAAACTTCTGATGCTTATAGAATGAACAGATTCTAGATCTTCTTGGAGGCAAACTGAGCTCAATTTTGAATTGTAAAGCCTCTTGGAAGCCTGGGAGGATGCTTCTGCTCAATTTATCTTGGATAGTTGCAAATACTGAATGATCAGCTCATGTGTTTTATATATGTGGAGCTGGTGGCAAGTCACCAACTTTTTTTTTATTTTTTTCTGCTAGTAGTCTACCTGAAGATAGCAACTTTGTTGAATTAGTTATTATATTACAGGACTATGATACTTGTACTTATTAATAGTGCAGAGGACTGAGATAGGCAACTCTAGCTGGGTGGGTGAAGAGGGTTTGTGTGGGGTCTTATTTGTTTTCCCAAGTATTAATTTACATTTGTGCATTGAATCCCTTCTCTCTGATAATTTGTCTGGGGAATGGAGAAGAACATCCCTTATGAAGCTGAAAAATAAATGACTCTGGCCAACCCCAAACTCATACCTGTCAGGATAGATAACTGGATACATACAAGAGCATGCAGGGGGGGAAAAAAAAAAAAAAAAAAAAAAAAAAAAGGAGTGCTCATGGGATTAAATATTGCTTGTTTATTCCATTGTCCTCATACTGAGGATAGGCGCATGTAGGTTATCTAAATTTGGTCTTGATCAAGAAAGTCTATAAGGTCTTAAATATTTCTTCTGGCTGGAAAAAAAGTTTCGTCTTTTCCTTTTTTTTCAATTATCTTATTTCTATGCATTTCTCTTTTTTAAAGTACTGATTTATTAAATATTTCTGGAAGGATCTCTGCATTTTAAATAAAACAGAATCAGCATAAGCATCTCTAATTAAAAAGCAAATTTAGCCCTTCAAGTGAAAAGTTGCGGGATTTATTTTCCCAGCAGGATAGAGTGTAGCACAGGAAGGGAAAGAAATTACTTAAAGAACTACATGCTATCAATCCTCTTTTCAGTTGAAGAATTTAAATTTTCTCTCAAGTTTTCCTCTGATGTTATTTGTGAAAGAGGAGAGGTGGTTATATGCTTTTGTACAAATTAAAACTCTTTTGGGATTTGTTGCATTGTGGATTTTGAAATGTGAACCGCTTTCTAATGGATCCAAACTAATAGTCACACTTGTTCTGACATATCTTCTAATGTACTCAAAATGTTAATTTTTGGAAGATATTATCCAAGCAGAGGGATGTACTATTTCCCTTGAGGAACTTGTGGTTTACAGTATGATTAGAAAAGATGGAATTGTTGAGCTGAGTTCCAGTCATCTGTTTGCTTTTACATACTTTGGATTACACAATTAGACTTCCTTTTTATTTTTTCCATCATGTATTCTTAACATTAAAATCCTGCAGCAGCATAAGAACAGATTAATGTGGAAGAATTGTAATTGAATGTAACCTGTTTGTAATTTAACTATCTTGAATATTCTTGATTTATCTAATGGCAATGTAGAATCAGAATACTTCTGTTACAATAGGAGGTAATGCAGTACTGTGAGAAAAATAAAGAGAAAAGTAGTGAAAACGTCTGGTCCTCTAGAGAAGAGCTGCAGTATCAAAGATGTCTGTAATTCATGACAGGGGAGATTTTAATCCTGCACTGCTTCTAAAGAGTGATCCTGCTCAACCTCTGTCTTTATTGTCCTTTCCTAAGCACTCTTTCATGTTACAGAGTAGTTGACTTTGGTCTTCATTGTAATGGCTTGCAGGTATTTGGGGCTTATGGGTACAGTAGCATTGTAATTCATCTCACTTTGGGTTTTTTAGTGGGATTTTTTTTAGGGGGAAACCTTTTCTTACTTTATAGGCATTACATGGTTTTGATCATGATTAATCAGTGATTAATCATATGTCTGTTTCATGCTGAAAACAGTATGTGTGTGAGGAAGACAGTAGATGCAATGAATGTTTACCTTTTTTTCTTTTTCTTCTAAACCCGTTTTTATTCTCCTTACGCTTTTCCTGTCCCTTGCACACCCTTGAACTCACTGCTCTCGTGGCTACTGTTGAAATGGGAATCAAAATGAAACACTTGATCCTGATGACAGCTGCTTTTATTGATACCATCCTCTTTAAGAACATCCCCAATGTCTTCAGAACCGTTCAAGGAGGAAGATGTAAAGAAGGCTGATATTCTGAGGGCTTAAAGTAGAGCAGAGGTGACAAAGCCTGCTATTAAGCCTGCACAGCAAAGCCTGTTCAAAGCTACCTTTGGAGGCACAATTTTTACTGCCTCTTCTGTTGCTGATGTGGAATCAGTGAAATGTGGATGTTTATGTGGTTAAATGAAGAGGTTGCAAAGTGTTACACAGTCTGCTACGCCTGACCACCTGGCATGGTTATTTAAAGCACATTTGTTCTGGCATCAGTAGCTGAACCTCAATGTTAAAACTGTCCTCACTCAACCTTCATGCCTGACAAGTGGTGCTGATGGGGAGGCAGTATTCTTATCTGCTTCTCTACTCTGAGAGATGTAGGTAAGAGATGGTTAAGAGGAAATAAGACTTCTCTGACAGAGGGGTGACTTTCCAGGCAGTACAGGTCTTGGCTTGTTTATTGGCTTAGTCACCCATCTTCGATAGGAGGCCACTCTTTCTGCCCTCAACAGCACCTGACTTGAGCTGTTCAGTAAACTATGTTCTTTTGGTTGGAGTCTTATTTTCTTTTATCTTCTCTCCTGTCACTGTTTTGGTGGACTAGGGCATTGCATTTGCATTTGGAATAGCCTGCTGGACACGGAGTGTGTTGGTTGAATTTTTAGGCTGTGTCTCTTCCATAGACTCCAGGGAGGTCTGCTGCGCCCCATTAAGCTCAGTGTGTGCTGTCATGTGATGCTAATGCTACTGCTTCCTGGTCAGACTGTGATTTCAGTCTTTTGTAGGTACACTGTCAGTGCAGTAAGCTTTAGAACTTTTTCCAGAACTGATAGAGCCAATAGCATTTGGCTACCTGTATTGCAGGCATCTTCCCCCCGCCCTCCACCCCTTACAGTTGCTCTTATGGTGAATATTTGAATTCTAAAAATCCTCCCCTTACTAAGATCTGTCTGTCACTAGTACTGCAAGTTCCCACATATTCCTTCTGAGCTCACTGCAGTTGCTTCCTTGGTAACCCAGACCTATGGTTTAAAAGGTCCTACCTAAGTCATTAGCCACTTGGTGACTTGCTAGGCTTGCATCAGTAGCAGTTACTTTCTCCCAAAATAATAATTGAAAAAAAGCTAAAAGGCCCATCTAGCATATTGATTCCATAACTATGTAGGAAAAATCCTCTCTAGACTCTAAAATAGATTTGGTCTCCAAATGGGGTCTGTCATGAAGATGTCTAAAAGATGAAGCCCAAACAAGAAGCTACTGGGAATATCTATGTCTAAGCAAGGAAACCCCTTCAGCATTGCGAAGCACTGCGTGGCTGCCTCACTGCCCTATGAAGCCGCAGTAGAGGCTGAGAACATTCTCTCTTCCACTCCTACCATGACCAGGAGAGAAGGAAAAGTAGCAGCTCTCATATCCCGCAGAGAAGAGGCAAAAAGGGGAATGCGTGTCCTAAGTGCTTCCAGATGACTTCCTTTTTTTCCAGCATTCTCTGCTCTTAGCTCCTAGGTAGAGCATTTGTGTGCATGAACACCCCTGATACTTGGGTTCTGTTTAGTTACACGTGTTACTTTTGCTTTTAGGAAGGTTAAGCAATGCTTTTCTGTGTATTCCCTGTGTGTGTCAGGGAGAGGTTGGCTCACACTCGCTCTGCGGTGCCTGTGCCAGTGGAAGAGGTTATCAGGCTGTTGCTGCCATCATCACAGCCGAAGGTTACCTCTGGTAAGGGATGAAAAGTTCTCGTGGGTGGTGCAGCTCTAACCAGAAGAGGCATGAAGTTCACCCCTGGGGATTTTTGCAACAAACTATTTTTGTAAATAGTTCATAGATAATAGACTTCTGTAATAATCACCCAGTACAGCAGAGCACTTAAGGACATACTTAATTGCGTTGTTTGAATGAGAGCAGAGGTGTGGTTTCTTTTTTATATCTCTGTGTTTGTCTTCTGAAGAACTATAGTCCATGGTTCAAATATATTCCTAATTGAAATTGTTACCTTTTACAGCCCCTCTTCTAAGGTTGTATCAGTGCTTGGAACTTGCAAGAGTTGTCTGGTTAAGCTATTACCTTTGTGAAAACTGGTACATTTCTGAGAAGATCCTGTAGAGATACACAGAGAATTATTGCTGCAGTTTGTGTAGGTTTAGAGAGCAGTCTCAGTCACTTTGCCACGGATTTTACATTTCCTTTGTCTGCAGCACTTGGTGTGTGCCAGTAGCATTCACACAGCTCTGATGACCTTCCTGTAATTGCAGATGTCCTGAAAGGCACTTAGGCCTGAAGTCTGTAGGTAATAGGGACTTATATCCCTTTTACTCAGCAGAACCTTATTCTCTGTGCCTAGAGAATAAATATATATGTGTTTAATATGGAATTACTGCTGGCAGCAGGATTTCCTGATCTATACACTAGGAAGAAGAAAAAAAGCTGTATTTTTTATTCTTCCTTACTTTTGCTATTTTAAATGAAGTAGAGTGTTGGGGGAAAAACTAACTTGCCAAGGAGACAAGAAAACGTACATTAAATGATTTAGCTTAGATACATCTTTTCTATTACCATTTCAAGTAACAGTTGCTCTCAACAGAGACAGGAGAAGATTGGATACAGGCTCTCTTCTGTATGAAAGTGCATGTAATTTTTTCCATCGTAACAATACAGCAAAGTTGGGTTTAAAGCCCTTCTGTGATGTACCCTCATGAAACCATCTTGAGACATTGCTTTCCTCTTGTTTTTTCTGAGTGAGAGATGATTAGAGGCTGAATATTGAAGCACACTATGAAGAGCAATATTAGGAGAGTTTGTTTTTTAACACTTAGTTGGGGAGAATGTTGTCTCCTTTCAGGTTTGAAAGGAGTTTTCTTGAGCATTATGCCAGTAATGCGAACCACTTTTTCTAGAGATGCATGGTTTGAAAAAGTCTGATCTCCCAACACAACTTGAATTTCAAAGGAGGCATGTTGAGTGTAGACTCAAACCTAGTCCCAACTTGGATGATTGTATAGATGGCTCTCCTGCAATCCTGGTGAGTATTAGACATGAACTGATTTGTAAGTTTTAGCAAAGTAGGGGATTCAGACTAGAACCAACAGGCTCATAAGTTTCCTGAATCAGTTATTATTTATACCATTAAATAGGGAGAGCAGCATATGAGGAGGTATTATATAACTAACTTCTTGAATGTTGCTGGTTTAGTGCTTGAGTGCTAACAGGGGCTGCTTTTTGAGAAGAGCATTCCAACTACTTTGTTCCATTTTTTGTTACAAAAAGAAGTTTGGCCCTTGTCAACATGCTAGGGTTGTAGAAATCAGGATATTCGGAGAAGACACCTTTACAAGATTAAATTGTACTTGGGTGAGTTTAGATAAGATAGTATCAGGAGAGGGGAAAAAGCTTTTGGACTTTGATATGTTCCTCCTCTGCTTGGAATCACAAAGGACTGGCCTAAACGGGCCTCTTCATTTCCGTAAGCTGTAAACAGCACAATTGCAGTGGTGTGATTGCGTTTATGTTTGTGTTCAGGTGCTTTTCTCCTCGTGTGTCTAATTCTCTGTGCAGGGGTAAGCTAGAACGATGATAAACCGCTTTGTCCTTTGAAAGTCTCTGCAGAGTAGGAAAGTCATGTGACTTTAACTGTACTGTTTATCATTGAAGCTGATCAGGTCTTATATTTAGGCTACATTTATAGGTGGGTGTTGGTACCTGTGTGGCCTTGATGACTTGTCCTAAAAAAACAGTTTGAACCAGAATGTTTATTTATTATGGACAAAGTTTGACTTGTTAGCAAAAAGTTCAGGTTAGCCACTGATGGTGTAGTCACCCACAGATTCAGGCATGCCCCCAGCTGCTTTTGCAGAGGAAACACCCAGTTGCAAGATACAGTGAGTTAATGGAAGGACTGGATGCATTAAGAGGCAAATCTTGAGGAGTTAGTGCATGCTTCTCCTGTTACCTGGTAGATTTATAGTCTTTTGAATACCAGTGCCTGCAGTTTTAAATACCTGTAGTTTCTTCTTTCTTTGTTCTTCCATATAGTTTTTTTCTGGTTTTTAATGGCATGACCTCTTTACAAACTTAATTAGGTGGTTACTTTGATTTATTTCCAAAATTTAAATTGAAGTTTAAATATAGCACTTAGTTGTAATAATAATGCTACTTCTTAAATTTTATTTTGCCATTCATATTACCTGACTGTACAATTATTTGATGAAATAATATGCTACAAAGTCCTGTGTATATCTGTGCTAACTAAAAGAAGTTTGAATTTCTTAATTATCACCACTGCAAATTAAGTAAGACAACCATTGCTGATAGAGAACCCCTTTGTAGATATCTGGTGTTTGCTACCTTCTCATCACAACAGTTTCTTGCTTTTGACTGCATAGGATAGCATGTGGATATTCTCTGAACATAATTTACTTTCACTTAAATCTTCTAGGGTCAATTGCAAATGAGCTTTCTCTGGAAGGAGTGCTGATAACAAAATGGACAACCAAGTCCTTCAAACTTTAAGCACTGGTTAGTGTACTCTGAAAAAGATAATAATATATTTTCTGGGGTTAAAAGAAGCTAGTGAGGAAATTTAAAGGTATTAGGGAATACTATTTCTGTCAAAGTTTAATGAAAAAGAAGGATATTCAAAGAGATGTCTGTTCCCAGCCCAGATAATGACATGTATCTCGGTGCATCATCTCTCTACGGGCCCTTCAGCAAAGGCCCCGGAAAATCCAGTGAATGGCCGGAACGACATTTTGCTGGACACTGTGCAGATGGAAAACTGAAGGACCACATGCTTGCCAGGTGGATTTAGACTCTACGTTACCCAGTTTCCCTTCTTAGAGGGAAAGGGATTGGTGAACATGCTCTGCTGTGTTTTAGTCATCTAGGAGGTTTCATGAAAATGTACATATCTTTTCTTTAATAAAATTAATTATATCCTCTTATATATAATTTAGTGAGTAATCTAGATTAAGGAGATAAGAAACAGAAACAGATTTTGAGATTTCAGGAAGCTTGTCAAAAGAAGAAAATGTTATTATGCTTTATCTTTCCTTTATTTTTGCCTTTGGCTTATCATACATAATCCAGCAAACAAATATAATGTTCCCAATGGCTAGAAGTGAAAAAATGGATACATTAACTATTTTACCAGTGGAGTGGGATGGGTTTCCCCAGAATATATTAATGGGAATCGTTAAAGCATCTATGTTAAAAATAATTAATAAAAATGATGTCTCTATTTGTTTGATAAGGTGGTCAGCTGTAATGCCACACCATGTTTTAAAACAGAAGACGGCAGTGCTGCATTGATAGAAACATGAGGACCACCTGTACAATCCCCACTAGCTGAAATATGTGACAATTTGTTTTACCTACCTGTGTTGAATTTTTACTAGGACTTGTCTTTAAATGCAGCTTTTCCCCATCTGTACTAAATAGTAAAGTTAAAGAATCCATAATCACTTATTCATTACTCTTCTTTTGACGCATCAGACTATAAAAATATACAATTTTTCTTGTAGTAAAGTTAGCAGTGAAGACTATGTGTGCAGGACTACAACCTGTAAGTAGTTCTTTTACCAGAATTTGAGTAATTTAGGTTTGCGTGGTAATATTTTTCCTGGTAGCAAGGTATGTTGCTCTTAGCCTTAAAATAACTTGAAAAATCATCACCATCTCATTGAACTATTCAGGGCTGTAAAAGGAGGGCATGGGCAAACACTGTTGCAGTTCCTAGCTGAAACAGAGTGTTGGAGACAAATGACTTGTCAAGACAAAGTGCGCTCACCAGAGCTAAAAGCCATCCCAGTCAAAAAGCACAAAAGTTAAAGCAGTTGTTTCTGGTTCAGAACTTGAATTGCTGCAGGACTTCTTGAATAAGTAATAGCAGCAGCAGTTATGATTTCATCTTTGGTCCTACTGCTCCAGCAGATAGATTTAACCACTTGTGATGTGGTTTCACAGAGTGCAAGAGATTGAATTAGTAATTTTATAAATTGCAAAGAAAGAAATGAAAGATTGGAAGGTAGTAAAGAGCATTATTTCTATCTGACCTAATATGCTTGAGTTTGGGTGTGTTTGGCTTTTTTAAGGAATTTTAAGGTTTTATACCTCTTCACTTCCAGTTATCAGTAGATAATAGCTGCTATTCAGCTAATAAAATTTCATGATAATTGTGCTCTTAAAAACTGCTGCTGTCCCACCTCTTTAGGACATTATACAAACGTATAACCCTGAGATTAGACCATGGTGCTAATAATGCCAGGGTCACAGGTTCAGTCGCTGTACAGACCATTCACTTGAGTTTGGACTCCTTTGTGGGTCTCTTCCAACTCAGAATATTCTGTAATTGTGTGATCATGACCATTGCAAAATAGCTTGAATTCTCTGTCAGCTGAAGCATGGTCAGCATAAGTCTAGCAATGCCAATTCAGGTCTGTCAAGATTTTTAATCATTTTTGCACTTCTTTTTGTGAAAAGAGGATGATTTGGCTGAATGTTTAGAATACAGTAAACAAGAACAAATAATGCTGATAAAGTATGGAGACAGCAGCAAGTGTATCCTAACGAAAAAGTGGTAAGGTAGATAAAGAACCGCCTTGTTTTCTTGTCTCTTGTACTTTCCTCTTATCTTGCTCACCACCACTCTTAAAGGCCCAAATATTGTCTGCTTCCTTTCCTAATTGACACTGGAGTAAATGGTGCATCAGTAGTGCAGTAGCTTAGGTTCCTCTTAAAGATAGATTCTAAGTTCTTTTCAGTAAAACTTAGTGTACTGCTTCCTGACTGAAGAAAAAAAATCTATAGCAATGAGCATAGATGTTGCTAGAGAGGGTACACTTAAGAATGCATATTAAGAAATATCACTTTGTAGGTTTATTCTGCTATAAAGTGTTTTGAACAGATGTTACTAAGAAAATAGGAATGTGACAGGTATTTGTCTAGTGTTGTTTATAGCAGGTCAAGATCAGATGCTGTTCTGATTGTATGATTGACAATTGGGAACTTCACCATCTGAATTCTTTACTGATGTCTCTGGCCTCAGGCAGGTTACTTAACTTTTCTGAATCTAAACCTACACAGAAATTGTCATATTAAATCAAAATTAGCCTGACTTTGTCTCCAGCGCTGGTTTTTGCTAGATGTTCCAGAGAAAGGTTCGGAAGTCCTTGTTCGCGTTCTGTCCTTAATAGGAGTGCATTCTTCATCACTTAGAATTCAAGGATTACTTAAGCAATGAAGTATCTATATTTTCCAAAACTACACGTTTGCAACTTCTTTATGAAATAATAAGATATTGAAAAGTTTTCTCCATCGAAAAGGAAAATAAACTTTGTCACCCATATCTTTGCTGTGAAGCTGTTATAGACTGAGGCATTCGGAAAATAAAAAAATGTGATTTTTTTAACTGCTTGATTATTTGAAAAGCTTCTTATTGTTAATTCCGTTTTCATGGTGCCCTAAAAATAGGTGTAAAGAATAAGTAATAAAGCCGTGTTTAAAAGCAGATAAGGAAGAGTCATTGCTAAGCTTATATCTTTGTTCTTGGAGTTATTCGTATCCTTAAAAGTAAATGACTGTGAAACATCTGAAATAAGTTTGACATGGATGGAAGCAAATATCCAATTAAAGGTTTTGTATGAGGTCAGAATTTAGTGTCTGAATGCCACACACTTGCAAGAAATTACCATGTCTTGTGGTTTTTGACAAACCTGGCTGCATAGGCTGACAAGAAAAGAATAGCATCAGAGACAGAGCATGGGAGACCCATGTAGTTCTAAACTCCTTGGGCAGTTTTATTTGTTGTAAAGGCAATGGGAACATTGCAGTCTGGGTCATTTCCAGTTTTAATCAAACTTTGTTGCTTCCCTGCCCCCC
>NW_020955260.1:249323-382219 GCF_003031625.1 Empidonax traillii | reverse complement strand
AAAGAACTAATGTTCCTTGAATAAACCCCTAGTTCTTCACACACTGCAGCAGGTTCAATATACTTGTCTCTTTGACCTGTGCTGAATTTGTGTATCTGAGGGAGTAATTATTCTTATTCCTACACAGTTATTTAATTAATATAGTGAAGTTAGAAAGATGAGATAGCCTTCTTTGAGTTGGATTATAAATAAGGGGCGAAGAAAAGAATTAGTGGACTGAAAGCGTATGTGCAATGAGTTTTGTGTGTCTTGCCAGTACAATCCCCTTGGATACACTACACTTTAAAGCCATGAGCAGAGCATGGATATGTAGGTGTATTTGCATGGAGGAGGATGAGAAGTTTCTGTACAGCCATGACAATTCTGACAGTTTATCTCCATATAATGAAATTTGAACAGAGTATGTTTTTTTTCAGAAGTTGTTGAATAATGTCCTAGAAGATATATCCTACTTGATCCTTTGTACTGCTTTCTTACAGAAAGTATCCAGTGCAAGCTTATTTTGGAGGCTTTACTTTGAGCTTATCTGACTTGGATTTTTTAGTCTCTCCTTTAAGTACAGGTGATGGCCACTGTTATGCGGGGTTTCACAATTCAGAAGTTGGAAAGACAGAAGAGAGAAATGTTCCAGTTTAATTTTGTGTGAATAATATAATTCCATTCGTCTGGATTTGGCATTGCTGATGAGTATATTGCTGGTTTAGATAGTTGGTGTCTTCTTAGGACATAGAACTCTTCTCTCTTTTTCCTTTCTCTTTTATTCCTCCTCTGCCATCATTCTCTCTCTGAACAAGGAAAGAACATATCACTGTTTCTGTGGGGCTGCTGTGTGAAAGATGAAGGCAAACTGCAACACAGTTCTCCGTTGTCCCTGGAGTTAGCTTCCATATTAAGCACCCAGTTCCTTTCCTGAATTTGTGAGTTTTTAGTGACCTTCCTCTTATGTGATTAATAAAGAAAGACAGTAATAACTCAAAGAAATTTGACTTGCTCTAATTGTTGAAAATAAGGGGAAGTGAGGTTCTTAAGGTTCTCAAGTGTCTACTGTAGCAGTTTCTAAATCTCTCTGCCCTGCCAAAGCTGTTTAATACAGCCAGGAACTGATCCAAAGCTTATGTCTGGATGAGTAAAAAAGAAAGCAAGTCTGCCATACAAAGACAGGATGCTTATGCTATTTTCCCTCTCTGTATAAATGTGTATCTGTAAAAGACAGGTTTGCTGTTTGGTTGGTTGGTTGTTGTTGTTTTGGGGTTTTTGTTGTTTTTTTGTTTGTTTGGGTTTTGGTTTTTTGTGTGTGTTTTTTTTTTAATTTTGTTTGTTTGTTTGTTTGTTTGTTTTTTGGTTTACATATGAGTAGGTTCTACTGTGTTACTTGGAATCCTATCATTTCAAGTTGTAATTTTGAACTTTAGGAACATGTCAGCAGTTGTTTTAAATCAGTGAATTGAGATGAAATTTATCAAGCTGTACTGTGAGACTTCAATATTCAAGGTGAACGCTAACAGAAAGATATTTAGGTCAAATATTTGGAAAAGTGTGGTGAAAGGCATGTGCACTCCTAGGTGTGAAGTACTTTCAGCATTTACTTTAAAGAGTATTCACGGCTTCTTGTTGGGTTTAGTGTTCTGATCTTATTTTTTGTACAATTTGACAAGATAGAAACTGTTAAAAATATGAAATAAAGTGAAAAATTGTTTGGGGGCGTGTGGTTTTGCAACAAAGTTTTTTAACTACCATGGTTGTGTAGCTCATGAATCAACAGGGTGCTCTGGTACCTTTTGTGGTAGAAACTAGCTTGGGCCTTTTCCCTTGCCTTTTTCCATGTATCTGAATTGCTGTTGGCATGATTTTGAGTGCATTCATTTATGTGAAAGGCATCCTGTAGAGTGGGGAAATGTTGTCTTGGAGCTTTTGCAGGTACTGATGATGTGTGACTGGTTCAATCAAGCAGAAAATGCCAAGTATGATGCCACTTTAGCCTGAATTTAATACATGGATGTGTATCAGTACAGGATCTAAAGATGAGTTTTAATATTGTGAAAGCTGTGTAGAGTCCTCTGTTTATTGTTTGTCATGCTTTCTAACATGGTGGTGCGTGTCATGAATTCATATCTTGTGTAGTTTAAAAACAAACCTAAACCAGACAAATGCTACTAGACCTTTTTGTTGTTGCTGTTAGAAGTGAGGAATTATGAATGGATCAGATGATTCCTTCCCTCTTGACAATTGCAGGTTTTCTTGATAACATGCCATGCATACCGGATCTTGGATTTACAAATCTCAGCTCATGTTTTAAAAGCATTATTATAGAGAGTCATATTTCTCCATTGATGAAGTCAGCTTGACAAAAACCTTTCTGTTCCAGGGAGCAGATTTTAACTTGTTTTAAGTCCTTGCTTGGGCTTGTAATGTGCAGGAAAAGAATACAGAGAGGATCAGTGTGTCTTGAAGACGAATAGAAGAAAAATCAGTTAAGATGATGAGATTTTGAGTCTTTTCTTTCTTCACTCTGAAAACAGCTAACAATCAGTGCAACTTCATTTAGGTGTGGAACTACTATGTAATCTTTTAGAGTAACTGGGCACCTTTGCCTTAAGTTGCCAAGTATAATCAAGTGTCACTTCTTGGCACAAGACTCTGTTTTGCTTGAGTCCCACGCAGTTTTGATATCATCTCAGTACACGTTGTCTGTCATAAAGATGTCCTACTTTGTTTAATATATTGATCTGGTTTTTTCAGCTTTCCTTATAGTTCTAATCTAAGTCCAGACTGCAAGAAATACTGCAAGTAAAATTAATGCAGAAATTATTTTGCTTTTACTAAACTTTAATGAAAGAGTAGTACAACCTAAATTATTATTTGCAAATATTGGAAATGGAAGCAAATCTGCCTAGCAGATTTTTTTTCTGAAGCCAACCAGTGTGACAGTGATAGGCTTGTCATATATGTTGTTATTAGAATTATTTTATCACATCTTGCCTTTCCTTCATCTGACACCATGGTATTTACAGATGTCATGTCTTTCTCTAGTAAAAAGCAGAGGAGACGAGCAAAAAATAGGACTTCTTTCTTATTTTCTAGCCTGTCCTTTCTTCAGTCTATTTCAAAGGTAGATCCATACAGATAATCTTCTCAGCTTTTATGTCCTGAAGAAAGGAAGGAAGAAATACTGGAACATAAGAAAGAGGGACTATAGGAAAACCAGCTCCTGAAAGGATTGAAACTGTCTGAGCTTGGCTGTTGGGAGGACAGGTTTCACATTCTGGCTAATGCTGAAAATGGACCAAATTTCTAATGGCTTTAGCACACAGTCATTGCCTGTCTTTACTATGGTGTGCTTATCCTGTCTGTGAGGGATGGTGGAACTGTTTAGTTCATGTTTTGAAGTAGGACCTGTTTTTCTAGTTCTTCTTCTAAGTAAAATCTAGCATGCTTCTAAAATAGCTAAAATGAAAGGCTTCTCTGTCTGTTGATCTATTAATACATAAAAAAACTTGCTGCTTTGTAGGTCCTTACTTTTAAAATTAGATACTGAAAGTTGCAAATGGATGTAAGCAAATTTTACTTACAAATGAAGTGAAATTTCTAAGTCTTGAATGATGTTTGAGGATAAGATTGCGAATCAGTTAGACAATGAATTAGCAGTTGGTACATGTAGAAACATAAGAAACCAAAATAGATTCTGGCTATTGTCACACATAGTCTTCCTATTGTAGACATGATACTGTATTTTCAGTGTATCTGAAATAATCAAGGTATTAGTTCAGTATTTTGCTGAACTAAATATTACCATTTCATCCAAATGATTTTGTACTCAGTGCACAGTGTAATGTTAATTTACAAATTATACTTTGGCTATTAGATTTTTGTGCTTCAGTGATGTGTGTTCTCTCTAATTTAGTGCGTTTGACATCTGCAATATCAAGGAAATGGATCATTAGCTTGTCTTGGGCAGAGGGAATGGGAGAAAGAAAGTAATACTGTCTTTATTTTCCTAATTTTAGGGTCTACTTACAGTGTGCTGTCCATAATGCCTTCCGACTCTGAAAGCAGCAGTTCTCTGAGCAGCATTGGTGAGTAAAGTATTGAACAACTGGTTGAGTGTGTCTTTTGGGAACTGGGAGAACAAATTTTTAAGGTTATCTCTGGGATTCTGGTCATAAAATCAAATAAGATGAACTATAACATGTAACTATCCATCTTCATCAGGAAAAATATACTGGTTTTGTACAGTGCAAGCTGAGCATTTTCATGATGGGCTGCAGTTGTTGCCAGTAAAATCTCTAACATGGGGATACATTAAATGATGTAACTATACTTTGAGTTACTTAGATGATGTAAAAATGGAAACATCCAAGTCTGTGCATATAAAAATATATATAGACATTTGTACATGTGTTTGTATTTATGTAGATGTGAGAATTCTGTTCAGAGTCAAAAGCATCATAGAAATTATAATGTTAGCTGAGGCCATGGCGTCTTAAACTTCTGAAAGTGGCTACAAGCTTTAACATTTTTGTTTTCCTGCGTGCAATTGATTGCTTCATGTTCTCTATCTTTCAAATCATTGGGAAAGACAAAATACTCAGAAAAAGTCAGAGGTAAAAGAAATGTTATTAGAGGTGTTTTATCCACAAGATGATTTTGGAAGAGCTCTATTAGCTGTCAGTTTTTCTCATCTTTCTTTACTTATACAAATACATTCTATTGTGAAATCCATGTAAAAGTCATTTGCCCTGGATAGGGAATGCAGGCTCTTGCATTTTTCAAGTTCCAATCTGTAGGCATCTGTAGGCTTCCCTGACAGCACCAGGCAAGTCAGTTGACTGTTTAGGGCTGTGGGTAGACATCTGTTGAAGTCACTGAGTTGAACTTTTAACTCCAGCGTGCAGGAACAAGATTTTAGTGTTGCCTGATCTATTTGCTGAAAACACGGGAAGCTGTGACATGTTAGTTTGATTTTAATCAAGATCACACTTGTATGCTATTACCTGAAGGAAGGGTAGGTGTAATTTGCTGTGATTAAATTGGGGCTGGAAACTGGGAGAAAGAAGTTCCTAAATTTTGAAGACAAGCAGACTCAAAAAGGAGCCTTCCAAAGAAGGAAGTTCTTCTAAGGTGAATTCCATTAAGTTTGTGGGATGATGGGATGAAGTGATGACTGAGATATGAGGAGAAATGCAGGTGGTCCTCTCTAGCTCTGTATTCCTGATTTTAAAAAGGAATGGTACACTTCTTTTTTTTTTAATGTTCCTTTCCAAAAACTTTTGTTCATAGTTTAAGATACTGAAGTTCATATTGAATTTGGATCTGTGTACTTGACATCAAGAGCTGTACTCAGAATTGATATATGATTTGGAGTGTGCAGTACTCAAAATCATTTAGAACCTGAAAATTAAGTGCCCTGCTATTAAACAAAACTTGTGATCTACTAATCTGCATAATTATTTATATATGTTAGGAATTTAATATTTAATATATTAACAGCCAGGGGAATTCTTTGTTTGAAGCTGGCTTATTTATTTTTTGGTATGGTTGTAGACTTGTTATTAATGAGTATGATTTTTTTTTTTCCCCCAACCATTTTCTCACTCTCACATCTTGTTCTGCAAGAGACAGTATTTTTTATGTGCTCTAATATCAGTAGAAAAATTGCTTAGTAACTAACATATCCTAATAGATGTGTTTGCAAGTCACTTCAAAGCTGCAGTGAGATTATTTTAATACTGACTAATTTATTGAATGGCAAACCATCATAGGTAAAAGCACTTGCATGCCAGCTCCCCTAAGGCTTCATATGACTTCTTTGAATGGAATCCCAACAAATACTGAGGTGCTGCAGCATCTGAGGAATTACAAATACAAATTCCCCCCACTCTGTCCCCCCCTCACTGAAATAATTTTCTCAAGGGTAGCTCTGTGCAGTGGAAGCGATAAGTTTAACCTGTGAAATCAATGCATCAGTGAAAGAAGATAAATAGCTCATGGTTTGCAGACATTGTAAGCTTTAGAATATGTCCAGTTTGATATTGGTAGTTACATGTACACACACATCTATATAAATGAATGAGTTCCCTAATCATGTAGACCTTCCTCACAGGACAGATAGGGGATCTGTCCTATTATACCTGAGCTCAAAACACTGGTTTGCATTATTACCTCACTTCTGTTTGTCAAGCAGCTCAGAAACAGATTGACATATATGACTTTTCAGGAGAAATGAGCAAGGTATTGGGGCCACTGATTATGCTCAGATAAATCATCAGAGAATTAGTCTTAGCGTCATCTAATTATGAAAGAGAGTACAATCTTTCATTTGTACTGTTTGGACTCCATAGTTTATAAATGTAACTAGAGAAGGATATGTCCGTGTGCTTCATCTTCTCTTCCCAGCCTTACTTAACTTAGCAATTGTAGGAGATGGTTTCTGCTGCCAGCATTCTTAATTAAATGATCTTTTTCTGAAATACTTCCAAGTAAGCCAGGAAGTTGTGAAATGGAGATGATGCTACATGTTTCACGGTTATCCTGGGTTTCTGAGTTAATTTATGAAACTGATGTATATAACAATGGCCTTGTTTTTCAGAAAAAGACCCTGATCTAGGAACTAGTCTTAGATCTAAATATCTAGTCTTAGATCTAAATAAGGTGATTGTTCTTAAAAGAGGATTCTGAGAAAACATGGGCTAAGTCTCAGTCAAAGAAATGAAGCATGGTGTTAGGATTTGGAAAGGAGAAGGGAAAGGTGAGACAACATTTTATTACTGTAAAAACTCATGGTGTGCCCAAGTCTTTGCTGTATTTGCAATTCTGATTCTATCACTGAAGGCAGAGTGCAACAAGCCTGGAGAGCAGCAGCATAGATGAACACTTATTGAACACCTTCTGTATGGGGAACAAATGGATCTGCTGAGGTTCTCAGTCTGCAGTAACCTCATAGTCAGTACAAGAGGAGAGCAGGGAGTTATGTGATTTGCATAATGTGACTCAGAGATGAGCTTAGGGCTAGTCTATTCCGAGTACTGGGTTGTCTTCCAAGCTTTTCTTCTCTTTTCCTGCTGATATGGGCTTGCAGGGTATGAGGGATGCAAGAAGAATGAACTTCCACCCTCATGTTAGCATAAGCAGTTGAGTGAAAGCCAATTTTCCCACCTGTGTCACAGCAGGTTAGCAGCCTTGGAGAAGAAACTCCTTTGTAGTTGTATTTGCCTTTTTCATTTGTATTTGTATGTAAATAAAAAGGCAGAGTGACAGTATGCTTTTCCTGCATATTTTCGTCACTATTGAAAATTAGTTTAGATGACAGTATTTTATTTTTCTGTTTTGCTTGCTTCCGTTTCTTTCCCATGTGTTAATAAAGTTGTTACCCATGTAAAATGGGTAGTTTTGATGGTATAATGGTATTCATGGTTTATTTCTGAAAGAGGTCCAATAAAAACTGCTGTAATAGCGTAATACCACCATTGTCCTTCAGCTCCACCTTTGTCCCCCCCAAGGAACAAATCTGTATTAAATTGTCATGGTCCCTCTCTGTGTTTCCTTTTTCTTTGCTCTTGGCTAATAACAAAGATTTTTGTGTGTAAATAGAAGCATCCTTCTTCTACCCACTCCCTGTGCCCTGCAGACTCTCTGAATGGAGCTGCAATCCTGTGTCTCTGACATCAGAATAATTATTTATGGAAATTCAGTGCCTTTCGTGCCAAGCACGGAACAACAGTGTCACTTAGGAATTGGATAGAAACCAGTAACAGAGCTACATGTGACAGCTGCTGGCTGGGCTCCCACTTGACCAGTCATGATAATGGAGAGGAACAGAACACGGAATCAAGACCCTCTTTCTAAAAAAAAAAAAAAGAGGCAGTTTGTATAGTGAACTTAGTCATTTGACATTTGATGCCACAACAGGATTATGGTTTCTAGAATTGAGCGATTTTTTACCTCTCCTAGTACTACAATGATGCTTCAAAGTTTTGCTTCAAGAAATGTGGGTTTTCCCCCTCTCCTCAATGCAGAGGTGCTTGGGTTTTGTTTTGTTTTGTTTGTTTGTATTTAGGAAATGTTCTTTAATGGAACCCAGCAGCTGGCATGCATGAGACATGCTAGAGCTCTGAGAAGATTCTTCACAATAGTTTTTATGATGATTTTTTTAACATAAAGGCATTGCATACTCTTTCATTATTTGAAAATATACTGAGTTCCTAATGAGACGATTTTTGGAATGGAAAAGACCTTCCATCTTTTCACATGCATAAATTTCTTCTTTCCGCAACCAGGTCTCTTTGCATTGTTTTGGTTACAGCTGCCAATCTTATGTCCTCTTCATTCTACATTGCATATTATGATGTTTATCTTTTAACAGACTATTACCTTTCTATCTGTTTAGTTCTTTGCAAACAGTATCACTTTTTTATCTTAACTATTTTTCTTACTCTTTTTTGTTCATATCACTGTGCCACATTTTCCTGTGGGAACTTACAAGGAATCATAGAATGGTTCGAATTGGAAGGGACATTCAAGTTCATCTAGTTTTAACCCCCCTTCCATGGACATACCAGTTGGTAACACATTTTATACCTCCTTCTTCCACCAGGCTTGTCTAACTTTGACTTCAACTGCGAGTAGTCCTTGCTTAACACTTGATTAACTTATCAACCTGACAGGCTACTTATAATTTGTTTTTCATGAATTGCAGTTCTGGTTGCTTAATCTGAGAGCCTTAATTCTTACTCCAAAGCAAACACTACCACTCTCCCATCAGGTTCCTTCACAATAACGTCTAGTCTTTCATTCCCCATTTTCATGTTGGCCATTTTGACAAGTGTCCTTTGATGCTGTTGTGATTTCATTTTATTGCTTCATACTTTCTACAGCTGTGTATAAGAAAGTAATTGTTTTCACTATTTGTAGGAACTCTTCAGTTGCAGGTGCGACTTATGATGCTCAGTCAGTCAAAGATAAACATTGTCCTTGTGTGAAAGAGTTATTTATTTCCTCCATGACAGCCTATAGGAATCTCTATTTTATTTCTTACCTTTTTTTTTAGTAGTACAAAGTTTGTTTGCTAAGGATACCTCAACAGTTAACACATCCCTCCCTCACAAAGGGACAAGTGACAATACTACATTTACTGGAAGAGCATGGAATGAATAAGGTACTAGGAACACTACCAGTACACCACATCAGAATCCTTTTCTGTACTGCAGTAATTGCCTTTTATTGTCCACCTCCTTGCCTATCAATTTCTCTATTCAGAAGTCATTTTCCTGTAAAATTTGGTCTCAATGATTGAATTAAAATTCTATGTATAGATTTATTTCCTATGTAGTAAACTAGTTTACTGGAAACAAGACTTTTAACTTGGGAAATGAACAGTCTCTTCCACACACCTAAAGTAAATTGACTCTCTTGTTTTACTCTGTTCATGAACCATGTAGCTCTCGCTAGGATTGATCCCTAGTATCTCTAACTAATTTTCAGTGTATTTGTTAGTAATCATCTCCTCTTAAGTACTGAGCATTCTGAATAGATTTACTGTAATATCATTGTCGTTTGGTGTCCATTTTCAGGCAGCTGTGGGTTGACATGAGTCATGCAAAGGGTTCTCTCAACTTGTGTCACTTCAGAAGTACTCAAGATTACTCAGTGGATGACATGCCCTGTTTGAAAAAAAGGAATGGTGACAATTATAAACTTAACTTTGATCACGTATGCTGATGCAGTCTTGGAGAAGGGGCAATAGGGTTTTTGTGGTGAGACAACTACTAATGAATAACTGACCATTTGCTATAGTATTTTCTTAGCATTTATCAGCTCCCTGGAGGGATTTCTGAAGATTTGATTGGTCTGATTTTGTTCCATTCTGATTTGAATGGAAATACAGTGTGTGAATACCCATCTCCTGCACTCCAGACAGCACCTCTGAAGCGTGGTGTCCTTCACTGCTCCCTGAGACCCTTTATCAATCTGTGCACTTAGGAAATCCTTTTGATGTCAATGATTTTCTTTTGGGGCTGTAAAGTGGTATGGTGAGCCAGTGCTCACAATCCTGCAGAAGGCGGCGTGAAGGACTGAGAACTGGAGGAGTCTCATCCCCTTGGTCGGTGTGCAGAGGTTGATCATAGTCACTGGGGTTCAGATTGGACACTTTTGTGTAGGCTGTGCTTTCAGTACACAGTTGGAAGCCTGACAAAGGTAGGGTTTGAGCCAGGGAGCTATCATATATTCAAACTCAGAAGCTTCAGCTGTATTTTTCTTGGTTACAGGAACAGATTTTCATCTCAGTTGTATTTTAGCTCAGCAAAGTTCTGCAAGGACGTTTGGAATTGATGTATCTGCCCTTCCCCACCCTATCCCCCCTGCTGTTTTTGAGTTGTACATTGTCTTTCATGTTGACCTTTCTAGAATTGCTGTTCAGTTCTTTCTATAGTCTTAAACTTACTGAAGTTGAAAGTTTGTTTTAGGTGCTCATGGCTTTGTTTAGCTTGTTACAATCTGCATTAAAACAATATATTGAAGAGCTATGCATTCTTTTGCCCTTGCACATTACATGATCCTCACTGCTTTCATTATCTATTAGGTTTTCTGTCTGTCAGATGAAACTGTTTCTACAGTTCATTATTTTACCTTTGAATTTCCTTTCCTGAGTGTACTGCTGCTTGTTTTTACTAATGTTGTATTTCACCTGCTTGCAATTCTTTTCTGTGCTCTCTGCTGTTTCAAGACCACTTGAAAAGATATATCTGAAGGAATGTATCTAAATGATGATTTCTGATATGTAATCCTGTTCTATCCTCATAAATTATTGAGAGAAGCTAAATATTTTAGAATGCATTTTCCTATACCAGTTTTTCCTCACTTCCCTAGCTTGGGAAGAAACCCTGTTGATCATTATTTGCAATACATCGTGCAAGTATTTTTTAACATTTTCTATCATGATTTCCAGAGCCATAAAGAAATAATATTTTGAACATCCCCACTGATTTTTTTTTTTAATGAAAGAAAACAATGAAAAAGGCTTGACTGTACAATTAGTCTCCTGATCATTTTCAAGCAAGAGGGAGCACAAATTTGTGAGTTTAAGAAAAATCATTGTGAAATTCAGGCATTCTGTTAGCTGGTGACAGATTGCCTTTGGAATTAATTGAATCCATGATACGAGTCTATTTTTCAAAGACTAATGAGTTTATGAGTTTATTATAACTCAAAGTATGTTAATGGTATTTCTTAGAATTAGCTGTTTATGCATTTGGTACACATTTTCTTACCTCAACATTATATTATTATTTGGCATTTTGTACATTTTGGTCCGGTTTCCACGACCTGATTTCCAAACCTGTTTCTCTTTAAATATTCTGTTATTCTTCAAAAAATATGCTACTCCATCCGCAAATATGAAGCTAACTAAGCAGTGGTTTCTGAGTGGACATATTATCTCTTCAGTCATTGTCAGTTAGAATAATCATCAAGAATTATATTTGGTATGTGCTACATAATGGGTCTTTGTGGTTTCTGTCAAGTCCAGCATTTGGACTATAATATGGAGGATATGATCACTCCAGCTCCTGTTTTCAAGGCTTTTATACAACCCATGATGGGATTCCTGCAAAATCTTGCTTTGGATTAAGTCAGTGCATGCTCAGGACTCAATGAATGTACTGCATTATGGGCAAAGTATGTTCTCACCATGCGACACCTCCCTGCTCTCGACTGCTTCAGGAGTTGATAGACCACTGCTTACCTGGAGACTGACCAGGGAGTGACTCCCATACAGTCAAGTTCTCAGAGTCCAAGTGCAGCCTTGTCAAAAATGAGTTGTGAGGCTTATCAAAGCAGATGAATGAGTTGCACTTGGCAGGACATGCAGTAAATGCCTTTTCAGAATTCCAAGTTGTCTGAGAAAGCAGGTGAGTTACTGAAAAGGTGGCATAATTTAGATAATGGAGATTTAGCCTTTAGACTTATTTGTTTTAAGACCAGTTTGAGTGGTTAAAGTGCAGAAAGGGAAGTACTTTTCTATAAAATAGGCAGTCGGAAAAAGAATACAAAGCTGGAAGCACAGGTCACTTTCCTTCTGCTGCATCGAGCTGTCTGATGTGGCAAAAGGATTTTAGCATTCAACTATAAAAGCTCCTCTAAAGGAAATAAATACTATGCAAATTTTCTGATGAAAAAGGTGTTTCCTGAAGGTGTTTGTTTTTTAAGCATTCAGAAATATAATGCAAGCTTTATAAGAACTTGTGTACAACTATTGAAAATGTAAGGTTGTTAACATAAAGCAAAAATAAACTTTTAGGTCCTCTTTTAAGGATAAGAGTGGATGTCTGTGTTTTTACAGCACTTAACAGCCATACATCTTGTGGCTGATACTGTGCGTTGACACTACCATTGCAGAGATTAAAGTATCTGTTGATGTGCTTGTAAAAATTGACAAGTTAATGAAAAATAACCCTTTCTGGTACTAAGACTAATGACTTCACATTAGTGAAGAAAGCTTCTTTCCTAAGGCTAATTAGCCTGTCTTTATTTAAAGCAGACTTGTGTTGCTTGGCACAGTTTTGGGACTCTGTGAACAAATGCTCCCCTTGCCTGAAGAAGACTGTCACTCAGATGCTGTCCAAGCTGTGGCGGGAGGAAAGAGGTAGAGGAACAGAGGTGTAACTCTGGGCTGCTTTTACTATGCTTGAAGACTCCCAGGACAGCTGTTGAATGCTGCTGTAGGTTTGCGTAGCGGACATTGTCCACAGGGCTGCTGCTGGAGTTAACACTGAAATTGGTGATGGACCAGTTGTTAATCCAATGCCCTTTTCTCCATGTAAAGCGCACCAACCTTCCTTATCCATCTCCTCCTTCCTCTTGACCTCTTGCATCCTGTTCATCTGTTTTGCTTGCAAGCAGCCCCAGGATGACATAAGCTTCTGAACTTCTCTGTAAGGATGAGAAGGGCTTTTTCCATGTTACACATTCCCTGATATGTCAGCTCAAGTGAGATGATGTGCATGTTGCCACTGCATTTACCGAAGACCATGCAGCTTGTCAGTACCTGAATTTGGTTTGTTTGCCTTTACCTTTCAGTTTGTTTATGAAATTCCTTGCTCATTGATGTGTCCAAACTATTCCAAGTGAATACATACTCTGACTTTTTTTATCTATTTGTTTCTTTCCTTACTTATTCCCTATATTATGAACCCAGGGTAGTGCATTTGTATTATTACTGGTTTCTGTAAAACCCTGCCATAGAAATTATGTAGACTATTTCTTTTTTAAAAGAAAGGATAACTGCATTTTAGAAGTGTGAAATCCTTAGTCCGTATGAATGAAGGGGCTCTATCTGGATGGAGGAGTGAAACAAAGTAGTAGGAAAAGCCCACATGCAGCCTCCACTGAAAATTCTTCTCAGTGATGTGAGTTTGTGCCCTTCTACAGAGTGCAGGTCATTCGTGCAGTTTTTTATTTCTTCAGTTTACTATTAGAGCATTTGCATACATTATTATGCAATAGTCAGATTAAAAGAACAGTCTGTTTTCATAAATTCTTGTTTCATAATTACAGTAACAGCTAAAAGGAATAAAAATAGGGATCCTATTATTCTAGACGCTGTATGTATGATAGCCCTGACACTGCAGTTATTTTGGTGTGGGAATTTTAAAGCACAGGTAGTTCTACTGAAAAGTTGGAGGGAGTTTTTACATTCTGCCAAATCTTCATGAACTGGGTTTAGAGATAAAAAGCCAATCCTTGCAACTCCTTAGCATTTAAAATGGTCAAGTAAATTTGTTTGGAATTCTTTCTTAAGACAGTGATCAAAGAGCATTATTTTACTATTCTATCTTTTGTTTCTTTATTAATTAAAGAAAAGACATAATAAAAGTACATCCTAACAAGTTAATATGTATATCAACTACTTGTTTCAGTTGTATAATTATGTAAAATATTTCTAGAATTTCTCTTTTGGGTAGAAAATAATCTCCTGTATACATTTAGGCCTTTAACTTTCACATCTGTGACTTGTATCTTTGAGTTTCCTCTCGTGTGTTTGAAGACACATGAGCAAAACTATGTTTACAACTGAATTTTAAATGAGCAGAACTAAAATTAAACTTGAATTAATTGTCAACATGTTATGAAGCGATGTACCAGACTCTCATCTCTTGAGTGGAAGAAGACATCTTTTTGTTGGTAGTGTTCTCTGAGAAGACAGTAAGCATCATCATCAGCTCTGATATTAGGAAAGCTGAGAATTAAAAAGCCCCACAAAACACTTTGAATGTATGACTGCCTCTTAGAGGAAATTTGCTGTGTAGTCCATTTGCAGTGATTGCAATGTGCTTGTGTTTGACAATGTTAAAAATGAAGCCATTTTTCACAACTTATTGGCAAGTCAAATCTTTAACTTCGTGTACCAGACTGAAAAATGGTGACCTGTGAAAGCACAGAATTGCACTAAAAATAAATGTTGGCTGTACCACACAACAGAGTAGTATGTCTATGTTGCTAGATAAAAGAAGAGCAAAAGAGCCCCTGTGCTGTAGAAGTTTCTCTGCTGTTGCTGTTTTTTTTTAGTTTTGGTTTGTTTGTTTGTTTTTGGTTGGTTGGTTGGTTTTTTTTTTTATTATTATTTTTAGAAACATGAACATGTTTCTTTATTGGAAATAATGTTTTAGCTATGACTTGTGTCACTATGGTGGTTCCTGAGGTCTTAGCAATTGTTGCTGAAAACTTGCTTTGCCTTTTAGGCAACTTATGAGTTCATGAGTGAGCAAGGAACCTACTCATGCAAACTTAACTTGCAACACAGGGCTTTTCTGCTAGCATGGAATCTGACTGGAAATACTCTTTTGTCAGCTCAATCATGAGAGCTTCTATTACTTGTTTCATTTTTGAACAGGATTCTGCAACCAAAAATACAGGATATTTTAAATTACTTCTCAAGTGAAGTTGTATTGCTCTTTTGAGGAGTTCTCTCAGTTGCCATGTACTTCTCTCTTTGTCAGGTACGACCGGTAAAGCATCATCTCCACCACCACCTGTAATAGACACGAGACAGATGAGTGAGAAGCTGGAGACTATATTGTATCAGCTCCGCCAGGTAACTCGAGAGAGGGATGAGCTGCGCAAGCAACTTGCACTTTCATCTCCTGGGTCCACCTTCGATGATTGCAGGTAAACAGAAAGGAAATGTGACATTTTCATTCAGTTCTCAGTACTGTTTTTAAGTGTCTTGACTTTTATTTGCCTGTAAAGCATTAAGGAGCTTGCATTATGTTGCTTGTAACCTACTTGCATCCTGGTGATGGGTGTGTTTCAGACATTGGCGTTTCAGAGCTGCCTGTTAAATGCCTATTCTCACTTTTGTCCAACAATTTTTCTGTGGGAGTGAGGGGACTAGGTTTCATCTCTATGTTGAGAGAAGAAAGCAGACAAGTTGTTTAGGCTTCCTCGGTTTTGTTGTGGGAAGAGAAAGAAGAGAGTGACTGAAGCATTTGGTGTTTTGAAAGCAAGAGAGAAGAAAGGGAAATAGCTCTGAATACTTGGCTGGAGAACAGAAATGAGGAGAGAAGAAAAATTTCAGCTATTCCTGAGCTTCTGCAGCAAGGAGAGAGAGGTTTGGATTTCTGTTGAGTAGACTAAGTGTTTTTTAGAAGATAAACTTTCTGGTATACATATATTGGGGAACTGTGTAGCAGAAATACATTGAGAGTAAGGAGCTCTCCTCCACTGAGAAGTTACGGGTGATGCCAAATTAAAATAACATCTTCAGAGTCAGTTAATGACTAGCAGTCATATGTAGCTCATTCTAATTTAAGAGTTGACATGTTAGGAGGAAGACAGTACTCAGAGTATGAGTTAATCGTAAATAAGAGTTTTATTGGGGAGAAAGTAGAATTAATTTATTTTAGAGGGTTATAGATCTGCTAATGTTTATATGTGACTGTGTACACTGAGTACTTTTTGGTAGGTACTTTTTGCCTGCAGTAAGCACATGTATGAGTATATTTAAACCTTGGAAAAAAATAGTCTGTCACTGAATCTGAAATAAGAGCAAAGAACAGATTTTCTGGGAGGTGGTGTCATGATGCATAGCTTCTCTGAACTTGAATGTTTTATTATTGTTGTTTGTTACTCAATCAGCTCTATCTGTATGTGGTCAAGCGGTTAATTAAACTTTGTCTGTATGAGGTGAGGTCAAGATTTGACTCAGTGAACTGGAATTGGGAGAATCTGGACATTTTATTAACTCCATAGCTACTCATCTTAATGCCCCCCTTTCTACCCCCATGAGCTCTGAGGGCTGCTTTAAGAGCATCATATTCTGTCTAACCATCTCAAAGCGTTGCGGGGATGGGAGAGGAAAAGATTGTCAAATGTCAACATCTTTTGCATAGCTTCCAGTTACTTACTTACATTGAGGGATTTCTTCTTTGAAGTTACTAGAGCTTAGGCATTGAGGATTTTATAGCTCACAATAATCCTCTGCATAATCCACGATACTATTAATAAAGTTCTGATGAGCTGTCCTCTAGACTGCCCTAGTTTTCTCTTTCTTTTCAATCTTTTGCTTTCAGTGTAGGATTTGTATGTTGTAGAAAACATAAATGTTTACAGCTTCAAGAACAACTAATCAGAATGAACATTGTATTTGTAGTCCTTGGACACTAGTTAGATTGAGAATACTGGCTTCCAAACAATCAAATATTTGAAGAGTGGGAAATGAATGAAGATTATTAGTTGACATTTTTTCCTTCAGTGTAAAAACAACTATTCCTCCCATCCTCATACACATCTATGGTTTTTAAAACGTACTGGTATTTGCTTTACTTTGTTTCACATTCTTTCCTTGTATAAAACTAATCTTCAACCTCCAGGAGTCAAAGCCCAGACATGGCAAACTGCTAATGCTGAAGTGTGAAAGCCGAGAGATCATTATGTAGGTGGTGACTTTTACTACTCAGACTTTATTTTCCTGGCTGTGTGTGCTGCTTTAACTATGGCTGTGCCAAACACAGGTGGTGCAGAGGCAAATCTTGACACATCACGTTGGCGTGCTTCAAACCAGTTGCAGCTCCCAACACATTGGTAGTCTGGGCTGTGCTGTCTGTGACGGTTGGCATTGCAAAACCGAGGGCTGTTTTCCAAAGCACATGTTGACTAAGTCTAGAGCAGTGGAAGAGGAGCCACAGCAGTGGATTGAGAAGCGCTGAATCAGACTGTGTGCCATCCTTCTGGACATCAGTAGGATTGCTCATGGTGTGCTTGTGGATTGACATGTATGTGAGCACGTGTGGTGGTGATTAAACAGAGACTTGACCAAATAATTTAGCATGCTCAAGCTGCACTTCAGACACTTCAACTTGCTATTATTACTTACGTAGCAGTAATAGAAGGGAGCTGCAACACAAATAAAACCCCTGAAATCTGCCTTTGAGAAGAGACTGTTTGGTGTGTAATCTGTAACTGTTGTTGGATTTGCAACAGTAAATGATAACACTTGCAAGTAGTTAGGTAGGCATTGCCCACAAAATTGGAGCTGTGGTTGGCATTAATTTTTATGTCAGCATTAGATACATGTAAATGTCAGTCTCACTGTGGCCTTGATTTATGGTCAGGGTAATTCTACTGTAGCACAAAGGATTTTTAGACTTCTCACATGAATATCAGGAAAACAGTTGGACCTTTGACCCTAGCATTTTGAATTTTGTTAATATTTGAACAAGTGCTTCCAAAATAGTAACTGATACCTCTCCTTCATTGAAATAATAATTTTCTGTATTTTATGGGTCATTTTAGCATAAAACTGTGGTAGTCTTGCCTGAACAAGACTACATGTGCTTGAATGGAGTGTTTTGCCGCAACAGTTTTGATTTTTGACTTTTGACCAGTATTCCTCATTTTTGTATTCCTGTTTTTCTTGCTAAGACATAAAGCCTTGGAACAGCACTGTGAAAGATAAGGCCTTAGATATCCATGTGGTTTTTATTTCATGTAGATGAGGCAGAATGGAGGATGTTCTTGATGGCATTGTTGGTCCTTCCTCGTTGTGTAGTTTGCCTAACTTATGTAGTTACCTACATAGTCTCCATGTTTATAGGTGATGTGTTGGGTTTTTGGTTTTGTTTTTTTTTTTTTTTTTTTTTTTTTTTTTTTTTTTTTTTTTTTTTTTTTTTTTTTTTTTTTTTTTTTTTTTTTTTTTTTTTTTTTTTTTTTTTTTTTTTTTTTTTTTTTTTTTTTTTTTTTTTTTTTTTTGTAGTGGTCTTGTTGTTGTGTGTTTTAAATAATGCTGGTGTTACTTCAGCAATATGTGAAATACACCTGATGGATGTTACACTTGTAGAACAAGTTTCACCATAGCTTTCAGGCTGACCTAATAGTTTAATATGAACATGTGTTAATGGGTCTCAATAAGCTTAATGCTACGACTGAGAGTTGAACTGTACTGCAATTAATGTTGTCATTTAAGGACTGTGGTGGACAGATGGTGTCTACTTTCAGTAACTTCACCCTAAGGTCTAATTTAAATCAATACTCGGGGGTTTAGTGATTCTGTCAAGGGTGTGAACATTTCAAATTGAGTTTAACTTATGCTAACTAGGTTTGTATTTTAAAAGAATAACACTTGCAGTAGTTGCAGTAATGTCTGTAGTGCTGCATGAGTAACATACTATTTCTGCTGGCACCCCTAAGCAATGAATTTAAAAATACCCAAAAAAATCCCTGTGGATATGACTTGAACATTTGGTTACTTTATATGATTTTGGCTTTTAATTGTTTATCAGTCAAGGAAGGGTTTTTTGTTTTGTTTTCCTCAAAAGCACTTTTCTGGAGAAAGGAGAAAAAGAGGAATTGCAGTTGGAGACTTCACTACTCAGCAACCCAGATGCAACTGAGTTTCCAAAAAGTACCTCGTATTAAACACATTCCCCCTCAAAGTCTGTGAACCAGATGTGGCTGGCATTTTTCTTTCTTTTTTTTAACAATTCTCACCATTGAAATAGTGCAAAACAATTTTAATTTTGATTGCCAGCTGCATTTCAGTTCCAGAATCCATGCTGCTGTTTTTTTGTATGAAGTATGAAAATTCTGATTGCTTTTCAGGCTGCGCTTACGGAGAAGCCATTTGGGAGAGTGCGAGGTGGGAGGGAGGAAGAATGATTGTGCAGCAGTGGAGCAGATATGATATGAGAATAAGCAGAGTTAAATTAGAAAGCAGTTGTTTCCTTACGGAGGCTTTGGTTTTGTTTTTGGTGGTTCGTTGGGTTTTTTTTTCATTGCCTGTGGTGTCACAAGAGACCCGGGGAGGTGACACAGGGACAGCTGTCAGAAGCTCCATTTTGCAACTAGAAAATTTAATGGTGAAAAAATTCTGTGACTGTACAGAGGAGGAACAGTTCAATTAAGAGCCTCTTAGAAGCTTAGTGCTTCAAAACAAGAAGGCTAATCGATTCTAGTCTGCAAATAAAGGTATCATGTACAAGTACCACACATTGTAGACATAATCTGTATTAGTCAGTTGCTTGACAAGGCAGATGATTTTAGAAGATTTCTCCTCAACCAGTCATCCTGATACACTAAAAGAAATTTAAGTCAAAATCTTTCTTTTGACTCACTTTGATTTTTTTGTTTGCTGAAAATTGGAGATGATGTTGTATTGGAGATTCCTAATAATTATTTTGCAAAATTTGGGTTATCCTATGGAAATGTGAGGCAGATTCTGACATGTTTCCTCAATTCTTTATAATATTTTAAAAGAACATGATAACACACAAAGATATAATTCAGCAGAATGACTTGGTCAAATTATTTAAATTCAATGCTTAATTAGTCAAACAGGTCAGATTGTGCCAGCACAGATATACAGATTTGGTGTCCCATTGGAAATCTTTCTCCTAACCTTCACTGATTTTCCTAGGGAGCTACAGAGAAGGTCCCCCAACTGCTCGTTATATGAGAAACCTTTTCTAGCCCAGGCTTCCACACACCCCCAGTTGACTTTGGCAGCCTCTTTTATGCCCCACTCTCACTGCACCTTTGTGTTTTGTTGCTGAGAGTTGAACATGGTGGCACAGGAAAGCCGAGTGTGCAGAGATGGACTTGTTCTTGTATCAAGTGACTGTTCTATTCTGTGGTGATACTGCTGCTCAGAAGAGAGGTCCATGCATGCTCTGTGCTATTTTTGGCTGTGCTAGTGATAGTGAAACAAGCTGATCCCATTATTAAATGTTACATCTCAGTTTAAAACTAGTAGAGGTTAAAGTCAGTGTCATTTTGTTTGTGGTTGCATCCTTTAGTGACCTGGTCAGAATTTAAATTAAAGCATAATATAACCTAAGTATTGACAATTGTGTGATAGTATTTTTTGGGGGGTAAAAATTTTTCATTCTCTTTAGTAGCTGATGTTTGATCTCATATTCTTTTTCCATTGTAGACCTAGTCCAAAACCAAATCATGATTATGAAAGGCTGAAGATTCAGTGCATGAAGGCAATGTCAGACCTACAGTCTCTACAGAATCAACACACTAAAACACTAAAGAGGTGTGAAGAAGCAGCAAAAGAAGCAGATTTTTATCAGTAAGTATTAGTAAAGCTGTACAAAGTAAGAGTTTACCAGACTGTACTAGACTAAAAAGTATTAAAACATGATAATCAAGTAATTTTTTTAATTATGTTTTTCCACTTTAATTGTGAAATCAATGCTTGCCTGCTTCAGATAAAACATTTTTGGCCCATTTGAAATTATAAAGTATGGACTGTTGGTTTTACTTTTAGGAATTTGAGATAGAAATCACCAATGTCCTGATGGGATTAAAAAGTCTTGTAATATTCTGTTAGAGAGCAGAATATACTCTGAGAGAATGTAATTTTTTACTCTCTTTTAGTAGACTGTGATAGCTCTCATGATGATTTATGTAAGTTTTAATAAGAGTTAAATTCAAATGTTATTTTCTTCTCTAGTAATTTGTAAAACCCCGTGCTTTTTTAAAAAAACAAAATGAGTTAGCATTCCAAACAATTTCTCATTTCCAATTGAATCTGAATAACAGCAGATTAATAATCTACATGTAAAGATTGTGTGTGCTTAATTGTGTGAATATAATTTGTCAAAAGGTGTTTTTTTTAATAGGTTGTTTTACTATAAGGAAACTTCTGTGAATGCTTTGGGTTATTCTGTACAGACATGCTGGTATTTGACTTCATAAGGAAGGAACAGAAAATAACTTAAAATGAAGATTAAGTCTAGTCATTGCTCTGTGTTTGTAAGGTTTTTTTTAATATATATAAACACAGATTTTTAACATTTTACCAGCAAGTGTGAGAGTTCAGATAGAATTGTGCTGTTTCAAAAATAAAAATACTTGTCAGTATTCCAAAGTCACTCTTTTTAATCTGCAGTAATAAAACACATTGACTGATCTGTTTTTTTCCAGCAGTGATTTGGTCTAATTTTTGACTGCTACCAGGAATTTTAATCTGAATGATAGCCTCCTTGTGTGGCTCTCAGTTGTTTAAGTGAGAGCATGTTTCTTTCAATAATTCTGGCTTGCACAGTGAAATTTGGAAGAACTTTAACAGCTTTTTACCTTCTTGAATGCAGTTGAAATATACATAGTGTGTTTTTGTTGCTTGTGGTGGTTTTTTGGACAGCTTGGAGGATTTTGTTTCTTTTTAAAACAGTAGCATACAAGGAGATTTTTGTACTTTTCATCTGTTTTTTTGGTTAGCTGCTGCTCTGTTGAGGGGCCCGAGAGAAAGTGGAGATGATTAGTGGGATAATTCTGTTATCTCAAGGATCATCTTACATTTATATTATGCTGTTTCTGTTTGCCTGCCTGCTCTTAATGGCTATGAAATTATATTGACGTGTGGCATAAATCCATCATCTCTTCTGATGCAGTTTAGGAGTACTGTGTATTTTCGCATATTTTCATACTTACTTTCCTGTTTGTTTCTGATTTTTTTTTTCCTGCTGCCTGAAATACACAGATATGCAGAACTGAGTTAGTTTGACCTGCTTTCTTGGTAGGAAACTCATGCTTGAAATGAATTAGTCCAGGACTTTGTCCTTGCAAGTTGGCCTCTAAGAGCACTTTTTGTGTGCCGTGACAGCACATTGCACAGTCGGCTGCTGAGTGACCAGTCACAGCTGAAGGAGGACATGGATACCTTGAAGAGGAAAAACACGCAGTTGGTGCGAGAACATAATCACCTCCAGCAGTCGTGTGAGGAAATGAAGAGACTTCACGACGAGGATCAGAAGGAGATAACGGACCTGCGCAGCCAGCAGCAGCAGGTGAGCTCAGCTGGGGGGTGTGTGCTAGAAGGGATCAAAGATGGTTCCTTTGATAAACAAATCTGAATGTGCAGCGTTGCTGCCTTTTATGTCTTACTAATTCTGAAACATCATCTTTAGGTTTTACATTACTAGGGGAGAAAATGACATCTGGGATACTAATTGATTTTCTGTGTCTAGATGGAGCAAAGAGTGAGGGATATAGAATATGAGGTGGCATTAAGGAATTTTGATAAAGAGATGTAAAAGTGTACATGAGGATTGATATTTTTTTTTTTAAGTGGGTGGAGAGGCATCAAAAATCTCACTTGAAACTGCAAAGTCATAAGAAATATTACTATTTTCCTAGGGTATTTTATGGGACAGGGATAGCTTTAAATTGGCATGCTGCGTTTGTTTTTTGGAAAGAATCACCAAAAAAAAGAGTGACAGTCACTTTGAGAACCTTTGGAGGTTTGAATTATTTGTTGATTTTGATGGGGGTTTTTTGTCTGTGTGGGGAGTTTGGTTTTGGGATTTTTTTTGTTATTCTAATGACACTGTAAAGGTTAGTGGAGTGACTGAGCTATTCAGTTAGAAAAAAGCTACAGGTTGATTAATGTTTTTGAACTTGAAACAAAAAGACAAAATTTTCAGGACTGGAAGAATTCAATATTTCAGAACATGATATCACAGGCTGTCTTCAGATCAGTGTTTTCCACATATTCTGAAAATAAAAAAGCAGTAGTAATACTAGGGAGTAACTGGACCTATCAGGTCCTCTATTCACCTACGGAAAAGTTTGATCATTTAATTAGAATTGTTGCAGTAACATGTGGAATGGTTAAACAGAGTATCTTGGTTGACTGTGTGTAGGCTGCTTCACAGGGCAAACTTGCAAGTCAAACATTAGGCTTCAGAAGCAAAATCTATGCAAACCAATATAATTATTTGCTAGGGTAGGAGGGGCAAAGGTCAAAGCAAGCTGGATGTGCTGAGTGGCACTTGAGGATGTGCTTGAGGTCTAGTGCAAAGGAGAGTGAAGATTTGTTCTTTGTTTTTATCCATTCCTCTAAAACTATCTTGCAAGCTCTGCTGTGAAATGGTTTAGTGGCTTGGCCCAGAAGACAGCAGAAATGGTTTGCTGTGTAAACATGGGCAAATAGCTTAATTGTTCTATGCCTCAGTTTCCCAGTCTGCAAGGAAGGGATGCACAACCTCCAAGAGAAGGCTGTTGTATTTTGTGGATCTGTCCTGAGGTTTGAAATTCTCTGGAAGGACAGGAGGCTGAAGTGTCATTGTCAGTATTGATTTAAAGAAATTCAGTCCCATGTCAGCGTCATGATTAAACCCCTAAAGAAAACTATGTATGTGACTCTCAGTGAGAACCTTGTGCAACTCCATTTCTCAGCTTGTCAGAGTGAATCATGCTGTCTTGAAGGAGTGCCAAAAGACTTATCTTGTCCATGTCACTTCTCAAATGAATGAGTCTGTGTTGATCCCTCTGACGTGTTGTTTCGTTGTCAGGCCATAACAAAATAGATCTTGGTGGCCTCAGAGAGCAAAAACTTTTGATCAAATTACTCTTTGTGTAGGATTGTCATGGATTTGCTGTGTAGCAGCTGACCAGCTTAAGTTTCTGCTGCTCACATATGAAGTCTCACATTGCCATGGCTGTCTTCCTTGGACCAGCTGGGACTATTTACTTTTTCCCTGACTGGAATTTTGAATGGAGGACCTTCTTTATCGTGCTAGTGTTTCTGTCTCCCTCTATCAAATCTCTTAGCAAGTTTATGTTGAATTCCATCCAGTTTCTTGGATATTAGTCCTTCTTTTCTTAATTATTTAGTGTGTTTGCAACATAAATACATTCCATATCTGCTTTAGACAGCAAGAAGTGTTTTATTTCTGTTTGGATTCTCAAATAATTAGTTCTCAAACCTGTTCTCAAACTGCTCTGGGAAGTGGTATTCAGGAAAATGGCTTTCTTGAGTGAGTGTAAATCAAAATGTGTTTACATATACCTACAGTTTACCATGTGTTTAGCTTATCTGAAATGGTTCACTGAAGCATACTGCCTAATCAGTGTCCACCTCTGTGCAGGTTATGCTGCTGAATCCACTGAGGATTGGGATGTATGTAGAAATAGCCAAAGTGTAGTCTTGTTCCAGGACCGCTTTATGAACAGTAACCCACTACTTTTACATATCCTGGTTAGTTAAAGGAGACCAGTGTCAGGCTGAAGAACTTTGTCTCTCTTTTCTTGCCTGTGTAGCAATGGGGTTTATTAACAATGACGGATGTTATCTGCTACCTGTGGGTAATAAAAAGCAGGCAATAGCTTCTGCTTTCCTTTCATCTTAATCTGCAAGCATCCAGATCCTTCCATATTCAGGAACTGGTCCTTGCTCTGAATGTAAGACACAAAAGAAGGTAAGTATCCACTTCGTGCGTATTTGTGCAGGATAGCTGCTCTGTATTTGGTTTTGACTTTTTATAAAGCTCATGTTTTCTGTCTCTTTTTCCTTCTAGTTTTTTAATAATTTTTATTTTTAGATAGGGACATACCTTTGTAGGATAATGTTAACATTGTATAATTATTGGTATCTCTTTATATATAGCATTCCTGTTTCTTCCCAGTGTTCCATCAGGGCCAGATTTCAATTTAAAAGACAAAATCAGAAAAAAAGGAGCATAGAAATAAGTATATATTAAAAAAAAAAAAAGGAATAAAAAAAGAAATACTTCCTTTCAAGAAATTAATTTTTGCCTTTTGGGAATGAACAAGGACTAGATTTGCTGAAGCTCGTTAGGGCTTTCTTTTGTTGTTGCTGGTCATTTGTCATCAGTGTTGCTATTTGCAACAGGATTCTTATGTTGATGGAAATAAATTTGAAACTAAGATTCAGGTCAGGCTTTATTCACATTTAAATGGATTTTTCCTCTTCCTGTTCATATTTTATGTATAGCTTTTGAAACACAAACATCTATGGGTAGTTGTCAGATGAAATATTGTATGAATGTTAAAATAATATGCCTGCATGTATTACATATTTTGGGTAGGTTGATTCTCTTAAAGGTTTTAATTATTTAATTTGTTCATAGAGAATGCAGGCAACCATGGTGGTTGTGAATGCCACCTCGTGGGCATTTCCTAAATTACTACTATCATCTTGTTCATCAAGTATTGATTACCTTTTGTTAAAACTATAAGTACTTAGAAAACAACGTGGATTTAGTAGGTGTCACCATTAGAGAGAGATTCGCATAAACTTGTTCACTCTAAATTGTGATAAAGCAGATTTTTAACCAATTAAGAGAAAGCAGATGTATAATGCTTAGAGTAACAGTAGCACTTAAAGCAGTTCAGTCTCTCCTTAGTCATTAAAAAGAATGATTACTAAAACTGGTTAATATATTTTTGTTCTAATATTGTTTCTTATGTATATATTTTAGATCATATTTATTGAACTGATTAAAACCAAAGGTTATTGATAGATCTTCTGGCACTTTTTCAAGGTTATGAAGCAAAACGGATCATCAGAGATACTAAATAAACTTTACGATACAGCAATGGACAAGCTGGAGGGTGTGAAGAAGGATTATGATGCCCTCAGGAAACGGTACAATGAGAAGATCGCGAGCCACAATACAGATCTGAGCCGCCTGGAACAGGCTGAGGAGGAGAACAGGCGTCTGCAGAAGCAGATCGACATGTTAATGAAGCAAAGGGACACAGCCATTCATTTTCAGCAGCAATATTCATCCTCTCTCAGGAGGTATAATCAAGTTTTGATACCTTTGAGGTATTCTGTGATGTCAGTAGCAATTCTAATGTCACATCTTATTTTCACAGTGGTGGAATCACGAATACCTTTCTAATCTCTTTTCTGAAATTTGGTGTATGTTGTTTTGGTGTGATGAGTAAGCATGTGTTTCTATATAAAATTTTCTGGGAGGTCCTAGAAGGTGTGATGGGGATGTTTATTTTGAGAAATGGTGCATTTTCTTGAGAAAAGGATTTTCTGGGTTTTGGAATTGTATGAGGAATTTTTAACCATTGTTTAGCTCACGTGAGAAAGGGGTACTCTGCTTTTCAAGGTGTATCTAGTCTTAGTTGTAGAGACAGAAGTAAAATATAACCAGAGTTTTGTTAAACCTCAGACCTAGTGTTCCAAACAAACTCCTTAATGCATGATGTACCTATATATATATATATATATATAAATCCTTATTTAAATACTAAAAACGAGTCAAGAAGAGAATATAATTTCTAGAAGGTGTTTGGCAAATGCAGATCTCAAGCATAAGGTAACTTTTCATGATATTAGAATTGCTGATTATGAGGGACTGTGAGACAGAGCTTTGGGCTGGGAGCAGAGTTCACTGGATACAGGTGTTTGAGAGTCTTGCTTCACTGAGAAGGTGCTGCTCTGAGCAGTGCAAGTGCCAGAAAAGGACACAGACACTTTGTCATACCACACTTATCCTTTCTACTCTGCTCCTTCTTGATATCAAGCCAACATATTTAACCATATGGGGTAGGAAGACCATCAGTATACACGAGGACTGCAGAGAGCATCGAAGGGTGTGTTAAGAATGTTTTCATTGACTGTTAGGGGTGATACTCAACTCCCACAGTCCAAAGCCAAAAAGTGGTTTTTCCACATTCGTAGACTTGCAGTGTTTCAAAAAGGTGAGATTGAGCATAGATAATAGTGTACACAGAAAGTTATGTAATTGAAATGCCATGGATTCCTGAAAGTGATGAAAAACCTAACATATACCATGTGAAACACTGCAAACGTGCTGGTACTTGCAGAAGCTCGACATGCTTCTGTTATAGCTTTGTGATTTAGGTCTCCTTCTTGAGAGGAAGCTGTTGCTTGATGCTGATCAGAGACTGGTTTTAAGAATTCCATGAAAGATAATGCATGTTCCTGTGAAACAGTGATCCAACTGTATAACCGAGCTTCAGAAATGTTTTTACTTTTATTCAGTTGGCTTTGGGTCTGAGCTTCTTTTTTGTTTGTATTGATATAAATCTTTGTTTGTCTTATTTTTATACCTCTTCTTCATAACCTAAACCATATTTCTTTGGGAAAAAAAAAAAAAAAGTAAAATGTGTAGCAGATTTCAGATTAAGTATACTTTTCAGAATATAAAAATTTAGCAAACTTCTAATTGAGTATGAATGGGTCATAAATTGTAGCACTAGTTTTTTTTAATTAATGCTCATTGTAAACACTATCAAAGTAGGTTTTAAAGAGAGCAGGAACTCCAATGATAGCTGAGGTCTCATTTTGAATTAATCTTTGGTCTTAAAAAAATATTAGACAAGTCTTCAGCCTTTTTCCATGTGTCTAGTATAGCTGATTCCTGTGTGCTAAATCTTAACTTACACGTGTGCTGCTGCATTTTGAATGTGTGCTGTAGTACTCAGACAGATCTGTCTGCAGTTTGCAGTTGCATTGAAGACAAAGCAGGTAGTCCTGGTTAGAGTTCTTCTCAGTATTATTTACTCCTTATAAACTGGAGCAACTGTGCTGGTTTTGACTGGGGTGGAATTTTTCTTTGCAATGTCTGATATGAGGCTCTGTTTTGGATTTGGCTGAATGCAGGGTTGATAACAGCAATGTTTGTGTTGTTGCTGAGCAGTAACGACAGAGAGCCAAGGCCTTTTCTACTTTTCACACTGCCATGCTGGTGAGGAGAGTGGGATGCATGGGAGGTTGAGAGGAATCACAGCCAGACAGATGACCTCAGCTGACCAAAGGGATATTCCGTACCATATGACGTCATGTTCAACATATAAAGTAGAGGGAAGAAGGAAGGAGGGGGAATGTTTGGAATGATGATTCTGTCCTCCAAAGTTAATAGTTGCACTCCTGGGGATGGCTGAACACCTGCCTGCCCATGGGAAGTGGAGAATTAATTCTGTTGTGCTCCCAGTAAATTGTTTTTATCTCAACCCATGAGTTTTCTGGCTATTACCTTTCCGATTCTCTTTCCGATTCTCTTTCCGATTCTCTTTCCGATCTCAGTGGTGAGGGAGTGAGCAAATGGCTCCATGGTGCTTGGGTTAAACACAGCAGTCCCATGCTTACTGCTACTGACCCATCCCACCCTGCTACTTGCAACCCATTCACAACAGTGAAGGCATCTGTGAAAATGGGATCTGTATTTCCTCACTAGGAGGCAATGCAAGGTCAGGCTGGACCAGGGTGTTTCAGATGGAACTTTGCTTTTAGGTTTCTTCAATTATCATTATTTAATATGAATGTCCTTCTGTGGCAGAGGTTTTCTTTCTCTCTCTGATGACTTACCTTTGCTTGTTTTGTTGGTTTCCAGTCCCTTTCCCTCGCCAGCACCCCACCACCTTTTTTTTTTTTACCTTGTTCCTTACTGGTGATATATTTTTGCTTGGCAAACATTGCATTAAATCTGTTCTCTTCCCTGCTTGATGGAATCTTCCCGCTGTTGTCCTTGATTTGACCCCCAAATACTTTGCAACAGTATACTGTGGGTTCTCACATAGCAATGAGGTGGTTTGTCATAGTCTCTTACATTTCCCGATACGAACTTGTTCTTCTCACCTAGTATATTCTTCTTACCTTCATCCTTACAGTACTGAAAAGAAAAACTAAATCCAGATTGTAATATGATAGGTCTTCTGTACTGCCAGCCTACTGACCTCTTAAACTCAAGACTTTTGTGAAAAGAGCCGGGTGATGGTTTTGAAACTACTGGCAGAGGCCTTGGTAAAGCTATGGCAATGCTTTGAATACACTGAGGTTTTCAAGGGAATATTTGAGATTTGGTTTACAACTCTTTCTCAGGAAAGGTCAGGCAAAATGCTGGATTAGGCAAGAAACTGCACTTTTACACAGCATAGGGGGAAGGGGGTGTCTTTCTGTGAGAGAGAGAGAAAAAAGTCTTCCAGAGGTTCATGGGCACCTGAAATTTGGATAACCCTAAAAGTCCATCCAGTTTGTTACAGTGTTTTCATTAATGACATTTACATTTTATATACTTTGTTTGATTGTACCCTACTTCAGTACTTTCTAGTGATAAAATACATACATTTTTCTCTATGTTAACTATCTAAAGTGATTTTATAAAGCTGTAACATACTATGCATTTTAATTTTACTGGATTAATTTAACTTTGGATGAAAACAAACAGAAATGTTTGAATTACCTGGTTTTAACTCCATTGTGTGCATTTTTATGATAAACCCTCTTTGTTTCCCTTCTCCCCACATACCTGAGACTGTGTGTTAGGAGAAAGAATTAACTTCTAAGATGAGCAGACCATAACAGTAAATTAAGTTAAATTTGAGCTGTTAAATAATGGCAATGTTTTTCATTCCTTTTAGAATATTTTTTAATAAATTTACTTTTAATAGTTCAATTGTTTCTAATAGTTTTTGTGTTTCAGTTCCCTAAAGAGGTTCTCTTTCTGAAGGTTCCTGAAGGTTCACTAATATTCGTAAAGCAGTGATTATTTTGCAGCACCACGAAGATATTTTCTAAGGAGTCCTCTGTGTTTGTGTTTTACCAATGGATACTTTCGGTTACCTAGCCAAATCCTTAATGTATGAAAAAGGAAAATGAGTAACAAGTGTCTTACTGGTGTTTCCACTTGTTTTTAGGTTTGAATCAGTTCAACAGGAACTAAGCAGCGCCACAGCACAAAACAAAGAGTTGCAGAGAGAGATGGAGCGATTACAGTCAGAGGTGACAAGGTTCAAAACAATGCAGCTGAAAGCTACAAAGGATGCAGAAAAATACAAGGAAGAAAGGGATTCAGTTTTCAATGAATACCGCCTCATAATGAGTGAGAGAGATCAAGTAATAAAAGAGGTAGATAAGCTTCAAACAGAACTGGAGCTTGCAGAGTCCAAACTCAAGAACACTTCTTCTGAGAAGCGAGTGGCCAGTGAAGAGATGGAGGCTTTAAGACAGGTACTAGCCTATTTTTTATTCCCTCTTGGGGAAGGGAAATGAGTATGCATTGTTGAATTAGAAATGCTTAATGGAAAATAGGAATGCACTGCAAAGGAGAAGTTCTGATATTTCCGAAAGGAATCTTTTTACTGTCAGTTTATCAAGCGTCTATGTTTGAATACCTGCCAGTTGAAATTTGGTATTTACTTGCTTTAATACTGTTCTGCTTATTATTAATAATTTTCTTTGCTGTGTTAGTCTTTTATGCCTTCTCAAGTAATGCTCTCTGTAAAAATATAGCTGTAAATATTCATTATTTTTAACTTCTAACCTCTGCAGGAACCACTGGATACTGTCTACTGTGGCTTAAGACGGTACATGATCAAGTAATTTCAAATACTTATGCAAAGCCTGTGCTTACATGCATGTTCTTACTCATTTGCCCTCTTTCTGCCTTTAAGTTAAAGAGGATACTTTGAATATTTTTCTCTAGGATTCAGGCATGCCTTAAAATTTGTGAAAGCAGAACTTTGTATTTTTCAGCAGTATGTTCTTGAAATGCTTATATCACAACCATATTAGAATGATGCTGTTACAGTTTCCAGAACACAATTTCCTGCTTGGTTTCATTTCAGCTGACGTGCATTCACTTGACTCTTTGGTTTACAAATACTTAATTTAGCATGAAACAGATACAAGCAAATGTATTCCATTGCCTATAAATCTCATTTTACTCTTTTCACAGCATTATATCTGAACAAAATACCTTTTACAAATAATGACGTCGTGGAGCTTTTTTTAAAATAAATACCATTTTTGAGGGACATAATGTGCATTGTGACAAGTGGCATCAGAGCTTTTAAATATAAATAAATTCTGGTTTTAAGACTTGATATTTTTCAGCCCGGTGTGTTTGTCAGCTCAGTAATTTAGCTTCTATAGTGAATGAGGTTTTAATGTGTGTTTCATACCTCTTCTACTTTCATCAAAGCCTTTAAGCCAGTAGAAATGTCTGTTGATTTCAGTGGGATCAGGGTAGGTAGTAAGCAATACTCATGGAAATAGCCACAATTAGTCATTCTGCTCCAATTTGTTATATCTGTCAATGTGGCACTATGAGTAATTTGCTGAGGTGCAGAGGATTAATATTTTAAATACATGGGTATTCCTGCCTAGATGACCTGAAGGACTGTTTGAACATAAAAAATAGAAAGAGCCCAGGACTGGTGAGTATGGTGCTGTCAAGGCAGAGACATGCATTTTCTTCACCCCCACACTTGGCCCATCAGAAAATAGCAGTACTGTGAGTTGTCTTTTTGTTCACACTTTCTTTTCCTGTAGCTATGACTCTTATGCTTGTGAGGAGGTGTGTTCATGTATCATGTAGTCATATAGCTCGCTGCAACTGCATTCAGTGCATAAGAGATTTTCAAATTCTGTCAAGGAAAACATTTGAAAGATTGAAAAATTGTATGGATCAGTGTATTGATTCACTTGAAATAGTATCCTGAAACATGTACCCATGTAAGTAGGATTATCCAGTCAGTGAATACTTGGTCTGGCGCTCTCCAAATGGGTGGCTTAATGGTCTTCACTTTCCTTGTGGTGTGTAGCACCTTATTACGGTGCTCGTTGAGTGGTTGAAACAGCACTGAATCCTTTTAGGAAATTTTGAATGTAGTTTCTTCCCTGAAGGTTGTGTTTGCCTAGTGTGTTTGTCCCCTATTGTGTCCCAAAGAAATTGTAAAGCGACTGAAATTCAGAAGAGGTTGGTTTTTAAGCATTGTGTCTGAGCTACTACTGATGAGGTCAGTTAGTCAATTTCCTAGTTAGACATTTAAGCTTTTATTGCACATGCCCAAACTTGATCGGTTCACAGACCTGTAAAATGAACTAATATTCTGGCACTTAAAAATGGCAGAAGAAATCTCGTGATTTTTGCACTAATGGACAATTTTGTATTACGTTCTCACAAATTCAGCCACTCAAGGCTAGGGATTAGGTGTTACATATTTCCCCCTCTTCTCTCTCCAGTGGTGTTCTGTGTTTGGCATAATCATTTGCTCCGGCAAATACTCAAAATGTCATGTTTCATCTCAGTGGTAGTCAGCTTTCCCCTCTCTTTAGTAGACCTGTTGTATTTTGTCATCATGTTACAGTCATATGCAAGAACTTCTTTAAAACATAGAAACTCTTCACAAATTCAGAATCATTCTCCAAACCAAACTCCTCTACTGTTTTCAAACAGAAGCTGTTCTATTCAAAGACAAGTGGCACATTTCCATGTGCTGTCATGTTGTAACTTTGTGTAAATGTCATAGGAAAAAGACAGAGGGGAAATTTTACCAATGACCATTGGAGGCAATGGCTGCTCTTATTCAGATATTTTGTATCGAGCCTGCTGGGAGAAACTGTGGTAATATGTCTTTTTTCCAGTCATTTTAAAGAACTGTAAATTCTTATTTAATGAAGTGCTTGCTGAGAATTTTCGCTCTGCTTTGACGACTTTCATCTCAGCTGCTTGTGGGAAAAGACTTAATGTTTTTGTGTAAGTCTTATACACACATTTGAATGCACATTTTATACAAAATATAGTTAAATTGTGTAAAATGCTATTTCCAGTACTAAACCATGTCTGCATCAACAGATGGTTCAGAGATTTCTCTCTTCAGGGGTACTGAGCAAGGAAAGGTCTTACTGATGTTGAAAACACTTGGGTGCTCTGGTAATTGAAATTCACTTATATGTTTAAAGTTCACAGAGTGAGTAATTCTAGTGCTTGTCTGTTACTCTACAGCAAAAATAACTCAATGTCATTGCAGAACTGTTAAAATAGTGTGACTAGCCTTCCTTAGATGCATATCAAAAAAACAGTCAAGTTAGTACAGCAAAATGCAGTTGTCATCTGTGCTTTAAATACTCAATTTTATTCCTTGTAAACTGTAGAGGTAAATAGAATGCAAACCGGTTTATGACATGGTGTCTTCTGTACAAGTATTTGAACCCTTTCCTTCTTTTGCTTTTGGGAAGTCACCTGTCTGATGATGTTTTTGCAATCATAACATCAGTAGTTTCCAGCTAGGAGTGCCTATATGATGGAGGACTTCTTTGTAGCCATTGACTTAATGCTTCTAGAGAGCTGAACCATCTGAAAATTTAGTGGCATGAAATTGTTTCAATGCCCCATTCTTCCAACAGGAAGTCTCGTTTAAACAATTTTGAAAGGACTGTTTCTATTTTAGAACACTTTTACATTTGCCTTATCATTTTCATGACAGTGCAACTGAATTCCACATTTAGTAAGATGTACTGTTATTCTGCTTGATGAAATATTGTAGGTTTATCTTTGAATATTCTGTAGCACATTAGTGTCTTAATGGGAAATAGCTTAATGTGCCTTTAAAACTTATGAGAAAACTCTAAGATGCTTATGTAGCTAGGTTGTCTAAATTATTTCAGTCCTCTAAAATTGAGGCAGTTGCTTAAAAATATTTGCAATATATTCTTAGCCTTTGCCATATTTAAAGCCTTTTTTTTAAAACACCAAGTCTGTCTGGTTAATAACCTTCCTTCATTTAGGTTCCTTAAAACTATGGGTGCTCCCAGAATCTCGATTACTTTTGACATAGCACTTTGCTAATGTGATGGTGTGATATCTTTAATACCACATTTAATATTCTTTGCTAGTACTTACTTGTATGTAATATGATCTGCTCCCATTTTTCCGAACACGAGTGGTAAACTCTCTATGCTTTTAAGGTGTCACAACATGTACTCAGTTGGAAAGATGAACTATTTCCTTCTGAACTTAACCTACTGCAAACAATGGATCTTGTTTTAGGAACTAAACTCAGCTCTAGTGGAAAGAGATCGAGCGATTTGTGAGAGGAATGAGTTACTGGAAAAATACTGTCATGAAGTGAAGGACAAAGCTGAGGCCCAGAAGGAACTTGACCAGGCTTGCAAGGATATAGAGACAGTGAAGGAAGAAAGAGATGTTGCCCGAAAAGAGAGAACAGAAGCTATCATCCAGAGAGACCATCTACTAAGGGAATATTATCAAGCCCGTCAGGTATTGCAAGTCTTCACTGATGCGTTTTTCTTTTTTAGTTTCAAGGGGTCAGTCATTTGAGAGATTAGCTAAAGGTCTGGACACATAGGGAGTCTCCTCCCTTCTTCTCAAGTCACTCTAAAATACCAACATGTGAATGCATGTATGGTCTTCAAGACATTGTGATAGCACATTTTTGTTTGAAAGAAGTACATTTGTGCTTTGTTTTGAGTTCCTGTTTGTAAATATAAATAACAAAAATTTAACCAAATTATAAATCTAGTCAGATTCATTAGTTTTATTTATAGTTCTTGAAATTGACCACACACAGTTGTTTGCAAGCCCACAGCCTCCAGTGCTTGTGGGCTGTATTCTTGTTGTTGGCTTGTATTATGTGCTGCAAGCTCAAAGTTTCCTCTGTGCATTTGTCTTACTCTTGTCATCATCTCTGTTGTTCAAAGTAGAGAATTTTAGAGGCACAAGTTAATGCAATAATAAAGTAATTCTTGTCCAAAACACAAAACATTACATCAAAATTTTCTTTGAATTCTGTTGCTGTTTTGGAATTAAGGGACCTGTGTGAATCCCAAGTCTTTGCATGAATAAATATATCTAGTTGTGCCAGGGTAAATAACAGGTGTTAATGCAGGAAATCTATGTTTTAACTGCTTATAGTAGTTTACCTGATTCCTAAGTATACTTGAAGATTTTTTCTGTCTACTAGACAGAAAAAGGTAGAAGTGTACAATGTCATCTCTGAAACATAAAGTATTCACTGATGCTATTTTGAAGTGAGGATTCTTATTCATGTAGTTGCACAAATTTGTTTGCTACTGAATAAAATGTATTACAGCAGGTTTTATCTCCCCCTCCCCCACGCTAAAAAAAAAGTTGCTGCTAAGATAAGTGAACATTTGGCATGAAAAGACAAGAATTGAATACATCAGGCAACATACATGTAGTAAAAGCTGTTCATGCATATGTACCTAAAAATTGTGCCTAAAATACTTACCTGTGTTTCTTAATTCCTAGATACAAGATTCTGCTACCCTAGACATAGAAAGAGCAAACAAAGAAATTGAAATGCTTCGGAAACAATATGAGGCAATGTCACAAGAACTAAAGGAAGCTGTCCAAGAAGCTGAAGTAGCCAAGTGTAGGAGGGATTGGGCCTTTCAAGAGCGGGATAAGATTGTTGCAGAAAGGGAAAGTATACGGTAAGCAAATGCTGGACGATACATGAGTGATCTTTGTGACACATTGTGTGCAGTTGATGCAATTCGAGGACTTGCTGGATTTTTCCAGAACTTTCTCTGCATTAACTGTCACAGGGTGATTTTTTTTTTTTAAAAATGAGGGCATGTTACAAGATCCTTGTCTTTTTCTGTGCTTTCATAACCATAATATGTCTGTAGTAAAGACCATTGAGTCTAACAGCACTGCTCTTTAGGAAATTGTGTGTTCTTTTAGGTGTGCTATGCCTAATCCTGTGATAGCTATAGTCCTGCAAATAATTCTTTACCTGTGGGGACATTAACAAAAAATACCCAACATATTTGCTACTGAGTATATGTAAGTAACTAAGGGATAATGCTTAAATAAGACTTTTTTTCTGCTTTTTTAAAGAAGATAAGTAAAAGAAACAAAACAAGTTTCTGTTATCTTGCAAGCATTTTCTTAAGATCTAGCATATATAATTTTTTTCTTCCTATTCTTTTTTATTTTGCACTGAGATATCTTTTGAAATTGCTCTTTGAAATGTTGCATTAACTATACAATGTGGCAAAACCAGTTTGTTACTTTGATAGAGTTTAAGTAACTAAATTGAAACTTCTTTTGTTTTGAAGAACTTTGTGTGACAACTTAAGGAGGGAGAGAGACCGAGCTGTGAGCGACTTGGCTGAAGCTCTTCGCAATCTGGATGACATGAGAAAGCAGAAAAATGATGCTGTTCGTGAACTGAAAGAACTAAAGTATGTTAGAGAAGTGATCAAACTGCACAAAAGTTTGTGATACAATCTTTGGTTTGGTAGCTGTGTTTGTTAGTGAACCATATGTTGTTACAGGTTAGGCAGCAGGTCATGTTAGTGTATGTGGAAGAATTTCCTATATTTTTAGTTATCATGGAAATTATTATGATGGGCAGGACCCTGAGTTTCACTGTCTTAACCTTTTTATCTTATTAATGAGATGCATAGTCTAAGCTTTGTACTGTGGAAATAGACTTAAGCAACATGGGGTTCATTCTCCAAAGTGAGATTAACTTCCAGTTAGCTCATCCCAACTGTATTATCACTGGTTCATGAATGCAAGATTTGCATGATATGTCATCTCATTAGATTGTGGAAGAGGTTTTGCCATCGATATTTATCATGCCCTACTTGTCCAGACCATAGGGATGCAGCTCATCTGAGGGTAAATTAAATGCATTTGGGGAAATTTAGAAACTTAGATTTGCACTGGAGTCCTGTAAAAATATAGCAAAAAATCTAAGGCTACATAAGGACAACATATAGAAATGCCAAGTCCATCTGATAGCAGACCAAGGATATCTGAAAGATGGAAGCATGGGGGAAATTTTTGACACAGCTTGGATTTTTGATTTAGAAACCCAAATATAAGGTCTATCACAATGATAACATTATTTTTCAATTTAAAAGGGGGTGGTTGGTGTCAATGAGTAATTATTTTCTTTGCCTAGAGAGAAGATGGAGAATCAGTTGGAAAAGGAGGCCCGATTTCGTCAATTAATGGCCCACAGTTCCCATGACTCAGCCATAGACACAGATTCACTGGAATGGGAAACAGAAGTGGTAGAATTTGAAAAAGACAGAGTAAGTAAAAAACATAAACTCCATTGTCTTGTGTACTGGATAGCTCTGAAGCTAATTGTAGTCTTTGTATAATAAGTATGATTAAAAATATGATTTAGGTCTTGTTAGTTCTTTGTTCTTGCTGTGCAAGGAACAATGTAGGCACACATGCAGGCAGCAAGTGCAGTAACAGCGCAATGAAAGTAGTTGGCAAAACCAAACTGTTACATACAAGCTTTATGTTTTTCCTCATATGCATTATAAATAAAAATAGTTTCTAAATCTAATCTTGCAGAGTACCCAGGTCCATGTAGTCTAGTGCAGACGTGGCAGTGCTAAGGCAAACAAAACTTAAGTTGTGATGTAAGCTGTGACATTAGAGAGACCAGTCTTCTTCTCTTACTGGCAACATCACTTAAAATCTGTGCATAAACTAGTTATGCTTTTACATTAAGTTGTTTCTCCTACTTCGGCTCAGATACACTGGTTAGAAATTTTAAAGTATTAAAAGTATTTATTCAAGGTTAACATATATTTTAGGGCAACATTACCCTTCAACTGCAAAATGTGGGATGAAAGGTGGTGCCAGTCTCTTGCTTGTCTGTAAAGGAAGTTTTCCATTTTGACATATAAAGTTCTTATGTTTAGCTTTCCAGATAAGCTTTAATTATCCCAGTTATACTTTTCGCCATGTAATTTCACTCTTTTCATTTTGTACTGGAATTTTTATTTTCTGCTTTGTATGCAAGTCTTGTATGATATTCTATTTGAAGTTTTTGCCTGGCACATCACATTGTTAATAGTAACCTTTTTGAACACAAGGAACACACAGGTACTCTTCCAGCTTGTGATTCATTTATAACACCTTCTGTATATACCACAATTTCTTTGTCACTCCTGAATGGAAAATTTTGTGATTAAATGCTGTCAAATTAAATCCCATTTATTTTACTGCAATATTTGAGGAAATCCTTTTTTATGCTCTTCTAATCTGTCTGTATTCTGACAGTGCATCTCAACAAAATCACTAATACATTCTTTTTTTCACACTAAAAATAATATTTAGTATTATTTTAAAATATATATTGAAAAGTCAATATGAAGTGGGTACCAGTGCTGATCCATCAGAACCACTGTTGGTAAATAATTCCCTTTTCAACACGCTTTTTCATCTCTTCCCAGCTCCAGCATCAAGTTTTGTGCCTTGCCATCTTCTCTGTTTTAACTGATAACTAATAGTTTTTCTTTTCCATTGTCTATAAAATTAGTTAGAAAGTCCAGCATACGATGTACTAGTGGTAAACAACGTTGCAGTCTGATGAATTTTCCGTTCATGTGCATTCCATTCCATTTCCATTTAGTTATTTAGAATGTGTTTCCCTTTTCTAAACACTTGTTGCTATAAAATTATAGTAATAATATCATGCCAACCTTGATTAGATATATGAAAAAAAATCCTTGCTGACCTACCAGCATTTGAATTGCAGAATCAAGATTATAGTGTTGAATACAATTCCATCTTGGTTTTTTTTTTTTGCTTTAACTTCACTTGTCTGCTTAAGCTCATGTTCTACATAATCGCTCAGCTCAAAACTGAGAGAAATTATATTCACTTTTTAGCTCTGATGCTGTGCAATTATATTGTAATCGCTACTTGATCTTTATTTTATGGCAACTCCTTGTTCTTCCCTATGAAATTTTTTCTTATATAGAACATTTGCAATAATCATAAGCATTTTAGTATATTTTTGTTAAGTGTAGCTCATTTTATTTCTTAGTAATTCATATTTTTGCATGCTTTATCTTCAGCTTTTATCAGGCACCTTCTGCACTCCCTGAAGACTTTATGCTCTTCTGATTTTGAGGCAATTAGTTGAACCATGCTTACACATCTGATTTAAGCTCTACTTAGTTTTTTTAATTTTAGATTTTAAATTTCAAACATTATCACCCTTCAGTATGCTGAGATGGTTAGTCCGTTAGATTTCAAGCAGAGTTTTGTAATATTTAAAAGTGTGTTATTTAACATTGAAAACAGCAATAATATATTAGTTTGCCATCAGTTGGTTCCAATTTATTTTGACCAATTTTGGTTCTTACAGTGACTTTACTATTTAATAAAGCAAACACTACATTAAAATTTCCCTGTTTGATTCAATGACTGATCTGTTAAAGACATTTATTACCTTTCATACCAAGGATGATCTGTTTAGGGTCAGGCTTGGTAGAATATCATCTCTAAATCTGTATTTAGGAATGGCCTCCCTTAATGTTAGAGCTTTCTTTTCTGTTTGCTTCTGGTCTCTAGCCATATCAAAGCAGAGGTCTGTCTGAGTTCATCACTAAGACACAATGCTGTTTCCTTACATTTGCAATTACTTTTTCCCCAAATAATGCCCATTCTTGGTGAACATGTCCTCATTCCCTCATTACACGACTGTCATTGACCTTAAAGCAGGTCATATGAGTCTGAACATGGTGAAGTTCCCCTTCTGGATTATTTCAGCCTTAATTTGAGAGACAAGGATCATTCTAATGCCAGAGAATGCCTAATAACTAATGGACTTGGGAGCTTATATATTTATGTATGAAAAATAAAAACTTGCCTAGTACAGCAACCGTGCAAATATAAGTGCATAGTGCAAACATGCAGTAATGCCTCTTGCTAACAGGCAATATTTGCCAGTGCAGTTGAATCACTTTTTAATATTTATTAGGATGATATGGACTTGAAAGCACTTGGTTTTGATGTGGCAGAAGGTGTGAACGAGCCGTACCTCCCTGGAGACTGTGGAATCTTTGTTACCAAAGTAGACAAAGGAAGCATTGCTGATGGTCGGTTAAGGTAGGATTTGACTTTGGAGGATGCCTGTCTTTTGTTGGTCATAATAAACTAAATATGAGCATATTGAAAATTGTCTTCAGTGTTTCCCATTTTTTCAAAGTTCTTTTTTTTATTACTGATCACGTGTATATTGTTATTGTTGGTTGGAAAATCACACTAAGACCAATGCCTAAAAGCATTTACAGAAATTAAACAGTTTGACTCAACATTTAAAACTCAACAGAATCTGAAATATTCTTTTGTTTCACTGTGTCCCACCTACTCCCTTATTATGTCCTCAAGGTAGATCTTTTTATTTAAGTTTTGGGAAAGACATGACAGTAAATTATTAAGGAAGGGCAAGAGGAAAGCAGAGTAGAGCATGGGCTCATTTAAAACCATCTCCTGTTCTTAGTGCTGATAGAAGATTTTCAGTAACTGTCCTCAGTCCAGAGAGTTGCTTTTAAATAAAAAGTAGTCATTAGTGATTTGAGGATATACTTTTCCAAGTGAAGTGCAGACAAGAAGTCCTGGTTTTCATTTGGCTGCTACTTAATGCTTTTACAGGAATGGAGAACTCCAGATAATGAAGGATTAGTTTATTGAGATCAGCTCTATTACATGCCTTTTCATGGAATGTTTTTCGTGTGCTGTGTCCAGCAAAGTGTGCTTACAACACCGACCTGCTTATTTTTGTCCGCCAGAGTGAATGATTGGTTACTGAAGATAAATGATGTGGATCTTACTAATAAGGATAAAAAGCAAGTTATAAAAGCTGTCCTAAATGGAGGAGGTGTTATTAATATGGTGGTACGAAGAAGGAAGTCATTAGGTGGGCGAGTGATAACACCTCTTCACATCAATGTTTCCGGACATAAAGGTAACGGCTGTAAAGGGTTGTTCAACAAACATGATACATGTTTGTTGAACCAGAAGTGTCTTGACATAAAGGTACATGTTCTTGAAGCCTTTGCTTAAACCCCACTTAAACTGTTATGACCTCCTAGGTGGAGATTTCCTTTTTTTTTTTTTTTTTTTTTTTTAACAAACTAAGAATGCTATTATTGATGATAGCATTATTCTGTAAGTATAGCTTTTCTTTTTTTCTTGAATGGGTTTAGGTTTTTAGTATTTTGTTATAGCTATCTGTGTTGAGTGTTGCTGGGAGTGTAAACAAGACTGTTAAATCCAATCATCCCAGCTTCATATGATTATATTAAATTTTGGGATATTCAAAATTCCTGCTTTCCCTCGTGTTGTTTCTTTAAAAGGGTTTTCAGAAATTGAAATTCAGGTGATTTGGTAGTCCTATTTCTTTCTTGTGTTAGATGTGCCATTTGAGCAAGATATTTGAATTGCAGGAGTAAATTCTTCGTTGTGTATTTCAGATAGTGGGGTCAGTCTAGAAAATGGAGTATTTGTTGCTGCTGTTGTGCCTGGAAGCCCAGCTGCCAAAGAGGGTTCCCTTACTGTGGGAGATAGAATAATTGCTGTAAGTCTTAAGAATGCATTTGTGTTTTCTCACTTTTATTTATTTTGAAGTGTTATCATTGATAATGATAAGTGCTAAACATTCCAATCCATTTTTTTACTTTTGCAATATTAAGCCCCTTTTGTAAATTCAGCAAATATTTATTCTAAATTAATGTTTTTGTATGCTGAGTTATTAACATAATGTACAGGTTATCTGTTATGCTTAGTTCATATGACAGTTTTTGACAGAAGCACTGACTCTTCACACTTGGCTTATATATAGTGATATTTGTGATTCCTATATTGTCTAGGAGAGGTCAGTTCCAAAAAAGGCATCCCTTAACTGGTTGAAAGGTTTCTTGTCTTCTAAATTTTGGTATCACAAGTATCATCTGTTCTGGGGAGGAAGTCTGTCCCTTTGTGCATTTGCAGCCTTAACTGACCAGTGTGATTTATTCCCTGTGAAACCTGAGGTGATTATGGTTGGTGTACAACTGCACAGGGCTGGTGCAGTGAACAAGTGTTGTTACACTGTGTCCCTGGCAGGAATAGCACATTGTAGTTACAAGTTTACCGTTTTCCGCTCACTTAGGAAGTGGAAAAAAGGTCAGCCAGACTTACGTCATGTAAACATATAAAGCTAGTGTTCTCCCTGTCTCAGAGATATTCTACCTTAAGATCCTGCCCACCTGTTACCTTTGATTTACAGATGTCTATTGTGGGTTTCTTTGTGTTTAGATCAACGGCATTGCACTAGATAATAAGTCACTTACTGAATGTGAAGCTTTGCTACGGAACTGTAGGGATTCCCTTACTCTGTCACTGATGAAGGTGAGTAGGAGAAGCTAAATTTGCAGAATTTTCTTGAATTTACACAGAATTATTGTAGTTGTTCAGGGAAGAGTATATGAAAAGAAAAAGAATACATCAACATGGAAAAGTCTCTCTTAAAAAAAAACCCACCACCTGGATGCATTTCACTGGTAGTACACTCACTCAACAGTTATTTCTGAAGTAAGGCTCTTGTGGTATCTAGTAGGAAATGAGACTAACTTAGTCTTCTTTCCACTTTGTTTGCTGGTCACATGAAATGACTGCTACCCCAGTTGCTTGCTGACTAAAGAATGTTAACTTTTACTTCAGAGAGAGTTGTGCAGAAAACTGAACTTAAGCTATCGTGAAGGTTACAAGTTGCAAGTACTTACAAGGCTTTCTTTTTCAGGCTTATTTCCATAAGAGTATTATTCTGTTTTGCTTATTGCACTTACAATCCTGTTATGCTGGGCCTGTCACATGGCATTTGAGAGTGATAATTTCAGATCTAGAGTGTGAGGTTTTAAGAAAGTAAAAAGATAAAGTGTTTGAAAGGAAATGGGCAATTAAAGATGTCTTCTTAGCATCACTTACCAGAGGTAGAAGTAGAAAGCAGGTCACTTCACTTTCAGTCAATACTTCTGCTACCATGTGGAGTTGTCCTTTTGGAATTGTTCTGAAAAAGTTACAAAAGATTTCTAGCTTAATTTCAGCTGATGTTCTGTGCTTTGAATTGTAAGATGTTATTAAACCTTTCCCAACTGTGTCTATACATCTCTTAGTGTATATTCAGGTGTAGGTAAATTAAGGAGGTTAGGTTATGAATCATACTAAAGAGAAATAATAGTGATCACATGTGGTTTTTGTTTTAGGTTTTTCCTCAGAGTTCATCTTGGAGCGGTCAAAATATATTTGAAAATTTGAAGGATTCAGAAAAAATATCAAACTCTAGGGTTCATGCGTCAGAGATACAAGCCCAAAACAAAAGAAATCTGAAGCTCAACAGCTCAACCCAGACGGACATTTTCAATCCAGACATCGTGGATGGCAAGAAGGACCAGAGTGATCAGGGCAGCTCTTCGTTTTGCGATCACAAACCTTTCCCTAATAACACATTACGAGTAGACTCTCGTAGGAACACAGTGCACAGTTGCCATAGTAATTCGGAACACAGTCTCAGCTCCTTCAGCCCAGAGACATACGGGGACCAAGGCTATGGAGCTGTTGACGTGGACAACAGGAGACTGCCCTATGAACCTTCAGGAGCTGACTGTATGATGGTTGAGACAGTGTTTGACAAAGGACATGGAACTAAGCATAGTGGTGGTACCTGGCCAAAAGTCATGGTTAATATCTCAGCAACAGAAACAGAAAAGTTCTCTGTTTACAAAAAGCCAAAACAAAGAAAATCTATCTTTGACCCTGATACTTTCAAAAGACCACCAACTCCTCCCAAACTGGAGTACCTTTCCCCTAATCAGGTAACAGGCCATTCACCTCAGCCATCAAAAGCTGAAGTGGCTTCAACTCCTCCAACTCCTCCTAAGAGAAGTGACTCTATCAAATTTAAACATAAACAGCAGGCAAGCTCTGCATCAGAGTCTACAGTTACAACTGGATCACCACCCACCAGCCCAGCCACTGCCCAAGCTCCCGTTTCCTTGGCACTTAAACAGGACTCTGCTACTCTCAAGGGGCACAGCAGGAATGCTGGGCATTATTATCGGGAGGAGGGAATTGACTGCACTCATTTGTCTTCAAGGAAATCCTGTGAAGATGACATTGGTTTTCAAAGAGTTGAAGAGCCAGAGATTAAAAGACCAAGGCCAAAATCGGCTCCTGCTCTGAGGCATAAAATGACCCCTGTGCCCATTCCTAATCCTGCCCTTCAGGTAGAAGCTTGGTATATTGAAGCACAAAACTAGAAACCTTAAAGTGTATTTTCAGTGTGGTTTTTTGGGAGCCCAGTTACATGCCAGAGCCAGAGAAGCATAGCCTGCCCTCAGAATCCAGGTCCCCTGAGCTCTGGCTCAGTTGGCACTTGGCAGTATCTCAAAATACAAAACCAGTTTATGGTTGCAACATTTAGCAGGCAGTGGTGACCACCAAACAGAATTATAGGGTTCTGCTTAGCAGCCATATCTTGGGTTTTAATGCCACTTGTTGGAAGTCTGGGCTCTGTTGTGTTTTTGACAACTTGAAAAAATGTAAATAAAAATACAAAGCATCAGCCTTAGAAAAACTGAAAATAGGGCCTCTGAAGTTTTACAAAAGTCAGATCGGTTGTGCAGCTCACGGTACAATTTAATGGAAGAAGGTGTACCATTCGTAGTGTTGTTTTTTTTAAGTCTTTCTATGTGTGTAAATAATTTTGTACGTCTTACCTGAAATCTGTGGGGTGTCAGGCACATTACGCTAAAAAGATCAACTGTTTATGAGGATATGATATAATAATACACTTCAAAATCAGCATATAATTTGTTAGAATGAATAACTGTGTTGAGGAGATGGTGGGTCATGTCTTGACAGAGTAGATGGATGAAAAGTTTTTCGATTCTGGGAAGAAAAACCTATTTAGATGACTGCATTGTATAAAGTGACATAGTCAATAACATTGTTTCAGGTCTACTGCCTCAGATTTGCTCAGGTGGCAGATAGAGACCCTTTTTTCCTTTCCCAACTCAAAACTGTCGTTTATAAAAGTGTTATTTTTGTTTCTAAGTAATAACATCATAATTATTTAGAATTTTGTATTCATTGCCTCTACTTGTTTACACCTGGATAATCCCACCTGTTCATGGTCCTTTAGAAGCAATGCAGACAGCAGAACTGAATTAGAAGTAGTACAGGGTTTGGAGCTATATTCTGCACAATTTTAGGGGAAAAAAGAGAGCTTTAAGACTCTGTGTAAGCACTGCTCAGCAAAAATGAAAATATAGCTATATTACCAGCACTGTTACCAGCACAGTCCAAAACAGTCCATACTAGCTACTATGCAGAAAATAAACTTTCTCCCAGCCAAAACCAACTCAACAAATGACAGAAAAGCCTAAGTGTTTCATGTTGTAGCTGAAATCAGTAGATTTATTTTGAATAGGTCTGACATGCAGTATGGCTAAGAGAAGGCCTCAAGTTTTCATCAAGAACTGCACTGCAAAAAGGGAAAGAGGACATATTCTAATGTCATCTTTTAGCACATATATAACAACAAAACAAGATCAAGATATTGAACACATTTGAAAATAGGGTGTTTGCTTTATGTAGAATATCAGGTTGATCCATTAGAACTGATAGTCCTATGGTTCATAGTAGTGCATTGTCATGAGCATATGTACTCACCTGGTTATAATTGTAGTAATATTTCTGTAGTGAATAAAGAGTTTCCAACTGTGACAAGGGCACATGTAGGTAGGGACTTATGCCTAAGAGATTTGTTAGCTGGAACAGAGGGTTGGTTTTGGCACTCACTGTTTAAGAGACAAGAAAGGATGTACAGGGACATATTGTGGTTGCTTCCACATGGTGCCCAAGCAATGTTACAGATGTCAAGTAGGTGCTGATTTGAGCTAAAGAAGAAAATTGTATAATACAATTGCAGAGTGATGATTTTTTTCTCTAAGGTTCCTTATCTATTAGATAACTTTTTTTTCTAGAGTTAAATTAGGAATAAATTCTATGAAACCTTTTTATTCTTCTTCCCTTAATTTTTCCCCTGTCTACCTAGAAAATAGGCAGAGCTTGCATCTCTGAAATTGTTGACTGAAGAGCACAAGTGATATTGTGCCTCAAAATGTGAACATAACTAACTCTGATAATTTCTTTCTTGTCCTTGTGCATTGCAACTACATTGGGCTGTTGTGACAGTAGGGTCCAGTCAGCGTGTATTCACTCCTAAAGTAGAATCTATAATACCAAAATACAGTGTAGTTGAATTTATAACCATATTGGATGTTGTCAGTTTCCTTACTTGTGTACATACGCTGTTAATTTTGTGTACTTTGATAAGCTGATAAATTTAAGTGGACTTTAATCCTGGAAGAATAGGTGGTACAATTACTAGTACAACCATGGAAATGATCAAGTACTGGTGTTCTAAGAAGGCACCTCTGCCTTTTAGAGTCTTTTTGTTCTCACTAACTCTTCATTTGATTAAAATACTGATATCATAAAAACCGTAAGTATATTTTCACTAATTATTTTTCACTTATTACATACTCCAATCTACTATTTTATGTGGTACATTTGAAATGTGCAACCTTCGTGTGCTGAGCCCTGCACTTGCAGCTCTCTAACATCACTGTCAGTATCTCAATATTCTCATGTTTCTGAATTCACCAGTGTCTACTTGTTACATGCAGAAGTTGTGATGGTTCCAAAACCTGAACTGCTTGTTGAAGAGAGGTTTATTCCACATGTATCTGGATCAACAGGCTTAGAGGAAAACACTTTCTGGCTTGTTAGCTAAGGCTTCTTCAGCAAACGCTTCAGTAGTCAGATAGAAATGTCCTGTGAAAGCATTATTTTAAAGGAGAAATGCAACTAAATGCTGAGTATTCTACTGAAGGAAAATATATCTGTTAAGTTGCAAATATTGGCCTAAAATGATTACAAAATTAAAAAAAAAAAAGAATAACAAAGGAGAATGGACGTAAAATGGGTAGAAGACAGTAGTGTCATTGAAAGACAGAGGTTTAAGAAGCACTGTGGTGGCATATTCTGGAACAGATGCTAGAAAGTTTAATGTTGCTTGCTGCCTTCACAGTTTGGCCATTTTATTCTTCTGGATCTCCAACTTCCTGTAAACAAATTTCTCTGATCTTGTAGGCACAGAAATATGCTCCAGCTAGTGAGGAACATCTGTCTCCAGAGCTACAGGAGTGGGCACCATATTCACCAAAACGTTCTGGAAGGCACAGTGATGGCTTTGTGCCTGCTTCTTTATACGCTGGCAACATGTCAGCAGGTGAGTGGCACAACTCCTAACTACTTTCTAGGAAAGCCCCAAGGGACTTGTCCATACTGGGGATTTTTTATTGTAAGTAAAGAAGAAACATGACTCACAAAATGTATTTCCATGGTCTGTTGTAGTCTGAACATGACCTGCTCAGCTTTTGGACTGTAAAGAAGTGAAACCTGTTTAAGAACCACTAAGGAAGCTGTGTTTCATCAGTGTCTGTGCAGAGAAGTTTTCAATACATTAGTGGAGAAAAAGGTGTAGCCTATCCATCAGGGAGACAAATAAGATCTCCAGTAATTTTGAAAGTGAACAGTAAGTGGAGGTGTCCCAGGCTTTAGCTGCTTAATTTCTGAAATTACAGCAGTTCAATATATTTATATATTGATATAATCAAGTGGAACAGAAAACAGCATGTTTTCTCAGTTGATCAAACAGTTGTTGGTATTGAAACTCATGTTAACAGGTTTAGAATTGGCACAGACTAAACTGAGTACTTAAGGAGGTAATTAGGTTATTGTATGCTAGCTACTTTGAGCTAGTCAAGAAGCGTTGGGTAAATTGCTCAGTCTTTATTGTCTAGACTTAGATTCCAGTTTTCAGCAGTTGTATGGTAATCTTGAATTTCAAAGAAAGACAATATTCATTTTTATGAGTGTACTCTCCATTCTTGTAAAGCCCTAAACTCCTGCAAGTTCTAAAAATTATGGAAGATTTTATTCTTCCTGGAGACCATGAAGGTAATTGGTGTATCTGGAACAATGGATAGCTTCAAACTGTGGTGTACCAATCAGTTCAGAATGTAAAGACATGCTCAAGAGTAGCTCAGATCAAGAAGCTTTTGCTCTACTTTGATTTCTTCTACTTTTTTCTCTCATTTTCTCTCTTTCTTAATGATAGTAGAAAAATTATTTAAAGTTATTGTTTCTAATCTTTTAGTTAACCTTTATCTTAGCATGATACCTTTGCACAATAACTGAGTAAAGTTGCATCTACATTAGACAATATGATTCTGTCTTGAAATGAGAACAAGTTTTTGCTATTGTATTCTATGCTACCAAATCATTTAAGTGGCAATCTTAAGATAGACTTCGGTTGAGTACTGAAGTATGAGTGTACTTAAAAGAACAGTTTGAGTAATAAGTTTGATGAATAAATACTGAAACACTAGAATTTCAAGTCATGCTAGAAGTAGGAGTCATTGGGGCAACAGAAGAGAGGAACCAGAGTAATTTTAACTGCAGTTAGTTCAAGTACCGAATAAAAACTTGTGTGCCAGTCAGATGACTATTTGAAGAAAAATGTAGAATTTTTTGTTGCTGTATAAAAAGCTTCCATATTTGAAAACAGAGAAAATCTTTTATTTACAAGGGTATATTAAAATGATATGCAGTGATTGGCTTCATTTTTGGTAATATAATCCACTTTATTCCTGCCTCATTACAAAATTATAAACCAGATTTTAAGCATGCGTAAATTATCTGAAAGGTGCTTAATATGGTGCTTAATAACATATTTGTATGCTAATATTTTTATTTATCGTACACGTAAATGTTAGAATACATAATTATAAAAACATTTAGGTATATTTTAAGTCTGTAATTTATATGCTAATAATGTTGGTAAGAGTGTGCTTTTGTCATCTTAAGCAGGGACGGTACCAAGAAGCTTAGCACCGTGCCCTGCAGTGACTGCTGTCATGAGAAATCCAATCTATACTGCCTGGAGCCATAGAGTTCACACCAGCAACTGCCCATCAGTTGCCAGCCAAATATGTCATCAGCATCTGCATCCCAGGTGTTTTGAAATTTATATCTCCTTAACTTTTTGTTTTCATTAGGATGAAATTGCTTCTGGTGGTTTGATACAGTGAAGATTGAAACACGCTGCTGCTATGTGCTATTTTGATCCAGGGTTCTCAAAACCATTATTGCGTAGAAGTTGCGTGCCAGTTGCTTTCATGTTTTTCAGTAACTGATTAGGTTTCTCTGTGTCCCACTGACTGATACTGACCAAGTTTTTTAAATAACTGAAGAAATTAATTTTTTAATTGACTAATTTCTAATATTTTTTCTTGTCCTTGCCAAAACAAATAAACCTTTCCCCCTTTTTATAGTACCTGACACTATTTTTCCTCTGACTTGTCCAAATTCATAAAATGATGGGACAATGGGGAAGTGGGAAGGAGAGAAGCATTCATTTTATTCAGTAGCATGGTGCTAACCAAGATTTTTTGTTGACCAGTTGCTGTTTGCTGCAGTTCTTTGCCCAGTTCTAACTGTTGCCCTGTTGTCCTTTTCTTTTGATGTAGTTCCCAGCATCAAGGTCGCCTGAGTTTGGACCTAAGTCATAAACACTCCAATGACTACTCTGAAAATTCCCGTACAAGAGCATCTCATGGCTCAAATTCATTACCATCTAGTGCCAGACTTGGTAACTAGCTTTTCTGTTTAATTTCCTATGTATTGGAGACAAATAAAAAATAGAAAATTTAATAAGTACCCATGTTGTGGGATTGTCATAGCTAGCAAAGCCTAAAGGCTTCCTATGTTCCTCTTCTTCATTTTGTGTGGGTTTATGACCAAAAGTGTTCCCTGGAAGTGGCTGTGTTTAATTAGTTCTTTACAGAGTCTTTGAAATGCTCCGTGTGTGTGAATGATTCTCCTTTCTGTGCCCGTTACTTTTTGAAAGCACCCTTAGAGAGATGGCAGGCACTGCCAAAGGCTGAGGCTCAGTGAGGTGGAGAGAAGAAAAGGAGAGAACCCCCTGAACAAAAACTCAAGGATGACTAATGACCTAATGTGAATTGTATTGTTTGAAGATCTGTTATGCTTATGTTTAGTTGATTGACATGTAAAATTGTTTATGCCTAGCCTAATGATACCAAAGCAAATGCATGCTTTGTGGCAATGATATTTTAACACTTTCGATTTATTTAAATTTTAAATTATATAATAACTGGAGTTTTTTGTGCATGTTTGTGTTCCTGTATTCCATCAGTGATTGACAGTTGCGTCTGAATAGAGCATGGTAGCTTTGTAACCACAGCAAAAAGGGGCATAATGGTTTGCAACCAGTATCAATGATTATGTATTCATCCAAGCAGAATGTAATCAGAATAATTAAATGCCTTTTGCAAAGTCCCATGGATTCTTAGTAAACAGAGATTCTTGCTTGGACTTCAAGTTAAGTTTCATTTGAAAGGAAAATACTCAAAATATTTTTTCATACAAGAATTAACAGTTTATATATACTGTATAGCTGTTTACACAGACTGTGTAATCAAGATAATTCACTAGAAATATGATTTTTACAATTACAACTTGGATCATTCGAAGGCCATTTTAATGCTCGTTGAAGAAGTAAAATCTAAATGTACTTTTTTGTTCAATGTAGTTGCTTTCACTTCTATCATTGTAATGTTTCCTTGTTTTAAAAATAGGTTCTTCGAGTAACTTGCAATACAGAACAGAAAGAATTAAGATCCCATTAACACCAAGGTATCCAAGGTCCATGATGGGCTCTGACAGAGGTGAGTTATTTCTTAAATAATATTAGTCACACTGTTTTCAGTATTACCAATACAAAGCTATTGCAGTTGTTAAATCAAGTTGCACTGAAATCCAAAATGACAGTTTTATTAAGGTTTCCAAATCTGTGTTTTGCCACAGAAATGTTTAAAAAAACCCCAACACTAAACTTTCTTATGGAAGTTCGTTTTTCTGTTAGTTGACTAGAGTACATGGCACACTAAGTAAAAGTGCGAACAAAAAGAGTAAACATTGCTTACTCTTATGTATGAGTATGTTTTATAGGTGTAGTTTCTTCTAGAATGATGCCTTGAAAGTTTTAACAGTGAAATGACTTGCATTTTTTCATTCTTTAAGTATATTATTTCCTTACTGTTGCATCACTGATTGTAAATTATATTTTGAAATGCAGTGAAAATATTTCACTACTTGACTTAATTCTTCTTGGTGGAGGCTATTTAAAGACATGATACAAATGGTGGTTGGAGTGCTGTGGAATTGAGGATTTGCTGACAAGCGATTGGCAACTCTTCACTGCCATCATTGCTCAAATGTTCTGTAGCCTTAATGTATTGTATGCAGATTATTTTCTCTTTTTTTTCAGAGGAAGCAAACTTTTTGTGTCAGGGCATTTGTTTGGTAGATTACTTAGGGAGAGTACAACCAGGGTAAAGATACAAAGTCATGTGAAGCTGGTTTGAAATTTCAGAGCTTTTCTGTCTCTATGTATGATTTATACTGGGGTTCTGTTGTTTTTTTGAATATTATATCTCCTATGAAAAGGGAAAGGCTGCACATAAATATTTTATTTGAAAACAAACCTACATATTAAATTTTTTTTTTACTTCTCCTTTCCTTTTTTTTTATTATTTTTCTTTAACTTTACATTGCTAAGTCTTTTGAGACATGCTTATGGTGTAGCTTGTCTGTAACCTTGTCTCCTGTTGAGAATGGCAGTATAGTTGTATGCACACTTACAGAGGACAGTTTTAACATTTAGTCATTAAGGACAGTAAATTTGCATTGTCTGAAATTAGTTACCTGGTCTCCCTAAGCTCCTTACATGACTAATAGAACTAGTGAACAGTCAGTCCACGTCTCACATGAGTGTGGTGTCTTCCACTGTGTCTGTGTAGATCTGCAAACTGTGACAGATGCAGGATATTAAACCTAACTGTTGACTTTTCTTAGGCTCCTTGTCACACTCTGAATGTAGCAGTCCCAGCTTGATAACTCCTCCCCAGTCACCTCTTAATTTGGAAACGTCTTCCTTCGCCAGCAGCCAGTCTCAGAACTCTCTTTCTACACTACCTAGGATTTCCATTAGCCCAGTATCTGTTGGAGAACGTAGAAAAGATAGGTAAGGTCCCCACCTTTTTTTTTTTTTGAATACAAATGTATCTGAGGAAATTGTATGTGTTTATTAAGCTGAAGGAATGTGAAAATTTAGTGTAAATGACAGGTAAATGTAGGTGCAGAGGTACGTCTCAGGTCCTGTTTGTCAATGTTTCTATTTTCTTTACAAAGTATGTAAGAGAACTTGTTGTGGATTTTAAAAGTAAGTGATTTCATAAAGGTTTTGTTTCTCCTGTGTCTAAATTGGCATACACTTCGTCAGCTGAACTACCTCAGATGCTTATTTATGATAGCTTGTTCTGTACCCCAGAAAGCTAAACAAAATTAAGACTTAGTAATATCTGATAGCTAAATATCAAGTGCCTTAGCATTGCAGAATATGTACCCTAACCACTGTGCCTTGATTCAGTATAGCCAGATAACATGAAAAATCGAGGGCGTAACTGTGGAAGAATATATCCACATGAACAGATGCAATTTTACTACCTTGACTGATCCCTTTGGCTGTACCTGGACCACTGCTAGTAGTAGCATTAACTATATTTGTAGCTGCTTGCAGAATTGAATCTGATGTGATAGCTTTCTTAAAAACATGTGCTTTGTGTTTTGATGACTGCCTATATCTCACGGTGAACCTTTTCAAGATAGATTGTTTATGGTATCAGTCTTGGACATCTGTTTTCACTTTGTCATGATCTAGCTAAACTGAATATATGAAAGTTTGTACAAATTCAAAGCATAGAACAGTAAGACACAAGTTTGTATCAGATTTTTGTTTACAATAAGGCAGCTGAATACCATTCTAGCAGTGTAAAGGAGCTACGATGTATTGGAATAGATGACGTTTATGTGGACTTCAAGACCCCATTGTATACTTAATTCATGTAAAAATACTGACCATAAAAAATGTGAATGATAAAGTAATAAGGATATTCTGTATTCTAACTTTTCTGGTAGTAATAAAAAGTTATACATAAAATGTTATACGAAACTTTTGTCTTGTTTAAAGAATTTGTGATTAAGTTATTGTAGTAATTCTAGAATGTCTCATGTACAAATCCAAGTGTTTCTTTGAAAGGGAATGTCAAGAGATTTTTGTGAATTTTCCTTCTTTCTTACTTAAGTGTGACTTTTTTAGTACATGTACTCAGTGTGTTCTTGTATAAATGTTCCTCCAATTTTCACTTGCAAATTCAAAGTCAGATGCCTTTTCTATTTCACATGACTAATGATTAGTGTTCAGCTGAAGAAGCTGGGGTTTTGACACCCCTATATCTTTGTGTCTTTGAGCACAAGATAAGTCTTCTGATCTCTGGGAAATAACAGTTTCTGTTAATGGTGACCAGATGATTGAAATTCCAGGTTCCAGCCCCTTTGCTCTTGCCGTGCTGAGGTACAAACCATAGTCTGGATTGACTTTCTAAAAAGAGTATAATTCTAAGGTTTAGTTGTGGGTTTAAAAAAAAAAAACAAAACCAAACCAAAAAAACTAACAAACACGAAAAGTTCTTAATTTAAGAAAGTAGATACTGAAATCTATCCTAAGAAAATGTTTGAAGATGCCTACATAGTATTTCAAATTTTTTTTTATCTTATTATCTTTCTGTTCCCCACAAAATACAAATAACTCACTTGACCTTTCCCCAGACAATAATAATAATAATAATAATAATAATAATAATAATGCAGATTAAAAATATAAATATTTTTGTTTGTTCTGTTGGTTTTAATTTAAATGAAAATTAAAAGATCTGATCAATTAAGACTTTTGCTCTAATCAATGTTTAGTGATTCTGGCAGGCAGTCTGATTATTATAGAAAAGTGTGCTTCACTTGATTTTAATAACACTACTTATCAAGTAAGACACTTTTTTAATGTTATCATTCTTTTTTACTTTATTACTGATTCTCTACTACAGGCATAGTTATGTTTCATTTTGTACTTATTAGAATTCTAAGATAGGATTCTGTGTAATTTGTATAGTTTTGATTCCTTCTTATTCCAATCCAAAGCAAACAAATTGAAAATGGGTGGGGTAGAGGGAAGAGCAGAAAGGTACAATAAACAAAATTCAGAAAGATGTAATTTTAGTTTTTAATGAGATAGTATGCCTCGATAAATTTTGTGACGTTAAGAATGTTCATATAACATCATGGTGTACATGCTCATAATGAGTGAAAAAAAATAAAGTTCCTAAATTCTCATTTTCTGTGAGTTATTGGAGTTTAGCTAATTTAGGCTACATGCAAAAAATATGAGCTTCAGCAACAAGTAAATCTCATCTTCACTACACTGATAGACAAGTGCTGAGGGCATTACCTGTAACAGGGATGTAAGATGACTGTGTTCCAGAGTTACATTCATGTCAGCAGCCAGTCTTTATCTTATATGTGTTAATAAGCTGGGAATCTATTATTAAGACTACCAGATGGATACTTTCAAAAACTCTGGCAACGTGCATAATTATGAAACAATGTCCCCTTCACTCTGCCCCCAGCCCCACGTCCTGTTCTTCCCAAAAATACATTTCCTCAGCCTGGTTCACGTTAGTGGAAATGAGTGAAGTCCAGTTAACTCTTCTGGTCTCTGCACAGCACAATAAAATAGTTTAAGCAGTTGGCACAATTTAGAAAACCTCTATGATACAATGAAATGTTAGGAAAGAAAATATTCAAATTAATGCATGTCAAGTACATTATAGTGGTACTAAAATGAAAAATACACCACACTTGGTGACCAAGCTGTTTCATTCACAGTGAACTCAACTGTTAATATCTGGTGATGCTTCTTGCTGTGTAGACGTTATTAAGTTTATAGCAGTATAAACCAGGACTTTTTAGAAGGCTACTGTTTCTTTATACACAGCATGAATGGACCAGTCCTGTTTTTACAGGTGGATACATCTCAAATATGGGGGGAGGAAAGAGGACTGTATCAGAGTTTTCTTTTGTATAAGCCATTTTCTTGTTATACTTACTAGTGTCTTACTGCTGTTTGTCTTGTTCTAAGTGTTCTTGTCTTTTCAAATCTTCTACATCTTTCAGATATCTGTTCCGTAATAGGTCTTTTCTGAGAATCCCTGTGGCTCCTAGGCCTAGGTTCTCATCACTAAGGAGTTTGAGGTTGGCCTGATCTAAGGTTGTCCTTCTCGAGCAGTATTGCGCACTTTGTGCTTTTTTTACATGTTTGGATTATTACCCTGAGGAGAATTTGCATGGTAATTGTAATGCTACCATGCAAACTGCTGTCTTAATGGCTTGAGTTTGCAACTGCTTAATTTTCATTACTAATTTATGTTTCTCAGCTTACAAATATCAAATATGATATTTCTGCATTGTTGTCCTTTGGTTTACCAGCTTATTATTCATTATTTTTATTTTCACTGGCAATGAAGACTCCCAGCATTTTTATTTGTAACATTCCTTTCTGGAATATGGTTTGTAAATGACATATTATATACAGTGGTTACATTACTTTCATATAATATGTATTTGGAAGCTTTTTTCTTACCAACTTCATGATCATACGACTTATAATTCATATTTACCATAATTTTTAGAGCAGTTGTGTACCTGGTATACGTTTATTTCTGCCACTGTACATTGCATGGTGTTAGAGGAATGCATTTAAGACATTTGACGGTAGTGGTTTTTTTCAGTAGCTGTTTAAACCTGTTTTAGTAATACAGTTCAGACAGACATAAAGTATTGCATGTAACTTTGACATTTGTGATGGTTCAAGTGCAGTTTTTTCCAAATTACTTTTAACTATCTCCTCTAAAAGGCCCTACATGGAAGAGCCACGTCATGTTAAAGTGCAGAAGGGTTCTGAGCCACTAGGGATTTCCATTGTGAGTGGAGAAAATGGTGGAATATTTGTCTCTAAAGTAACAGGTGGGAGCATTGCCCATCAAGCTGGCCTTGAGTATGGTGATCAGTTACTAGAGGTAATTGTTTGTTTACTATTCCTGTGGCTTAATGAATCAGTTTGTATGACTGCAGCCATAACTATCTTCCCCAAAACTATGTTGTGAGAGCTTGTGTGCTGTGAGATGTAGAGAACAGTACTCTGTATTGTAATATTCCATAATTGTGATTTGTGTGACTTTTTTCAGGCTTTATCATAAAAATAATGTCTTTTGATGGTAGATCTACATTCCATTTTATATAGATATAATTAATTTTTAAGCAAGCTAGGTTCAGTACTTAAAACAATATATAGTCTCAACACCATACTCTGCCTGGTAAGTTGAGTAAATATTCCAGCAGCTGGCTTTTATAGAGTTTCATGCTGCTGTTGCTGTGCCATATCCTTAGCTGAGATACCCAGTTAAAAAGTTGCTGAGGTAGGTTTAGTCATTTTGTTGCCTAGGGTGTTAGATAAACACATGGAGTAGCATTTTGTAAAGTACAGAGCTGCTTTGTAAATGTTAGATTGCGTTAAAGCATCTTCTATTGCCCAGTGTGTTTATGATGATAAAATAGACCTGAGTAGATCTGAATTTATCTTTAAATTCTGAATTTACTCAGAGTTGTGATCTGAATCAACTTCTGTTTAATCAGTGATATCAAATTATAGCACAATTCAGAATATGTGTCTTTTAACAATGAAATGATTGTTAAACTCATGGTCAGGTTACCAAACATTTTAAAATATGGTGATTCCTACCAAGGAGTAAACTTTAGGAATCACTGAGTAGCTACATTTTCATTGTCCTATTTACTCCAGTGTAAATAAATCAGCATTTAGACATTAAACTACTTAGGACGCTGAAAGAATGATTTTGCTAATTTCCATTAGAAAACTTGACATCCTGGCTTGTGTGATTTTTCCGTAGTTTAATGGAATAAATTTGAGGAATGCTACAGAGCAACAGGCTCGACTAATCATTGGGCAGCAATGCGACACCATCACTATTCTGGCTCAGTACAACCCACATATGTATCAGCTTGGCAATCACTCACGATCAAGGTAAGGCTGCCTAGACTTGGAAAAAAGACAACTCTGCTGTCTGTGCAATTATTTAGTTAGTACCCAACTTCTGTGCATATAATATGTTTGCAAGCATGAGCACATTTTTGCTGAAGAGAAGTGTAATTGCTCAGAAAAGTAATGTGTGAATATGTGCCTGTCAAAAACAAAAGAAAAATGCTCGATGCATCTAACTATATTTCTCGTTTACTTGGCCATAATCCTTAAATATACTAAACTAAAACCCAAGATGACTTCTTCCTTGAATTGTGACATTGTAGTACTTGAAATTTTTTTTACTCTTTTTTGTCATAACTGGAATTTCTGAAAGCTAATTAGAGAAGGCATATGACCTAGTGAAATTACCCATCCTATTTTGATGCATGATTACACTTCGAAACAGAGCTTTATCTTTCTCTTAGCTTTAGAGTGGCATGCTGGTTTAGGTTTTTTCACCCTTAATTTAAAATTGATTTACAGCCAAATTAAAAATTGAGTGGAAAATATTTGGCGTTAGCCCACCAGTCTTTTATTCTGTCTTTTTTCCTCTCATAGTTCTCGCCTAGAACCTGTGAGTAATCATTCCACCCCTCAAGGCAGTGGAGCTGCAACACCTGACAATCATTCCGTAATTGATACTGTGAGTGAACAGGATGAAGGAACAATGACACCACCATCCAAACAAACCACTCCAACTACAAGTCCCCGAAATTCCTTAAGGTAGAGAGTCAGACTTTTGTCGTAAAGGCAAATAAGTAGTCAGGATGGATGTGGAAGGTATTAAAAAACAAAGTTTACTTCCACGAATGCTGTGTCTGCTTGAAATAAGAAAGTTTACTACGAGTGGCTTAGTTGAAAAGGTGATGTTTGTCATATAAGATAAGACTGTGTCTGTAGGTGACCTGAATAATATTTATGTAGATATATATTCGTCAGATGACTAGTTGATTGTATGGAATGCAAGTTTTTAAATTCTAGTACATGTCATTTCTTTTTGTCAAAAGGGGCCCTGTGGACACAAATAAAAGGACCCCTGAACCTAGAACTGTTGTTGTTAAAAAATCCCAAGTCGATCTTGGAATCCAGATATGTGGTGGAAACCTGTATGGAATATTTGTCTCAGATGTAGATGATGATAGCCCAGCAAAAGGACCTGATGGACTAGTCTTGGGTGACATGATACTTGAGGTAAGCTCTTAAGAAAAGTGTGCAGCATACTGACCAAGTGGCTGGGATGGTCTAAAGAGGGAGGTACCAAGTGCTGTGCTGTCCCACAGTGGGAAATGTTCTGTGAATCTTTAGTTCCTGCCACAAAACCTGGGTAAGAATGAGAATGCATAACTCACATTTTGTCTGCAACACATGAGGAGCAGATGATGTGGACCTGGAGAGTTATCACTATTGATAGCACAAGATGCCTGGAAGTTGGAAGGACTCATGTATGACCACTTGGAATTATAAACGTCTCCTCCCTTTATCTAAATAGGAAGCTTTGAATCCAACTGCTGTACATAGGGGAATGGCAAGGATATGAAACGTATTGCAAAACAGCAAATAATAATGATCTTATTACTATGAAATTCTAATGAGAGTTTAGGGAAAACCATATAATGTGTCTTTGACTCTGCTTTCTATATCTGAATATTTATTTACTTGTCAGGACTGCTAAGATGATAAACACATATGTATTTATGAGCTTTTCAGATGCAACTGAGTACTGAGACTCTTCCATTGTACCTCTACTACCCGGATGGAGATTTTGCTTTGTGATCTCATACTTATGACTTCCTTCAGACCACTTGCTTTTCCTAAAAATGTTAAATTGTTTTCAGTGTGAATTTTATGATTCTCAGCTTACACCTGGAAAACCTTTTCAAGAAGTGCATGCTTTGTTGCACCCTGTGCATGTCTGCTTGTGCACTTGGGTTTTTTGTTGTCCAATGTAATGTCTCAGTCTCCTGCTAGACATCTTAAGGTGCAATCTGTACTAGAGTTAAGTGATAAGATTTACTTGTATATAGAACCTACCAATGAGGAAAACAAAGTCATTTTGCATGTTTTTCAAGCTGACCTGGTTCTATTGCTTGTTAAAATACAATTTCACACCCAGAGGTTTCTGTTTGTGTTTTGCAGTATGGGTCCATTGATATGCGAAATAAAACAGCAGAGGAAGCTTATCTTGAAATGTTGAAGCCTGGAGAAAACATCAAAATAAAGACTCAATACAGAATAGAAGAGTTTAATAAAATAAAAGAGGTTCCTGGAGATGGATTCTACATCAGGTATTTGAGCATGACTGGTAATGACAGCATAAGACTCTTAGGATAGTGTGCTGACCACCATGGCATAGGTAGTACATCAGTTCTGCCAAGATTTTTTAAATTTGAAGTTTACTAATTTGTTCTAGCTAGTCTTTGATGGCAGGACACAACCTGTAGTATAGTAAGTCTGCATGTTTTGCTGTAAACTTGTTTGTTCTTGAAATGTAGAGTGTGCCACCAGTCTGTTAACTTTTCAGAAAAGGTATGTGTGTTCTTCCCTGGAGTTGATGTAGACTGGCTGTAGAGCCTATTTATGTCTTCCTTTCCAGAGCACTTTATGACCGTATGGCAGAGGTGGAACAGGATTTAAGCTTTAAAAAGGATGACATTTTGTATGTGGATGACACTCTACCACAGGGAAATTTTGGTTGCTGGATGGCTTGGCAACTAGATGAGAATGCTCAGAAGCTGGAAAGAGGACAGATTCCAAGTAAATATATGTAAGTGACCTTGGTTACGGTATTTATCTTTAAAAAGTATTTGCCTTTAAAAGTCTGACTAGTGAGATGTGATATAAAATACTTGTTTGCTTCTGTTCTTTCTGGGAGATAGTAATTCTTAGACATCATTTTAGGTATGCATATTTTAATACATTGAATTAAATATATTGCTCTATCAAGTTGTTTTAAATGTTACTAGTAATGGCAATGTCCTGGGGGGAATCAGGCAAAGCATCACCAGCCGGTCAAGGGAAGGGATTGTCTTCCTCTGCTCTGCACTGGGGCGGCCTCACCTTGAATATTGTGACTGTTTTGGGCACCACAATACAAGAAAGATAGTAAGCTGTTAGAGAGTGTCCAAAGGAGGGCAACAAAGATGGTGAAGGACCTTGGGGGAAGCCTTATGAGGAGCAGCTGAGATCACTTGGTCTTTTCAGCCTGCAGAGGAGGAGACTGAGAGGAGATCTCATTGCAGTTACAACTTCCTTGTGAAGGGAAGAGGAGGGGCAGGCACTGATCTCTTCTCTGTGGTGACCAGTGACAGGACACTAGGGAAGGGTCTGAAGTTGTGTCAGGGGAAGTTTAGGTTGGAGATGAGGCAAAGGTTCTTCACCCAGAGAGTGGTTGAGCACTGGAACAGGCTCCCTAGAGAAGTGGTCACAGCACCAACCCTGACAGAGTTCAAGAGGCATTTGGACAATACTCTCAGGCACATGGTGTGACTCTTGGGGTGTCCTGTACCGGACCAGAAGTTGGACTGAATGATCCTGATGGGTCCCTTCCAACTCAGCATATTCTTTGATACTATAATTCTATGACTCAGTATGGTGATAGATAACACCAATAACAAAGATGAGAGTAACCACAGCAAAACTATCCTTGAATTCAAGGTTGGTTATCACTGTCATTCTTAGGAAACATCAGTGTTTTTAGTTATGTGTAGACAGCAATGCTGTTATAAGACTATGTATCCACTGCAGTCTCGTAGTGTTGATATAGCAGTTAAGAGGAAGATATGGTAACTAAAATTTTTACATTGTTCCTGAAATCAGTTGTTATCACCTAGTGATTTTTTAACTTTTTTTTAAGAATACTGGTTTTCTGGTTTTCTTTTCTTGTAGTAGTTTTATCTCCATGTCATAATGCAAAATTCATCCTGACTTTGGGATATTCCACATATGTGGAATGTGTGGAAGTACAATATATACATACAGACACATAAACGTCATTGATAGGCTTGTTCCTAGAAGATGGGAGGTAAAACCAACTGCACTATACATGTTATGTGGCCAAAATATTTGATGATATAAAATCAAACTGCATAAAACTTATTTTGTATTGCTAATGAGCTATTTGTAAGGATGGACATAACATGCAGCTTCACAGAAAGAATAGGATCTTCACTTCTGTGCAAGATTGCCTTTTTTTGGCAAGTAGGTGCATACTGCCACTTCTGCCCATGATAATTTTGCACTGCCTATCAGAGTGATCACCCTCTTTGCCATTCTGCTATTTACAAGAATTCTGAGGAAATTATGGAAATGTGAAGTCTTCAGATGTTTTTTATTTGATTTATGTTATTGTTTGTTTTGGATTAATTTTCTATGATGATACTGAGGCCAAGGCTTGAGAGATGCATTTCAAGTATGTCCCAAAAGCAGCAGTGATACTGTAAAAAAAATTTAAAAAGATAAGTTTAAATACCAGCTATTTGGTCTGTCTCATTTTAGGATGGATCAGGAATTCTACAGGAGACACAGCATGTCTGAGGCTAAAGATGAAAACAGTTCATCTAAGACATTGTCAGCAGCAGCACGGAGGTCATTCTTCAGAAGAAAGCATAAACACAAGCGAAGCGGTTCCAAAGATGGAAAAGATTTACTGGCTCTTGATACAATCAGTACAGACTCAATTCCTTTCTTGGATGGCAAGTACCTTTGTTACACTTCGGAGGCGGTTGCTTTCCTTCTCTTTTGTTTTTAATCAACTGCAGCACAACACAACAAATAATGTTACTTTCTGGTTGCTCTGAATACAAATGGTGATTGCTTAGTCTAGAGAGAAATCCTGCGCACCACTCAAAAAATCTTGACTTCTATTTCTTCACTCCTTTACAAAATTTGTGCTGATTACAATGCTTACGTCTTTTTAAGAGGTCAACAAATCAAGCCAGAGATACCAAATATTGTGCATTGTTTACACTTTCAAGATGATTGGTTTTAGTCTGTATGAAGGTGGGGAGTTCAATTTTTGTAATGGAACACCAGGTTCAATTAGAAAAATGTCTATTTTGAGCTGTTAAGTGGAAAAATTGCAATAATGACTTAATATTTTTTTGTACTTGTCAAGGCCTTTCGCCCTTGCAAGGGAGATGTTCTCATAATAACTTTTAGGGTGCTTTTGCTTATTCGAGGAATGCCAGGAAAATAATTTATACTTTTACAACTAAATCTATTCTGTGTGTTTAGATTCTGCAAGTTTGGCGTATCAACGTGTTCAGAAAGTGGACTGTACTTCTCCTAGGCCTGTCCTTATTCTAGGGCCTTTACTTGATGCTGTCAAAGACATGTTGGTCAAAGAATCCCCGGGCAAGTTTTGCAGATGTCCTCTTGGTAAGTATGCAAATATAACCAGTTTACACATGCTTAGAATACATGATAGTAACCTCTATATAAATTAACTAAATGATAAAACAAAAATGGATAAAACTCCCAAGAATCTGAATTTGCAGACAGTGTTTTTTAGCTTTGTTCTGTGCCTAAGGAATAGTAATGAAAGTGCATCTCTTCTGGTTCTATGAAACAGAGGTTATGAAAGCTTCCCAGCAAGCTATTGAGCGAGGTGTGAAGGATTGTCTGTTTATTGATTACAAACGGAGGAGTGGACATTTTGATGTGACAACTGTAGCTTCAATAAAAGAGATAACAGAAAAGGTGAGTCAGTTTTAACACTGTAGTTCTTTGTACAGTTTACAATATGAAGTCGTACTATGTTGGGGGGTGGAAGTTAAGTTAGTATTGCCATCCGTTAAGACATTCAGGAAATGGTTCCCCAGGCTGCTGAATGAAGTAAACCTTACCTCACTTTAGCATGTAACTGTATAAAGATTATTTTATGCAAACTCACCTTTAAAAAAACTAGAAATGTCTGCATTTTTCTACAGTATTATAAAATCAGGTTAGAAATCATTGTCTTAAATTCCACCGTCTACCCCCACCAAACAAGGATTTAATTTTTTTTAAACTATTCCATGTAATGAAGTGATATGGAAATAAACATCCTAATAATCCTGGAGACAGATATTACTATAAGTCTGCACATTCCTTACAGTTTTCAGTCAAACCACACAGAAAGTACTGTTAACACTGGTGTTTGCTTATGATTTTTGAAAGAGAAAATTAATAGCAATATTTAAACTTGACAAAATGCCTATTGCATATATTTCAATTTTAGTTTTCATTTCATTGTTTCTTCAAGTAAATTTTTTTCTATCAATGCATGCTTTTGGTATTATGAATGGAATTTCTTGCAGTTTCTCATCTTCTGTCTTTTGTTATAAATCCTTTGGGTACAAATTGCTCGGTGGTGCCAAAGTGCTAAATGTATAGCCAAATTCTGTTGGGTTGATATGATTTAAGTAGGGGAAGAAATGGGGGATTTGCATGTGTGCTTGTGCTCTTTAACTGAATGAGTGTTTTGCATTTACATTTGATCTTAGGATTGTCATTGTCTGCTTGACATCGCTCCTCATGCCATCGAACGGCTCCACAGTGTTCATATCTACCCTATTGTAATTTTTATTCGCTACAAAAATGCTAAACAAATCAAGTAAGTCTGTGAGGGGTGTAGTTCAGGGATGTTTATTCTAGCTTACAATAAGCTTGTTTTACCTTTACTGTTTATTTCATCCTAGTCATCTTAAATCTCTTTTAAATGGGGAAATTAATCCTCATACAAACCACTGTGAGGTATATGGTCATAACTCCATTTGGGCTGCATGACAATTTAGTGAATCTACTCAAGAAATCCATGTAGACTAAACTGAACCTACTCCTGGAAGGACTTAGATCTTTCCTGTTCCCTTTTGTAGGTAAACTGTAAGGCAGATACGGTGTGATCCATTGAGGGTTTAGTGGTGACTATGATGAAGCTGTTATTTGTCTTCTCAGCAGGGCCAAGGGTATGGATGCAGTGCCAATTGATTCATAACTTCAGCTTTTCCACCTTCATTCTCCAGTGAAAAAAGCAAGAAAAGTCCCCTTTTGCACATAGTGTATCTACTGTAGCCTTCTCAGACTTTGTTCTTTCAGTAATTGTGAATTTCCTGCTTGAATGTAGTCAGGAGCAGAACACGGGAGTTACAAACCCCAGTGCCTCCCCTGATGTCTGGCAAGCCTTCACATGTTTTGATAGATTGATTTGGCTAGAAGTGACATAATATTCTCCCTATATGAATATTAAGAGACACTTGTGCTAAGAGACATTATACTTGGGCTATCTTCATTTTTAAAATTGAAGACTTCTTATATTCTTGATCTGTAGGTAAATTTGATTACTATCTGTTTAATAAAGAAGATAAGTATCACCACTTTAAAGACACAGAGCGTGAGATGTATTTCATTACCACTGTAGGATTGTGCACTTGAATGATAAATGAAACTGTCATGTCTTGACCCCCATTGGAAATGGAATGTTGACCATTACAGCTGTTTCCTTTTTTTTTTTGGAAGGTGACAGAGAGTGATTGAACTAGACAAGCAAGGATTTCTAGCAGTCATCAATATAAGTTGCAGTGGTACATTCTCTGCCTGTTGTGAGCACTTGTTTTTCCAAACAGCCTTTTTCGTATAGCACAGGTTCGATTGGCATTCTCTGAAATGCTCCACAGCAATGATAGGTTAGTTTAGTAATTTTTTAAAAATTATTTGTAGAATAAAGTTGTGCTGATTTTCCCACTGCTATAAGACATTATGTTTATATTGTTTAGGTATGTGTCTGTAACCTTACTAGTTGAATATAAATTCTACTTCCTTTTAAACAGAACTCCCTACTGGGTACTCCAAGTCAGATTTGGAGGAGAGTGTTACAAACCTTGATCATAATTAAAATAATTTTTTACCCTTTGTAAATTTCTCTAGTTTTTTGTATTTCAAGAGCTTCTGAAATAGAAAAAGAGGCATGTCAAAAATGTGTCATATGTATGATAACAGAAATATTCTATTTGCTTGTTGATTGATATTTCACAAGCCCTTAAAAAGTGGTACTTGTGCCCAGCTTTGTGTAGGGAGTACTGGCGTATATATGAGATGATGGTTCGCGTGAACTGGAAATAGTTTTATTCTTTCTTCTGCAACCACCTCTCAGTCTCTGATACTTTAAAGAATTACTACTATCTTGGTCTGACAGCAAATAAATTTGTTAGCACTGAAGTGATCCTGATGACTGCAGATACTGCTGAAACACAGTAGGTGGCACTCTGAGCCTAGGAGTCTGCTTGCACGTGAATTAGTCTTTGTATTCACCCAACTGGAGGGAATCTTTTCAAGTCCATTTAAAAAAAAAAGTAGTCTTATACAAGGTGTTTCTCTTTTTTCTTTTTTTCTTTTTTTTTTTTTTTTTTTCACAATCCAGAGAACAGAAAGATCCAATCTTCCTGAGGGACAAAGTTACACAAAAACATTCCAAAGAACAATTTGAGACAGCTCAAAAAATAGAACAAGAGTATAGCAAGTATTTTACAGGTTAGTATTTAATCAAACTTTCACTAGGAATGCAGTGGTGATTTAACCCATTTACACTGGAATTCAAAAGATCCTTTGTTCTTTCAACGAGCACTTGATTATTTTCATTCTGCATTCCCTTTTGACAAACTCGTGTTCTGTTGTTTTGTTTTACTGTGAGATGAAATGTCAAGTTAGAAGTATTATTCCTTGCTTCTACATGGTTTTGATTTGAATGTTATGAATGTTATGACCTGAAGAAATTCTGAAAATGTTTTTATTATTAGCCAGTAGTACTGGAAGTATGGTCAAAATAATGCCAGTTTTATATCATGTAAGGAATATAAGGGGTTTTTTGTAATTTTAAAAATCAAACAAAAAACATAAAACGCTGTAGTTTAAATTAACAAATGAGGATTTCCAACAGTCCCTTTCAACCCCAACCATTCTGTGATTGTGTGGTTTTGTGATTTGTGAGACATACTTTAAATGTTTCAAGAAAGCAAAAAAATTGTCCAGCATTTCTTGAGCATGCATTGGGATTTGGAATAATTAAATTCAACTTTAGAAGCCTTCTTAACTTTATAAAATGTATGAAATCAATATTGGTTTGTGGTTAATACTGTATTTTTACCAGAGAAAGAAAACAGTGTTTCAAGACTGTCTCTGCTCGTTTCAGAGTATATTTTCATTTGATTCCACATACATTCAGAAGAGTGGGGATAAAATTCTAGGCCTCTTGATGTGTATGGCAACAAAACTTAAAAAGAAAAACAAAAAAACACACTAAGCCAAAATCCAACTTTTCATACCCCGAACAATGGGTTTCATACAGAAATATTTTGAGGCATAACTGCCAAGGGCAGGAGAGAGAAAGGGGGTATGTTTAATACAGAGCTCTTTCAGTGCATCCTGTGTGCATTCTCACCAAAATCACTTACCTGTCTGTAATAGCCATATGAATGTTTTTTACATGGTATGTACTAAACCTTCACAGAATTTGACATGCACGTGGCCAGATTGTATCCCCATATGTTATCTTCTGTTTCTTGTTTAGTCATTTGTGGCATTTTAATTTTACCCTGATAGTGGAAGTGGCAGTAGTGGAAGAGAGTCTTATGTGTATCTCCTCATATGCCCTGTGGGAAGGTCCTCCCTCTGTTAGTTCCAAGTACAGTGGACTCCAGCTGTCATCAGCATTTCCAGATGCTGGTAGTCAGAGAGAATTGCTGTTCAACCTGCACTGACATTTAAGCTTGTTGAATAATGTTGTGCATAAAATAAGCCTGTAGAGAGGTGTGTTGTACCTGGTAGCTTACTCGAGGAGCTGTAGGAAACACTCTCTGACTTGAGCTCCATGACTACTTCATGAAATACACTTTTTGACTAATGACTTTTTCAAGTTAGCTTCATTTCCTGTATTGTGAGCACAGTGTGTAGTCTGAATCACTTCCTCCCTGCACTTTCACCTTCCATAGGCCTTGTCAGTTACTGTGTTATGCTCCAAACTCACCTGACATCGTTAACTGTAGTATATATTGCACACTCAGATATTAGTTTATGTGGCACCAAATTCTCTCTTTAAGGAAAATTGTTTCTTAAGCTGTGTAACTCTTTCCATATTTTTTTAGCATTAGTGGTAGCTGTGGCCAGAGGCTTTGCTGACATATTTCTCAAGTCATGAAGTTCCTCACTTTTTAATTCTTTAGTGAATACATTCTCCTCCCCTGTGTCAGTGTTGGCATTTTACTTTTTATGACTGTTATGTTTAGCAAGGGTAGAATAAAAGGTGTTCATTTATCTTTTGAATTGATTTTCAGGGAGTTGCTTGCTGTTGGCCTTTTGTTTCTTAAATGTAGTTGACAATAAGAATTGGAGTAGACGACCGCTGTTTTATTTAGCTCAACGATCTGTGAGCTGCCTCATAATTTACTTCTAATATTTGTAAATAGTGTCTAGTTGCTACAACTATAGTCTCTATGTATATTACCCCGTAAATATAAAACTCTTAACATGACATGTTGAACAGAGCAAGTTTATTATAGCAGGTTCTGACCATCTTTAGACTTAAACTTTGCCACCTGATGCCTCTGAAAATAGTACATGGAGGCCTCTTACAAAACAGTTGTCTTAGTTGATTACTACCATTAGTTCTGTGACTTCCATGAACTGTTTTAAGAGCTAGCAGAAGAAACTGTGTATTTAATGCTTGACCTCTTTGCTCTGTTTATTTGATTTTTTTTTAAATAGAGCCCACATCTGTCAAATACTGAATTGAGTTGCTTAATTCTGATCTGTTGATAAACACTTTGCAGATAAATGCAGATTAGTCGTAACTGTTTGTTCCAGTCTCATTTGTGTGTGGTGTTTCTCCTTTTCCAGGCATTGTCCAGGGAGGAGCCCTTTCAAGTATTTGCACTCAGATTATGACAACTGTCGACCAAGAGCAAAACAAAGTCCTGTGGATTCCAGCTGGCCCACTGTAGATTATTTCGCTGTGAAACTACTTTGCAGATGTAAATAACCAACTAACTTCCTATCCAATGGGCTCTGTTCATTTCTGTCTTTATAAAGTTATCCGTAAGTGATTTCTGTTTCATGAAGGGGAATGATAACACTGAACACACAAGGACCTGAGGAGGCGTGTGGAAAAGGGGTAGATCACTTCACTGAGCTTCTCTCTTAACGCCGTACGTGTACACATGACAGATTGTCACGAGGGGTTGTGACCTGTGTGTACTTGTCCATGAGTAACGAATTTAACAATGCTGCAAAACCCTGTAGAATGACAAGTTTACAAAAACCTTTTCAAAGTATTTGGTTCTTGCTGTTTACTTGAATGTCTTTTCGTTTTGTTTGTTTCTTTTTTAACTCTATGTCCTTTCACTTAATGAGGTAGCTCTCCGAAATGGAGTGAAATTTCTGAATATGAGCAGACGGTTTATGCGCAATGTGACTCTTAGTTACGATTTTGACCATTTCTAAGCACGTTATTGACTTGACAACCAGGTAATAAGGTGGGATTGAATCGGTACGTCTTGGGAGTAAGCTCACAAGTAAGTACACTCCTACACAGGGCAGACCACTGTTTGTATCCTGTCAATGCTTGTCTGTCAAAGTTATCGTTTCTTGTTTTATGCATGAATCTAATATTTAAATGTCATAATGTATCTGAACAATCCAAGCTTAACTTGTGTTGAGAAATAATAATTTTTTGTTGTTGGGCCCGGATTAAGTACTGGTGGGGAAGAGTCATTAACTAGGCCTAGCATGCTGTGTTCTGTCACTTTTAGATACTGTAAATATGGAAAGCTTATGTCGGTGCAATTTTGCAGGGTAATTCTTAAGCTTTGTACTTCAGTGTGTAGCATTCACATAGATTGTTTTTATTTAAGAGCGGACACAGTTTTAGGGCTTTGATTAAAAGCCTTTAGAAAGGTACTAAATTGTTAGTGTTTTCACTGTCAGAAAAAAAAGTGATCGTTTAGTTTTGGTTGCAATACTTATTTACCTGTTGTACCAAACTCTGTTATATTGGTTCCCTTTTTGGTTTTTTGCACTTCTGACTCTGTGTTCCTAACACAGGTTTTGTACCTGTCTCTTCTGTCTCTTGTGCCATGTTTCCTGGGTACTGTATTTTAGTTGTTTTTAAAATATTATTTGAGTAGAACTGCTTCTCAGTCACTGTTTCTAACATTTCATTATGTAGGAATTCTAGTTTTACACTACAGGCTGTAATTTTGCTTCTGTTTGCAGCTTTTATAATTAAAAAAAGGGATTTTTATTGCACAGTTCTTCAAAGAAAGATCTGGTCCTAAATTTAAATTCTGTTTTACAGTTACTATTTTATAGTTCAAAATACTTTTATAGTATTTATGTAGTTATAACTATATAGAGTATTTTGAACTATAAAAACATCTAATATATATATATAGTATTTTATATAGTATTATACCGTCCTATTATAATACTATATATATAAAAATTAATAAATATGAAATGGTATTAATGAATTACTAGTCCAACTGCTTCTCATGGTAAGGGACAGAAGTTGGTTTTTGTTTATCTCATTTTTTTTTGTTTGTTTTTTAAAGTTTGAGATCAGAGTAGACTCCAGTGGTACAACTTAAACAGACAGGTACTGTTCTGACATGGATTTTTCTGTACTGAATGACAATGTCACTTTGTATCAAAAAAAGGTTAAAGAAACTGATTACTAAATAAAGGTCAATTTCTATAACTTCACTTGTGTGTAATGGGTGCATGTAGCTCTTGCTCTTCTTGACTCTATTTAGTTGAGTTCCTCACATAAGGTTTAGATTTTTGACTAAAATTGATGTACATCCTTTCAAGTATCCACCTTGAGAGGAACAAGCTTCGATTTTGTGCTTTTACCCAGCCTTTTGAGACTTTCACAAACTGCAGGACACAAGAAGTTAGATGTTTGTGTAAAAATACTTGTGTTAACATGTTTAACATTCTGGCCCTGGTGTTAAGGATTTCAAATGAAAATGCAATTGATTGGATCGAGGCTGTATCTGAAGAATGAGTCTATCACTGTTATTTTCAAGGGAGTGTCACTGGAAACTGGGGTAAACATAGGCAAAAAAAATGTGAATATTAGCTTAGAGGCGCATTGTAGAATGCTTTGACTCGGTTTTTACACTTCAGACAGGCCAGCCTCTTCTGTTCATTGAGTTACCTAAAAGCTTAGGGGGAAGGTAATTATTGTGCACTAAGTTTTCTGCTTCATCAATTGCTTTTATTCTCAGATGCCAAATAGTCAGGTTCAGTATGAACCTAATTGGTGGACCGTCAGTCTTGCTGTAATCTGCAAACCTAGTAATAGCCTTCAGTCATAAGACAGGACTTGCACCTTATCTGTTCTTCTTGAAAAAAACACGCTGTGGTAACATCATCTAAGGGAGGATGAAGAACATGAGAATAGGTATGTTTTGGCAGGTCAGTAACAGCCATACATTGTATATCTTCTGATCACAAGGAAGTAGAACTGAAGTCATGACTGAACACTAGAAAGATTCCTTTAGCTCACATCAGGAAGTTCCTGATATACCACTTTCTTTTATAATACCACATGCTGGAGCTAGATTTGGCCCTTGTTCTGAAACGAGTAGCTTTGTCCAGGTGTTTTAAATAAAGAATGTAGTTATGTGGGTATTTTTAAAATAGTTCCAAATAATAAAGCTAGAAACAAAAAGTGTGAGAATTTCACCCTTATGCTTGTAAGCCACCATTTATAATGTATGACTGCAGGTAAACAGTAACTAGAAATCAGCATCTTTTAAATTTATTTCTCCATAGCTAAACTGACATAAAATGGCTGAAGATACTGCAGCCTGTATGTGTGATCTGTTGTTCATATGTTGACAAACATCTACTTGCTTACAAACTTCTGCATTCTGTTCACATTGACCTGAATTGCAGGGCAAGCGTTTGCCAGATCCTGAATTACACTCTGACAGCTGCCAACCTCTCCACCTCAGACAAGGGTTCTTTTTCAGTGCCTGATAAATTTGGAGGCCATATCATTATCCTTTTTAGTGAACGCAAGCATCGGCTTAAGCAATTTTGAACAGCTTTCCCAGGTCAATCTCAAATGGATGTATTTGTGGGTAAAGTAAAATCTTGTAATCTTTTCTAGACTTATGTCTAAGGCTCCATGTAATTTCTACAGTTCTGTGCCTCCATTTCACAATGGACAATTCCTATTAAAATAGACTGACATTGGAAAAATGTGCACTGCTTGGAAACTCAAGAGACTACTGTGAAAAATACAGATACTCAGCAGAGCAGGCTCTGGTATTGTGCAACAACTAATAAAGGTTCCAGAACTGCAGTAGAAACTGAACAGCACAAAAAAAGGTGCTTGACCTCTTCCTGTAAGTTTTATTGGGCTGCTTTGTCCATGAGTGTTTCTTACTAATTTCATTGTTTTAAAAGATATTTTTTCCAACATTCCTTCTATGTCATTTTGTTTAGAAAATGTCTTGATGTTCTTCACTGAAAAAGTAAATTTTTAGTAGTATTTAATAGCAAACTTTTTACCTGTTTAATTTACCTTTTTCCTTTCATTGAATACCAAGAGATGCTTTTGCCAGCACAACACAAATTATGCAAAAATGAATCCAAAAACCAGTTAAACAGGGGATTCTATTATTTAAATGTGAACATGCTAGCTTAACTTGGGATTGTTCAACTCTGTTTTAACAATTCCTTATAAACTTTCCTAAGAGTGAGTGTTTTTTAACATTATTTATGATTTTAGATGAACACTATAACTTTATATTTAAAAGCATTGCCCACATGGATCCTTTTCTTGAAGAAACTGTGCATAGACAGCATACTGTAACTAAAGAAATTTAAAACATTTTCAGCTTCAGAAGTTACCGTATAGACTTCCAGTATGGGAAATCTTACAGTTTTTAATTTTTTTTTTTAATATTTCATCTTATTACTTAACTCATTTGAAAAACAGTAAGAAGAGATGTGTTAAAATCGTTCTGATTTCATTAGATCTCATTCAATTAAGCATTTTTAATTATTTTTCCTCTACAGAATGCAGGTGTTAAAGGGGAAATGGCAGAGATCCAATCATTGTTTTAAGAAGCAAATCACACAAATCTTTGTACTACATAACCTAACCACTTAATATGATGGTAAATTATCTGTTATTGCTATGTAACAGTACAATATATGCTAAATGTGTTCACTGGGATATTTTCTGTGTCTGTCATGTTGAAAAAAATAGCACCAATGGCTGTGGAAGCTTTCAAAGACATAGAATCTTGATTGACCCTTTTCCTCCGCTGGTTCACACTATAAAGAGTGTCCAAGACCTAGCTGAGAAAAAACAAACAACCCAAACTGGAACAACACTCCCCCTACCACACCCAATGCACAAAACAACCCCCTTCCCACCAAACTCCGCAAAGTATCCAGTTTGGCTTTCTTATGATTTCATGTCCTTCCTATCTTCCTGAAGATACATTTAAATTTCTTGAAACAAAGACAGCAGTTTACTCTTAATTCACATACATACTGCATATTTCTCCAAAATTAGAAACAAGTCTGTCAGAATGTTAAATTCTTTCAACAGTTTGAAAAAAAATCTGTTTCTTGATAAAATCACACTTATATTTGCAATAGCTTTTTTTCTTTTAAAGTTTTTTTCAGTCCAAATGTGAATGACATTCCTTATGTAATATTCCCTATGCCCTTCCTCCAAAGACAGCTTTCTGAAGATGGTGACTTTGATCTTCAGAGTAAGTGACCCTTTTTTTTGCAACTCTTAGACCTCGTTTTGCTGCAGATTCATCTTATCTCATTAGCAATAACACCAGTCAATTGAAATCATCTCAGTTCCTTCATTTGCCAAATTTGCTTGGTCCACAAATGCTAAGCATTTGAGCTTAGCATTTAGATGCTCAAATTATTGTTTTTTTTTAACCAAATCAGGATGGTATTTGTGGTCCACCTGGGAAAAACATAAGGTATTAGGTTTTAAGCTTGTCTGTTTGGCTAGTGTAAGCAATAAAAGGCTGAAAATGCTTTTTTTCCCATCTAAATATGTGTAAGAAGACTAAATGTGCTTTTAAGTCTTATAGTTCTGTGATGAAAGTAACTGTTAGTTTTAGCATCTTGAGAGGATAAGGTAAGAGATAGAAAATTGTTCTCTGCTGTGAAGATACGATTTGAGAGTGCCAGCAATTGCTCGCATCATTATAGTAACAAGTAGGTTTGTGATGCAAAGATGAGTAAGTGCAATTACTGAAGGAACCAAACACATGGAGCTGAATTCCAGGAAGGTGATACAAGCTGCATATCCTCAGCAAAGGTAAGGTTCATCCAGTGGTGGCAAATATATATCACTTATATCTGGGGTTGACTGAACTTTGTGGCTTTTCAGAGCTTCTGGCTGCAAATGTATTTCTAGAATTCAGATGTATCATCATACTTTTATACCCTGACTTATGCTGTAGTAAAAAATGTGTGGTTAATAGCTGCAATTATAGTTTGATCTGTTGGGACCTGCTCTGACTGATTTTCAGTTTAATTATTTAGAACTCATTTTTCAGGGTGGTATCACATACTTTATGCCAGTGACCATTTTACAGCTGCAAAATAATTAAAGTTGTAAAAATGAATTGGATATCTGCCCCTTCCTCCTGGCCTTACATGGCAGAATTTCTTTCAGAGCTGCATGGTTTCAGCTCCCAGAGACATTTGAATTCCTAACTGATGCTGACACTGCTCTTTCATCCTGCACAGGATGTGATCAGATCTGTCTCCTGACTGTGGAGTAAGGAAGTGTTGGGCCTGCCCTGGCTTCAGACCACAGCTCTGCTTCCTCCATGGGATACTTTGTCATGCTTCAGTCTTTGCATGAGTTAACCCTAGTGACATGTGTACAATCTTGGCTCCATAGGGCAGTTCTCTACCTTACAGAGCTGAAATGGGATTTCTGATCAGTGGTTGCTGCTGTGTTTTTCCTTTCAGTTGTCCGTTTGCTGCTATGTAACCGTACACAGACCTAGAGTTTTGGCAAGTGCTCCATGAAATTTTTCTCAGAATAGAAGTGAGGTTCTAGTTAGTGTGAGAACTATATTATGGATACATCAGAAACTTTCCCCTTCTTTTACTGCTATATGCAGCTTTAGTTTCCCTTTGCTTTATAACCTCATTATCATTAGCAGATAAATCTTCTTTCAAGGTGTGTCTCCCATCGAGTGCAACCTTCCTGTTTGCCCCATTTCCTTGCTTCATGCTTCACTTGCACATATAAACTCTCAAAGATATTTTTTCCATTGCTGATGCAACCTAATCTCTCCCTTCCTCACCCTGTTATCTAATGCTAAAGTATTTGGAGACATTATGTAAAGTCTGTTTGTTTCATAAAGCATACTATGTAGTTGGATCTTAATTACTGATTTGATTTTAGACACTTGTTATCCTCACTGTTTATGATCTCATGAACAGCAGTGGTTGATTGACTCCTGCATTCAGCAGGCTGCAATATCAGATAATGTTTTAGCAAGGTTTCCATGTCTGCAGTTTCTGAAAGTGATGCCTTGCTATGTTTCCAGCAGTGTCAGCAGTACATTTGTAAAAGAACCTACTCGGTAAGCAACAGATGACTTGAGAAAGTTCACACACCTGCCTTAAGATTTTATGACCTCTACTGGCTTTGAATTCATTTGCATTTCCCTCTGCACTGTTGTGATTCTGTGATAACACAGCACTGATAAGGTGTGCAGAGGTATAGCTGCATTGACTTGCTGCAAATTACTAAGATCCTCAAATGGGACCTGACCTTCACTAGAAATAAACTATTATTATTCTAATTTTAACCTGTTTTGCTATAACTCTGGACATTACTGAAGTTGCAAGGAGCCAGTTTATAAAGAGTTCCAAAATTCTGGAACTCTACAGAAGTAGCCATATTTCCCTGGTTTTTTTCCCAACCCACTCTTGCCCTAAACCCTAGTTTGTATTTTACACACTCTGTACTGTCAGCCATTTGAGGATGAAGATGTCTGTAATACACAATATGGTGGAAAGAACAGGAACAGCAGCAAAACAGTGTTTAATGTTGCAAGTCATGGGCCCTTTTCAGTTCTTTTACTTGCAGCAGGAGCTACTCAGAAACAGAGCCCTTTCTTGAAACAATTAAGACAGAGTTTGAAAGTAATTTTCTTTCTTGTCCTCAGTGCTCTCATAATGGGACTTTCAACATCTAGCTCCCTTAATTTTAAAAATCTGGTGTCCAGACCAACAGCATTTGTGGCACCTTAATCCTTGTTCCTGTGAAAATACTATTTTAACTTCGCTGCTGCAGTGTACATACTTCATTATTCAGAGGACTTTCAGCTTTTGTTTTATTAAATGTAATCCTCAACTGTTTCAATGATTTGGGGTTTGACTTTTTGCTACCCCCTGCTATTTATGGGATGTAGTTTTTGGTTTAAATAAAGGTTTGTTCCATCATAACCCGTTGAGTCATCCAGCTTGATGGTGAGAAGTCATGGTTCTACAGTCACTCCAAACTGAAGTGTCTTGTTCCTCAATGGGAAAGAAAAAGTTAGGTCAGCTAACCTATCCAGTGTGGTATTCTCCTTTCAGTGTATATATATTCCTGTGTTTCATGAGTGTGCCCTTTTGTTCTCTTGTTTTGTATTTTTTAAAAATCTAATTCTGCAGGTACTACACACACAGGGTTGTGTGCTGAAAAGCAGTGGTACTAAAGATAAGTAAATAAACAATACATGGTTTGTTTGTCAACATGAAATAGAAAAATGGCAAAATTGTTTAGGATTAAGCTGATGGGTCACATAAAAACCCAAAATTGCAATACTCCCAGAGTTATTTAGCTTTTTAATTTTTAATATACCTGCCTTAAGAAGGTGTTATGAACCTGAAAGCTACATTTGGAAAATGTAAAAGCATTTAAGGAGGATACTTCATTTAATAAACACTGAAATGAGGCATAAAATTTCATTAAAAGGAAAGCTGTTATTCTGTTTCATCTTGATATTCATAATTTTCATGAAAATATTCAGTAATTTGTGAAAAAGAAAAGACCCTTTAAAAGATGTCTCAAGCCAGCTGCTGAAAACAGGAGTTAAACTATATAAATGCTCATCATTACAAGTTGTGTTTGGGAGCTGTTACTGTGTGTAGTATAGAATGTAGTGATTAGATGAAAAAAAATATTTCTGGTATGAGAGAGAGAATAAATCTTTGCTTTCCCAGTATGCTAATACAGTCAGTACAAAAACTACAACAGATGGGGAAAAAAAAGCACTAAAAATTATTTCTTCAGTATTACATGGCAGATGACTTGCATTTATCAAATTATTCTTTTAAAATTTGAGAAACACTCCCTTGATGCAAACTTATACATCAAACATCTCTGATATTCTATTTATTTTTATAGTTACAACATCTCATTTACAGTCATTTTATGCTGTATATAGCACTGATTGTTTTTCTTGCAAGATTAAGAGCAGAGTTTCAAACTGTCCTCCTCAAGGTCACAAGCCTGGTAGTAAATTCTTCTCAGTTTTTTGTAAATCATGAAGCATTTCAATAACAAAAAAAGAAAACAAACCACTATGAAATCATGCTTAGGTTTATGAAAATCAAATAATATGTGTTCTACAATAATTTCTTCCATAAACAGAAAGTATGGGCAGAATCAGTGGTGAGAACTTGCAGCCTTGACTGTAAATCAACAGCTGCCAGGCATGGCATGAAAAAACAAAGTAACTGATTCTTAAAATAATGTGTGTTGCAGTGTATAATGCACTATCAGAGGGAATTCAAGTAATGGTGGTTCTGAAGAGATTGAAAAGTATGGCATATTTCTTATCTGTAAATCCGACATTTCTAGTGCATTAAATTCAGACACCTATTATGGGCTATTTTGTAACAATCACTCAATTGATGAAGGCATACGAAGCCTTGTATGGCTACAGACCTTTCGTTGAGACCAGACAATAATAATCTAGTCTCTAAAGTATGCAAAAAGCATGAGAGAGCATCAGGCTGACTGGCTTAGTGTCAAGTCCTACTTATAAAAGGTATGACTTAAAATGGAAAGCCTTTGTGACAGTTTATGCTGACTAACTTAACTCTGTGCACAGGCTATACACATTATTTTCCACCTATTTGTGAATACACAAGCAATGAAATTGGCTTTAAACATAGAGGGGCGCAGAGAGTTCTTTTGGTTAGTCAAGTAAATATTTTCCAGTGAACATTTAACCAGTTCTAATTTATGGGAAACAGATGGTTTTTCTTGATTAGTAATTGTTTTTCCAGAATATAACCCTGTATTAAAATTTGTGAGGATTCATGTGCTCTTTTAAGTAAAGCTCTTTGTTGAAACGACTCAATTTTTTAGAAAATAAAAAACCATTTACTTTCTCAAACCTCCAAAGCCCTTGTTAGTTTATTATATTCTCTTTTTTCTTAGAGGCAAAAGTTATCAAACGTGTTGCACTCTTCTGTGGAAGGAAAATCTTTTAAGTGTTCCTAGGATGCAGGCATAACAGAAGTTCACCAGAACTGCCTCTGCTTTTAGCTCAGGTAAGATGCAATGGCATCAGATCAAGATGTCAGATGCAAGTCCTGGAAACTCTTTTGAATCCACCTGTGTTCAAAATTGTGTCCACAATTTTGTGATAATGAAAAAGTTTCGGCTTTCACTTGGGACTAGTGAACAGTTTGATTTTTATGCCTCCATCCTTGTCCCACTAAAATAGGCACCTTACCCCTTGCTATAGGAGCAAGAACAGGAACAGGCCTCTCACGTTTCAAGTGCCCTCTCAGAAACATATTGCTAAGTTCTATTTTAAGCATATTCAATATTTTAAGTAATCAGAGCAAACCAGGAAATTGTAACCTTAATAACTGATATGCTGGTTTGACAAGGTTTTCACAGCAGAAGTCACTGTTGTATAAGCCTTCACAGATACAGCGCTTTTCTCATTATGGGAACACACATACAGCTTGAGTCGCATTTTCCTTTTATGACATATTCAGAGCTCTCTACCATCCTTTAAGGTATATTCATACAATCTGTGGAGGAAGCCCTCTAAGACAAAAGTATATGAAATACCAACATCTAGTTATGTTAACTTTGAGCTTTAAATTTTAAAGGTCCAGAATTCAATGGTACTAGCATATCTCCCACTAATAAGATGCACATTTTTAGGTACCAGCCTCCACAGTTAGATTTACAGAACTTCCTCTTACTTGATAAAACTACAGAGTTGCATCTTTCTTTTGTTTAGGCACCAGAATAAGTAATACAATCATTAAGTTGTCAACAAGCTCCTCTGCCATGTGTTGCTGTCTTGTAGGCAGCATATGCTAATTATCCCAGTGCCTCATGAGAAGTTGCTGCATGTCTTTCCTTTTGCGATCCATGCATTGGGCTGTGACCTTTCTCTTCTAAATTTCTTTATTCAAGTTACAGACACCTCTGTGTACAGGTTTTGAAGCAATCTGTGCCCTGTTGCCAGTTCGAACCTCTGCCATCAAAGGGCACAAGGAACAGTCTTGTTTTGGCGCGAGTAGCGTGTGGCTGCACTCCAGCTCTGCCTGCTGTGTGCTTGCTCTGTACATTTTGGGTTGCTGTTTTTGAAGGGACGGAGACACTGTCTGTGCCTTGCTTCTCTCTTCACCCTGCTGGAGGCCCCAAAGTCCCTGTTTGCTACTCTATTTTCTCATTTGCTTTGATAGCATGGCTGTGCGGTAAAACAGTTTTAATTACCTGCATTTTATGGGTGGCTTACCTGTTTGTACAAAATCTAGTATTACAGAGAGGGAATGGTGCAGGGAGCTCAGTGAGTGGTTAGCTGCTATTTCAAACAGGAAAATAATTAAAACAAGCTCTTCAACAGTGAAGTGAGCTGTGAGAGGTAGAGCACCAGATGTGATTGCAGGGGCAGGTTTTTTTCTTTTGAGTGCTTTCGGTTCTTGAAAGAGTCTGTGTTTTATCCCAGAGGATTATGGAGTCCTTTTCATGCAGCTTAATATTTTTTTACAGATGCTTTACGGATAGGAAGTTGTATCCTGTTTCACAGATAGAAAGCTGAGAGGCAAATAGAGACCAATTTTTAAGAAATCAAAGCAGGGGGTTAAAATATGGCTAATAAAATACTCTAAATGATGCCATAAAGAGGAGGAGGATGTAGCTTAACTGGAGAACTGTGTTACACAATGCTGTGTGAGGTGTCATAGTACCTTAAGTGTGGCTGATTTCTGTGCACTCGCTGAGGCAAATAATTGCTCCAGGAAATAACATTTTATTATCTCACAATCAGCATTTCTCTGAGTGTACTCTTCACATCATTCTGTTCCTATTTCTTCTGGTCTTTCAGAATAGACTCTGAGCTCTTGCCCTAGTGCCATTGAAGGCATTAGAGTTTCTTCCACAGCTCAAAGGCAAAACTTGTTGCTGCCTGTTGTTGATGTTCAGCAGCCCAAAAATTTTCACCTATGAGCAATGATGGGGTAAGGACACACGTTTTTTTTAGATACAGACAGACAGATGAAAGAAGAATTTGGTGCTCTTTGGTTTGTGGGTTTGTTGGGGTTTTTTTTTCTTAATGTTTTTGGTGTTGTGTTTGTGGAGTTTGTTGTGTTGGGTTTTGTTTTGTTCTGTGTTTGTGGGGTTTTTTGGAGGTAAAGCTGAGTTTCGTCAAGTATAAAGCTGGACAGTCCCACATAATTGATGTTGTCATGGCCTCCAGCCAAAGCTGGAGAAGTCATCAGTCAGTCTTAACCTGATGAAGGGTACAGACAGACATAAATCCCCTTCTCTAACAAGATGTAAGCTTTTTTTTTTTTTTTTTTTGACTACTTCTTTTTTCTTTTGGGGAAACTTGTAGAACAAAGGAAGCAATTTGAAGGAGAAAGATCTGGACCCCAAGTGCTTAGTTTGTTAACAGAGTTTGTTGGGATATACCACCATTTGGTACTAGAAGACTGGTCTTTGTTGTGCAGCCATTTGGTCGTTCTAGTTAACCTGAAATGCATTTAAATTACAGCTTTGATTTCCATTGTAGCAATATCGCATCCCTTTCCTTAATGACAGAAGCGAGTCCGTGATGAGGATCTGCATGATGCAGGTCAGCTCTCCAGTGTGGCCTCACTGCACCCACAAATGGTGTGTGCTCAGTGAACTCATGGGCTCAGTCCTTCAGTCTTTTCTGTCCACACAGAGCAGCTCTGGCTGTGCAGCTGCAGGGGTGCAGCTGCCTCAAACACAGACTGATCTGTGGTACTTGTGACAATATGGAGGATGTTACACTGTGTATTTATGACATTCCTTACAAAGTCATTGCCCCCCTAATACAAAACTATTAATTACAGATAGAGAGAAACGTGGTGACTCCAAGGTCAAGAGATGAGAGCATGCAATCTGGAATTTCCATCGCAACTGATTATGCTTATGCTTCAGCTATTAAACGTTACAAGGTTGCATTTGTTATGTGGATGCTTGCTTCTAATTAAAGAAAATGCCTGTCCTTTAAGAACTCTAGAATAAATAGATTCAATTTTTTATCTTAACCTTAGTTTCTCAGTACCCTTTTTGTGAATGCTAGCTTATTCATTTTCTGTGCAAATGTGGTTTGTACATTTGTTGGATGAATTAAGGACTGCATTTGTACTCACCTGACACCTTTAGAGGCAAGCTTTGCCTGCAGCACAAGATAAAATGAGCTTTGTGCTCCCATTTTATTCTTTTCTTTGTCTGTGGTGCATCTCTTTTCCTTATTTACTGTCTGTCTGTGGAGGTGCTTCAGGCAGTTAATCTAGCCAGGTGAATTTGCACAAACCAAAATGGACTGTGTTGATGCACTCATTCAAAAACAGGCATTTTGAAGTGAGTTACACTGCAGAAATAAAAGGTCCTTGAATTCTGATTCACATTGCAAGTGATTCAATTAAAAATAAATTCAAATTATTTTTCCCAAGTGACCCTTCGCAAACTCAAAGGACTCAGTTCTCTGAACTCCAGCATCTTGATAAAACAATGAATCCAATCACTTTACTCTTCACCCCATTACTAATCTCTGTGGTAGCAGAAAGATATGCACAATTTCCTATATAAAAAATATCCTCTGTTTTCACCAGTAACCTTGCTGCTTTATTTGTGTTTTAGTGCTATCATTTGTACTCCCTGCCTGCCTTCCTTATTGCTCTCCTATTTATGTTTTCATTATTTACTATGGTTTGCGTATACTGGTAGATGGAGTACTATTTCTTGACGCAAGTCTTTTATGATGTTTATTGATGAGACATTTGTGAGAACAGCCTCTTTGTACCCTGTTCAGTTACCATTTGTGTTTTGCGTTAATGTGCAGCTTTTCAGAAGCCTTTCTGTAAGCTCCATAAAATGAGACTCCCAGCTGAGAGCAGTTCAGAACATCTCCCTTTGGCATAGTAGCTGCCTTTCTATTTTAACTAAGTGAGATTCAGTGAATATACTGAGACTTAAATGAATAAATGCATCTGAAGCTACGCTAGCTTAGGATGAAGATCGCAAGGGATGTGTCAGGTGTGTGCTTACAAAGAAATGCTCACTCATAGGTGTACATGTATGTCATATTTACGTAATGGAAGAGTCTGCTGTCAGCCATGGGGTTTTGAAACAGTTACCTCAGTTACTGGTTTTCCATACTTTTCAGAGCCCTTGATGTGTGTCATGACTAGAAAAAGGCAGGATAGGAGCTTACAGACTGTTGTTCTCTCTGTATATAACTGATACATTTGTATTCAAAGCCAAGGTTGCATTCAATGGACTGTGGTGTTGGAAGATGCAGAAATAAGGAAGGAAGGTATAATAACATACTAGGTGGGGACTCAGAAAATTGTCTCCTATTTCTGGGAAATGGGGACTTATTTCTGTTGTCCTAGGCAAGTCAGTCCAGTTTGGCATTAGCTATCCCATGAAAACCTCAGCAGAGTTGAATGGAGAGGAAAAAATATTCGAACTGTAATATCCTTGAACTGGCATAAATTACCCCAGCTTGAGAAATTTGCTCCAGGTTATATATATCTTCTTCAGTAGACTTTCTTCCTGGGCCATCTAAACTATGTAGACTCACCCCCAAAGAAGTGACATTCTCTGTCTCACTTGGGTAAAGAATAACACCACTTGCCAGTTTTGTTGACTGCAGGCTGTAGCTTTTGATCAATAAATTTGTATGATAGCTTGTGGATAGGGGTGGTGATCTCATTTATGGCCCCTGTGCAGCCCAGATAGGAAAATTTCCAGAACTGCTATACAGGGAAGAAAATGTTAATATAACAACTTTTAGACAGCGTGTCTGTCTGGTGAAAGGGGGTAGTCTGGAGCTGCTGAAACAGCAATTGAGACACAAAATACAGTGTGTTAGGTCAGTCACAGAAAAGCATCTCAACAGTGAAGTGACATGAGAGAAGCAGTGGTTCTCCCTGCTCTCCTTCCTGCCCTGCCTTTCTGGTTCTTTGGGAGCCCATAAGAATGGTCAAATGCAGTTTCATTGCTTGTGAAAATGCCTTAGTACCAGTCTGCCTGTTATGAAATGTCAGCAAACAAATACACAACCTTTGTCAAACAGACTTTAAAACCAGAGAAAAAACAAGTGCCACAATGCAATTTCTGATTTATAGGGAGTAAAACTTTGCATTTTGAAGACACACATAATACATAAATAGATAAGTTGCAGAAAATTAACTAATGAAATTAATATAAATGTATTTAGTGCAAATTTTCAAGCACTTCAGGCAATTCATTGCATGCCTCTCTGCCCAGAGTTTTGACTGTACAGATAAATGTATTGATTACAGAGCAAAAGTATCCCCCTTCAGTCTTTCCCGGTAAAGAAAATAGAATTTAGTGTCATGGGAGTTGATTTTCAAAGTTCTCAAAGCAGTCGGGACTGAGGTCAGGCCTGCAGCAATAAGCTTTACTGTCAGGTGGCAATACTGACAGCTTGTAGCATCACTGGAATACACATCTTTTGGCTGCTTCTGCCAGTATCATGAACTTCTCACAAAGATGTTTTATATCTGCAGAAGTTGTAGGCATGTGCTGGAAGGAGCCCACAGCTCTCACCTGTTGACATTGCTGTTGTTCTGGCTGATGCCAAAGTGCTGACTTGCTCAGGGAAGAAATCCAAGTGGTGGAAAAGTGAGCATTGCTGCTTGAGTGAGAGAAAACCTACAGTGAAGGAAGGGCATCTGTGTTCCGAGAACTTCATAAGGCAAATGAACACAATTAGACTACATGCCTTGGGCATCTTTTGGGTAGTTTGGGATAGTAGACGTTTATTTCAGGGGATGCTTCCTCACCAGGAAACCGAGGGCATTGCAGGAAGAAGCACCGAAGTTGCTGTACACAGGTCATGCCTGAGCTCTGCCTCCAGTCTGGCCATGGGTGCAGATGTCTCTTACTTTGGAGGACTCCTATTGCTTATTTACTTTTATTACTGACAGCTGCTCTCTTCTGCAAGTATGATATCCTGGCCTGATATTCTGGCCAAATTCTAACTATAATCCTTACCGCCTGCTTGACTTAAAATAGCCCATACGTTAAAATGTGTCATTTCTCTTCTAACTGAATGTGGTGTTTTTAAACAATTTCCATTTTTCATCCCAAATATGGCTCTTTCAGCTTTCAATGTTTCTCTATTTCTAGCTTGTTAAAGTACTTGGAAGGCATTATGCATTGCATGCATAAAGACAAGCTATTATAAATATTTAGCTAACTAAAGCGTTTGTGATTTTTTTTAACTTCAAAGTTAGAAGTAAATGGGATACTTGTAAAGTCTCTTGCATTTTTTACAGAAAGTTATCTATAAATCTTTCACAATAGTTTGGGACTTTTCACGGTGTACGTGCCAAAAGACGTCCTACCTCAGTACCACTGGGATTCAGAAACTAGACAAAGTGTCAGAGAGACTAAAACAAAGACTCGTGCCTGGAATATTCCTGAAGGAATCTGACAAGCATCAGTGCTCTGTGACTGAGTGATGCCGGTTGGAAAGGATCACTCAGTAAAATAGTTTTCCTTTTTCTTCAGGGAAGGAAAGGTATTCCAATGGAGCCTCTGTTTATGTTTTCCCTTATGTCAAAAGTTCTGGGTGAGCCCTAGAAGGTTGTTTAGGCTCTCTAGGCCTTGCTCTTAGGCTATAAAATAGGAGTATTGATACATCCTTTCAGCATGGAATCATTTTCTGGATAAGATTGTGAGGTACTAAATGCCATAGTACTGGCTTCTGCACAATAACTGGATGAATGTTTCTTAATTGTTTGATTAATATTCTGTTAACACAGTTCAACAAATAACTGAAAGTACATTTTGTTTCTGTTTTAAGAAAATGGAGAATTTTATCTATGAGCAGTATTCTCAACAGTATTTTAGCAAAGAGGTTTGAAGAATGTTTGTGAAACAGCTAATCTTAGACAAATAGAAGTATTTAAAGAAGGCAAATGTTGAACTCTTAAGAGACAACTATTTGCAAAAGGAGCCTGGTTTTACTCAAAGTAATGGAAACAGCTCACATGAGCTGTTTATTAAGTGGTTTGCAAGGCTGGGGTTTAAAAAAAATTAAATTGCCCAGTCTTTAGGCCAAAAACTTATTGCATAAATTACTTAGAGAATATTAGTTAGTGTTAGAAGCAGAAAATGTTTATCAGCAATTCATAACCAAAATATTTTTTTCTAGTACATTTACCTCTTAGAGCAATAGTACTGTCTAGATGTTACTTTTACCTTGCAGTTAGGCACAAAGAATGGAACTCTGAGAAGGAAAATGTTCAAGATTATTTTAAGAATATGGAAAAGTTCCTCTGTAAAAATCTTTCCTGCTTTTCAGATCAGGTTTAAACCATAACCAACATACCCAGGATGCCATAAGCACTGCTCAGTCTCAAAGCCATCCTTATCTGCCCCATTGTGCTAAAGGCACCGCAAACCACTGGAGAAAGCATTACACATTTCCATCATATGTTTTTATTTTATTTGGACTGGACTTAAGATATGTCTAGATGTGCTTTCAAGAAGCTGTGGCTTTCATATTTTTTCGTTGAGAATGACCAGAACTGATAATTTATGTCTTGTAGAGCTGATGACTCAGCACTTTCCAAGTCAGAGCTGAAGCCAAGCACTGCAGTAATTATTTTGCAGTTGATTTTTAAGGGACCTTTGAAAGCTCAGTGTAGGGATGAGTGAGGCACAAAGGCTGTGCCGCAGAGGCACTGAAAGAACAGCCAAGGGGTCATTAGCAGTTCACACAAATTCCGAATCTCACTGAAAAGAATTCCCCATTCTTTTCCAAAACAAGCTTCCAGTCTGTGATAGAAGTCACTGCTCTTCCTCTGTAGAAAGCAGATCAAAACTATAGCACATGTATAATATGCTGAAAAGATGTGCTAGAATCATTGCAACTTAATACATCACATTTTGCATTTAAAGATTTTGAGGATCTCTAAATCTGTTTTTCACTTTTAAATGTCACTTCTTGGTTATTCTATTAAGCTAAAAATATGAACTGAGATGAAATATATTTCAGAAAGAAAAAAAGGTGACATGCACAAGGGAGTCAAGTCACTGCTCAAACTCGGGTGGTATATGGAAACTGCCTGGTAACTGTGGTGTTCATCTCTAGGGCTAGATTTTCCCTAGCCCTTTTATGGTTGGGAGAAGATGAAAACAAGGGAGAAGCAGTTTCTAGCCATACTTGCATATAGGAAATATCTGCCTGCCCTTCTGCCTCCTCTAATACTGTTTTGCATTATATTCCACAGTAGTTCTGCTCGTTTCATTTGTCCCATAGTTCTCTTTAGTCATTTTTTGGCAGTGTTATTTCTTTTATAACCTGAAAACTTTTCAAGTAGTAATTAAAATAAAACTTTTCTCTAATTAGATAGAATGTGACCCACTGACCTCCCTCCTCTTTCTCCAAGTCACTCAGAGTCAGCTCCCATATTGAGTTAATGCCCTGCTGACCTGTGTGCAGCTGCCCTGTGAGAACTCTAACGCTGATTATGAACAACAGTTTGCAAGTATGTGCTACTCAGCATGTCATCATCACTGATGGAGTTTTTCAAATGTTCTTAAAAGCGGGGCTGTGCAAACCTCACCAAGGTTACCTACCACAGTGCCATGGCAGGAAACATGGGATGATAACTTGCAATAGTACCTACAAAAATACTTGAAATACATATTAGTATCATAAATTATATTGAGAAGGCTTAGAGGAACAGCTTCAGGTATACTCTAAAACAGCATATGTATATGCATTTTCTGTTTGCTGCAAGACTCAAGATATGCTTTGGCAGCACCTTGGTGAAAGGATCTGTCCACTGGGAATTGAGCTGCATGGACTGCTTTGAGAAACCAATAGTGCTTCTTTTGAAACAGATATTTCAAAATGTCAGATGCAATTTCATGCATTTTAGGATAATGCAGGGTCGAAATCAAACTGTGAATGAAAAAGTCTTGAACTGTCTCCATGGAAGTCTCTATTAAAGTAGTCCAACTCCAAAAATAAGGAAAGGAGGAAAAAAAAGCGAAGGCTACTTATTGTCATTTCCAGGTCACCTCATCTCAGGTGTATATCCCTTTTCTGATGCAGAATTATCTGAGTCAGAACCAAAAAATAAAAGTTGCCATCACAAACCCCATCTCTGTTTGCCATATCTAGCAGAATACTCTTCCTGTCACCAATTCATTACTTCACTTCCGCTGCTTCCAGTGCCTGAACACTGCCTATAAAGCCTGACTTCTTGTGATACGTGTATGTTTGACTGGCACGCTTGGAACTGTCTTGGTGTAGAACTTCTGAAACAGTAAAGTACAGTTTATTCATAGTCTCTGTGTTGGATTTAATGACTGATTTGCCTTGCTGCCTTTTTTCCTTATACTGAATTAAGACTTTAGGGGTTTAAAATTTTGTTTGTTTTCAAGTCCATCCTACCACCTAGAGTATTTGCTTCTATTTTTCAATCTGGAAAACACAGGCTCATTCATTTGCTGTACTTGATCCTTATTTCCACTGACTTAAGACATAATTCCTCATTTCTTGAGCTTTCTGTATGGCCCTCCTTGTCTTTAGTCTGGGAAGGTCTGGTAACTTGTTAATCTTCACTCCTAGTCTTGTCTAAGCAGTCAAGTACAGGCAGGGGTTAATCTTTTTTCCATTTTCATAAAGTGTCTTGGTAGATATTGCAGCAACCAAAGACTGGGTAGGGGAGCTCTCCTTTAACTTGTTCACTCTAGAAGTATCACATTTTGATTCTTCTTGTGGTGGATATTTCCCTGTATAAGGATACATTTTTGGAGGGGAAGGTATAGCAGGTTACGGGGGGACCTGCTGCAAGACCCAGTGGCACATTTTGCATTTGGAGAAGGGACACACACACGAGAGATGTGACCCACAAAATGGCAGTTTATTAAAACAAGAAGACAGCTTTTATACAGGGGAATACAGAAGGTTCAGAAATAAGGTGGGACCCCGGCTAGGAACACCAAATCCTGAGGGCTACTGATATGGGGACTTGGAGGGATAGGCTAAAGGCATATGTCAGGTCACTTAGGGGGAAGGGAGAGCTAGGGGAACAATGGAAGAGTTGTCCTCGGTGCATGGACAGGGGAATTTTGCTGAGGGTGCAATGCTGCGGCCTTGTAGCTGAGCTGGTTCCCAGGCAGTTCTGCACAGCTGAAGTTGCTAAAAGTCTTCTAGAGAGAGCTCTTCCTCTGAGTCTTCCTTGCAGCGCTTTTTCGTCTCTCTCCATGTTCTGTAGGCCTCTTCTGGTCCACCCCCGGCAGGAAGGCATGCCTATTTGGCCACTTAGCTAATGTAAATGACTTCAAACTAAGCACTAGATATAGTTTCCTCAAGTTTTCCTTTCTTTTGCTTTTATTCAGCTTATTTATTTTATTCAGTTTTATTCAGTACCACAAGCATCCTTATGTCAGCCATCTGTGACTGCCCTAATCTAACTAGACTAAGACATAAAAGTTCATTCATATTTCAAGTCATGATGATGGTACACTCCATCTCAGGTCTCTTTCTTACGAATTCTTGAATAGCTTATTTCCAAAATCATCTCTCTTGCTAACAGAGAGGATAGGAAGAACAAATCTTTTCTTGGTTCAAGGCCCACCATGTAATATTTTTTTCTGACCCTCATGTTGCAGACAATTTCTTTACTTCCTTTCTTGGTAGTCTCCTTCCTTGTGGTGCAGCTCCCACAGTTTCTGCTGGCCAGTAGTTCTGAAATCTCGCCTGTTCCAAGATGGTGTCTCTCTGGTTCCTGTCTCTGTCTCCCACAGTGGAATGTGAGTGAAGATCCCTCTTTAACTTCTCTTAGGCCACTGCTTCGCATGGATGCACATCACCTCTTACCATCTTCTGGTTAGCAAGGCAACCCCCAAGCTCTCTGCGGACACAGGACTGCTGTTTTCAGTGCTCAGCTGGACTTTATCTTCTACACCTGTTCTCTGACAAACATGGAAGTGTGCTTATGTTTATTAGTGACCTACCCATTATAGCTCTTTATGCCCTTTATTATGGCACTTTAATTGCTTCCATCTATGAAAATATAGCTGAGAATTCCTGCTCTTCCATATGTGCTTGGACTTGATGGGAGGGGGAATATCACGCGCAGGCAATGAGCCTGCCTTGCTTAGTGAGCTGAATAATTAGTAATTTACAAATTCAGTAAACAGTAAATGTGCTCTTGACCTTCCACTCGTACCAGCTGCCTGATGAGGCACCCAGCTGACACGTCCAGCTGCCTAATGCCTTTTACCCGTGTAAAGCCCCCACCGAAGCTCCTACTTGCTCTGCGCTGGTGTTTCAGAAGGCAGCATGGTACTGCCTACGCTGCATTGTGCTTTCTGATTCATACTAATCCCCTCATCTTCCTATGGAACATTAAACATAATCATGATATTGAAAATGAAGGCGTTGCAGATTTAAAAGTGGGATCTGCTTAACTAAAAATAGCATTAAAGCAAACCCTGTCCTTCTGTACTGAAGGACTGGCTGGTATTTACAGTGCTGTACAGTCATCAGACTCGAGCACAGGAATAGGAAAGAATGCCAACCAAGAGGGACCAGGAATTGTAGGCTTGTTCTGGTTTATTCCAAGATCTGTTCCTCCTTTCCTGTGTGACCTTGAGCTTGTCATATGGTGTGCCCAGACCACCATTTATTCTTCTGTAATGTAGCTATAAGGCTGGTTTTGCACCTCCTGTGTGTAACTGAAAGCATTTGTATTTTCAGAGTGCTTGAGGATCCTTAGAGCTGTCCTAGTGATCAGCAGGAAACCATGGATATATTCACTACTTATTTCTCTGAATTCCAAAAGGAAAAGATTTTTACATTAGAAAAGTTCAAATCATTCCTTGGGAAGAAGACATCTACAGTGCACCTTTCAACTTCCAGCCCCAACTACAATGATTTCTAAATTCTCTTTGGATGACATTATGCAATTTGAAGCTAGCTTTTAAATATTGCATACCAGGGCAGCTACAATGGGAAGAATACACCATATTTTCTTATCTTATTACCATTTAGCTTTCTGTGCTCCACAACCTTCCTGGTTCCTTTGATACTTCCATGTTATTTTGTCAAAGTAGTACTGACACTCAAAACATGACCATATTTATGAAAAGAATATAGCTCAGTAGCTAAGTTGTATAAATGACACATCTCCTGAACTTTTATCCCCTTTCTAAAAGATTCACTGTTTTCACTAATGCATAATTTCAGAGAGGCTGTTACAAATTTAATGTTGAAATGACTTGGGCAGGAGCTAGAAGTATTCTAATATTAAATTAAATCAATCTCTCTCCTTAGACCCTTCATTCTGAAAGCTGAAGCTCTAAGGAAAGCACCAACTGTCACAAGTCTTGCCAATCTGCTTATGCATCTCACTATATCAGTTTTCCTTCCCTTCACTCTCCCTGTTCTCTGCAGTTGACTCAGGCTTTTTTTCTAGGTCTTAAAGACCTATTTAAAACTCTACAGCTTGCCTCCCACACTGTCCTCTCTATAGTAACAAGCAGCTACAGTCTGAGTTCAGATGTCTTGTGGTCTGCTTAGGGCCACAGTCTGCAAGCTAGTCTGGATATGGTACATATGTTCAGTATGGCAGGACAATCTAAACACCCAACCTTTTTGATTTAAATCCAGAGAGAAGGTATTGAACAAGCTAATTAACACAGGTCTCATTAGCACTGGTGAGCCAATTAAAGCCTTATTCCATTAGACCTTTTTTCTCTTCTCATTCTGTAAAGTACCTAAGAGCTTAAGAAAAAGTTGTCTTTCCCTTTTTTTCAGAGCTAACCAGTCTTTGATAGACATCAGTGATTCTAGGGCTCTCAATATTTAAGATTCTGGCTCTTGGCTAAGCTTAGGTAAGTCTCATGATTGATTGTGTCATCTTAAACCAACAGGGTACCTCTTGCACACTTACTTTGCAGATTCCAAAGTGGTGAACAGAACGCAACTTCAGGCCGTCAAAACAATGTAGGAGATAAGAATTGTTGTAACTGTGTTGTCATGGACAACCCTGCACTGTGAAGGAATAAAACTGCTGTACTTAACTTTTACCTTATGTAGGGCCGAAAGGAGTTAAGGTCCAGGCCATACTTTTTATTATGACTTGCTGGCTATTATTTTTGGAATGGCTGCCCAAACATCAAGAGACAGTATTGGCAACAAGGCTGTGCTTTTCCCTTCTCATTCTTGTTGTCCACATTTAGACATGGAATGACCTGTGGTGATAATATGGGTTTGGTTTCTTTATGTCTGTGAAGTTGTCATTTGCAATTTGGTGCTATTGTATTTTTGCTGTCGTAAAATTAAAAGTTTTGAGAGGCCACATTTCATTTTGGGTTCTCTACTGAGGTTTATTCTGGCTTAGGTATTTCTTAGGCATCTATCACTGCTATCATGACTATAAAAAAAAGAGAGAAGGATAAGAAGGCTACAGGAGATGTTTTTGAACTCAGTGGAATTAATATTTTTCCTCCTATCAGGCTGGATCTTCTCTCTTCATAACACACCCCTAGTAATAAATCTGTTTCTATATATAGTCATAGACAGCAACAGCTAACTAAATTGCCTATACACAGGCACTAGAATCCAGGATCCACTGTTTAAAAAGCTGCAGGTCTCAACAAGTGTTGTTCAAGAACAGCAGCTCATGCTATTTTATTGATTAGTAGCCCCTCCTCTGTTCAGAGGAGACTGTCTCAGCCACAGGGAGAGGCACATATTCTCACTGAGCGGATGCCATCTAGCAGATGTACACATAAGTAGACATTTACATAACAGAAGGTGGTAGAACTTACATAAAGTTTGTGTTTCATCTCCAATACAGTCAAGCGTACTCTTGGGTGTTGCTAGCTGAAACTCAGATTTTCTGCTTCTAATTAAAAGAGCATCTGTTTTGAATACCCTAGAAAAATGATTCCAGGCTAAGAGACATACCCAGAAAATAGCTGCTCCTCTAATTAGTACCCTGAATGCTTGTCTGTTTTTCTTCTTCCTCCTATTAAATGGTTTAATTGTATTTGGTGTTCACTTCTATTGCAAATATCCAATGAATCAGATAAGAAATGTCATTGTGTATCATATTAAAGAAATGTTTTATGTATTAAAAATTAAACAATGCAGCGTTTCACGGCACATTATGACATTTACATAAACGGCATGATGAGCATAATGTGGGATATGGCATTCCATACTGTGCTGTGACTTGCCATTTTGAAGTGAGATACAGTAGTTCAAGATCTGGTAAATTCTATAAAGAAGAATATCTTTTAGGGAGAAATTTTGAAACTAACCCACTGCAGCAGAATTTTATTTTATTTTTTATTTTATTTTATTTTAATGACCTTCAAAGGCCAACATGATTGTGCAGCCATGTCAAGGAAGTAATTAAGAAATAACAAAAAAACCCCAAAACCCAAACCAAAACAGAAACAAAAACAAAACAAAAAACCACACATACACACAAGACAAAAAAATGCCCAGTCTTTCCAAGTAGACAGTATTTCCTTGCAAGCAACCATGAATATTGCTAGTTAAAGCTAAAACTGGGGTATTCTGTTAGAGATATTAAACCTTGTAACAAAATCTGCTTTTATCACATCAGAACTTAGGAAGATTTTGAGAGAACTGTTTGGAGCAGACTTTTGATCCAGGGTATAAAAAGAGTGGTCAGGGAAGATAAAAAGCCATTGCTGAAAAACTGTATATATTGGTTGCATCAGTATTCAGGGAGAAGGTCATCAAAAAAGTTCTTCCAGCAATACTTTTTTTTTTTTTTTTTTTTTTAAACCAGACATTAATTGGAGAAATATTAAACTTAAGACACCATGAAAGAGGTGTTATTTGCAGAAATCTTCCAGCGTCAAGAGTAAAGAGTGCCAGGATCTGATATTATTTACCTTCATGTTCAAAAAGACATTACATCAAAATTGTTTATGTGGCATTGTTCTATGTTACCAGTTCCCCAAAACGTTACCAGAGACACAGCTGGGTTGTTCCTATTTCAATGAGACAGCAGGCAACCGAGCACAATTTTTGAGGCTCTGCAGAAGCACCTAATGGAATGTGAAGAAAACAAGGCAGGTAAATATGAATTTGTACAGAATATATGACAAATAATAATAACAAAACAGTGTGAGCCCAGCCATTCGCAAACCAAATCTAACAAAGTTATATGCTGCTCTGCATAGTCAATAATAATATTGATGAGAATCACACAGGCATCAAAAAGAAAGGAGCAACTATCATGCTTAAATACTGTATGTGAGAAATATAGCCATCAATGTACCAAAATAATTGTCTGCATACTTTATGTCAGCAGCCTTATCAATTTGATGATAGCTTCAACTCTTTATCTGGTTACCACTTAAAAAACCAAATCTCTTTACAAGGTACATTGTTATTGCAGACTTCGTTGGTAAAGCTGTGACTGTCTCTGTGATGATAATAGATTTTTTTTTTGAGGTAGCTGAAGTTTGGCGATAGTATTTGTTCTGGCTCAGCTCACTGAACACATACCTTATTAAAAGAGAATAAATAATAATAACAGAAAGTGTATCTTCCTGGTTGTTTTGCAGCTTTGTTGAGTTTTCTCCCTCTTTGGTTAATGGTACCTTTGGCATCTCCAGCTGGCATCACTATAAATGATGCGCCGTACCTGAAAAAGGACTGTACATTTTATCACTTCATTATAATAACAAACTTATTGTCATCTTCAGAGAAATGGAAGAAGCTGAATTGCTAACAAAAAAAAAGCAAAATGTTCGCTATTTCGTTCAGGGTAACAAATGAAAAGAGTACACAAACTTTAGCACAGAAATGGAGAAAGACAGGAAGAATTTACCATAATCAGTGCCTTTCTCTGACAGGGCAAACTAAAAGAGAAATCATTCATGGTCAAGAGTTTGTCAGAATCTGGAAAGTAATTGCGTTATTGTTTTTCTTTTTTTTTTTTCCTCTGAACTTCCCATTTGTGTAGAAAGCTCCTTGCATCTTCCTTTAAAGCAGGTATCCCAGACCCCAGTCTGAAACAGGATGTATGTCTACATCTATAGTTATCAGATGGAAGTTTGGATGAGACCTCAAATGGCAATTTCCCTGTAAACTTGTGTAAATCTTTTTTGTATATTTTTGTTTAAAAGCCTTTTAATTTAGAAACACACTAAGGGAAGTAATTTTTAAAATATGTTATTTTTCTACTTTATCTTTTTTTTTTTTTTACTCCAGGATCTATTACAATTTGATTGATCTATTATGCAGAGATTACACCTAAATATCCATATTCTATACATCTTTCATTTGATTGGTATAAATACCTGCAGAGATTAGTCATTACATGGAAGGGAAATGACAATTCAAACAGCAGAATGTGTATATTTCAGATGTGGCCCCATGGAGCAAGCTGGCTGGGGACATCAGCAGAGACTCAGGCATTTGAAAAAAGGCTGGCAGCTGTTGATGTGGCAATGGAAAATACTAAGGGTTCCAGAGATTACAGAGGTATAATTTGGCCTGCAGTAAAAGTAAGCAGAAAAGCTCTCTGAAAAGAACTCCTGTTGTAATCAATGAGGGTTTGCCATTAGCTGTAATAAGAAAAGCACTAATGCTAATGGGGGTTTTTTTTGTGTGTACATTATTATTCCAACAGTATTTTAACAAGAGATTTTTATGCATAGTAGTGTGGGGTTTTTATCAAGACAGAGTCATATTTGGTAAGCAAAACTTCCCATTATGAGCTATATTATGTATTCATTGTATTTAGAATGTATCAAAATACAGTATGTATTACAAACATAAGGAATAAATGTTACATAGTTTGCAAGTATATACAAATACATTAGACTTTTGGAATGCTGTTAGGGTTTTAAAATTTTGTTTTTTAATTTTTGAGTTCATTTCACATTCAAAGATACCAGTGTTGTAGAGAGCATTAACAATCCCTCTAATTCATTTTACGCTACATAATAAGTAGTACAATTAGCAGGAAAACATTAGTCCTAGTAGGTTTGATCATGCATTCTTTTGAAATCAAGAAAGAAAATTTTGTTGTGGCATTAGGTACCACTCCTGAAGGATCCAGAACAGTGACAATTAAGGCTTTTAGGGGTTTCATAATAATTCTGAAGCTATTTGCCAGCACTACTGTCTGTATGAGCCCTAATTCTGATTGGAACTGGGGGGAAGTGAGGGAGGAAGGAGGAGAGGGGTATTCTATCATTAAATATAATTTCTATGATTTTTTCATTAATGTCTTTGCAACCCAAATGATTGAGGGTACAAAGTTAGATTCCTCCAATACCTTGTTAATTAACCACACTGAGAAGTAATATCTGTAATAGGTTTGAAAAACTGTGTTTGATGTGGCTCCAACAGAACAGTTCTTGAAAGCCACTCCTGAAGAAATGTGTGGCAGACCTGTAACAGCATAACCTATTATGACAAAGTATTTGACAGTCTGCATTGATGTGCTAGCACAACACAGCTGTACAGGGAAACAAGGTTTCACGTTAACCTTAATATGAAAAATATTCTTGTTTTACTAATTCTATGTATTTTCCATAGGAGTTCACTCCTGCTTTGGCTCTTTTGAGTAAAATTTCAGTGTGACTCCTTTATGCCTAGAAGTTTGCTAATGGTGTGGTTTTTAAGAACAGGCTGAAACAGATCAGCCAACAGACCTGTCCTAAATCAGTTTATCATAGAGATTGCTTATTTTCATGGTGCCCTTCCCCAATAGACAAGCAATAATGAAAAATCACTTAGGAAATATTTTTTTCCTTAGAACATTTGCTGCACCTTTACTGTTACCTCATTGTGATGGCAAAGTAGCAACATATCCCCTTACCCCTATGGACTTATCTTTAAAATATCGCAGCTATGTGTTAACGTTAATTTGTCTTACTACTGTTGCTCTGAGATAAACTGAATGCTGTCACTCATAACTTACACATGAAGACCTGAGAAAAGCATTTATTCATTCTAAAGCTGTTCCCTAGTTCTGACAATCTAGTTCTATAGATGGCAATAATAGAGGAGATTTTGCCAGAGCTCTCAGTGTTATATAGCATTTCTTGGGTTAACAAACTGAACAAAATCTGAACTCTACACTACAACATGTTGAATTCTAGATGAACATAGCCCCTGCTTTTAAAGCAGTCACTTGGAGAGAAGCTCAATTAGCCGATGTAAAGAATTTAAAAATCCCTTAATATCCCAACACTTGAAAATGCTATCAGTGAGGTTTATACAAAGTCTAAGACCAAAGGGAAGAACTCTATAAAGAACAATCAGAAAAAGAAAGAATGAAGAAATCACTTAACAGCCTATTTCCCCACCTGGAGTGTAGCATCTTTTACATTTTCATTCCAGGATTAGAACTGTCACACCACATTATACTTTGCAAATGCCTTCAAGAATAAGTTGCCACTTGGTAAAAGCACAAAACCTCTAGAAGACACTACTTTAATCACAAAACTAGTGTGCTTGCATAATGCCAAATACCAGCTAATATGGTTTTTATTCTGCTTTGATGATAAGTATCAGCATTATGATAACAGCCCTAATGATGACATTTTTTAGCTGTAACACCTGAGTTATGTCCTATTGTATGGTGTGATGTTTAAATGAATTCTGAAAGAAAAAAAGTATTAGGGTTAATAATAGTTAAAGTTTCTGTGGTATAATAATTTGAGAAAGACTGCAGCCAGTCAAAGGGAGTGTTTATAACCATCTTATTGGATTTTATTTTCTTTTTCTACCTCTTCTACTTAGATATTCTCATACTAGCTGATGCTTACTTCACCACCTTAATATCAGGATAGGATTTGGTCTCTCATGCATGTAGCTGTTTTGATGCTCTAGAATGCAGTCACATTCTGCACACTTTTTTAACAGCTAGAGTGAAGTTTGGAGTAAAAATAAAGTTATTTTGATAGTTGCTGTATCTTCTTGTGCATGGCAATTCCTTCAACAAACTGTCATTGGATTCCATTAGTAAAGCAGATGTATCTCTTGACAATCAGAAGAATGGTGGACAATGTCACTTTTTTTTCTTTCTTTCTTAAGCCTACCAGCTCTGAATCTGCAGCTAGAGGTTCTGCACCAGAAATATAATGATTTCAGCCACAGTGTCATCAGCAGCAAGCATCAAATGAAAGGAGATTGAAATAGAGAGCAAGTGCTTCTATTTCTTATTCTCTTCTGTGCTTATCTGTCATCATGCTGCCATTTTCGATATTGAGATCACTCAACCTTGACATGAGCAAAATCTGTCTCTGAGGACAATATGGCAAGCAAAAGAGCAGCTTTTAGGCTCGAGACTTTTGAAAACACAGTATTGCACGCAATTGTGAAAATTCAGCCTTTGTCTTCTTCAGCTAAAAGTTAAACATAATTTTCCTTCTTACTTCTATCATCTAAGTGTAAATTTGTCCACCTTGGAAATGAGAAAAAAACACAAGCCTTGCAGCTTGAGAATATTTGAATGATCCAGCCACATCACACTGGATAGGGTACTGGAGGTATTAAAAACACCTGCTTCAAACACAGTCCAATTTGATTCAACATAATGAAACTTTGTTGGCACTACAAACCCTCCCCATACAAATAAGGAGGTATGATCTTTTATATCAACAAGGTCTAAATGTATCTTAGGTTTTATTTCCCCTGCACTGTCACTGTTGCTATTAAGAGTCACACAGACTGTAAATTGGTGTAGTAAATAAGAGAAAAAAAGGAGAAAAAACATTATATGCAGTGAGATTTCATGTCAGATGGAAATTTGGAAGAGTGGAACTCTTTTCCTCATTCTGCCAGTTTTCCTGGGATTTTAGCTACAATCTTAAACAACTCATCTCTGTTACCCAGGAAAAAATGGGGAAAATTGTACTTTATTTTTGTTTCGCTGGGATGCATTGAAGACAAGTACATCTCAAATTTTAAGTTTCATAGATACTTTAGTAATGGGCAGCACAGAAGAATGAAAGATAACAGTTGCCTCAAGAAAGATTAAATATAACAGGGTTAGCCAAGGCAAATTCTCAACCAGTGAGTAGACAACAGTCAGACCTGTGTCAGTGGATGATCTTAAAGTATACCAGCTTCCTGAAAAAATACTTTTAAGTAAGAACCCTTTCTTACCTTACAGGGCTTCAGTAAGTGCCCTTATGTCCTTTGCATCTTTATACTTTTTGTTCTGCCGAGTGGGTTGTATTTTGGAGAGGTTTTTCCTTTGCATGTCAGTACTGTGTGATGTGTAGCGCAAGTGAAAAGCCAAAACATTTCCTGTAGCTGCTGTTACTGTCCCTCACTACCTCTGAAATGAAGACAAGAGCAAGTTTCAACATCAGAGCTGTGCATTGCATGTCTGCCCTACAACCTAGAGGTGATTTGTTACATCTTGGGTTAACAGGTGATAAAGGAGAAAGATCAATAAAGAAAAGTGCAGGGAGACACTGGGGTTTTTTTTATTTTTTTTTTAACCTTTACAGAAATAAGTTAAGAGCTCCTGAAGATGAGAAGGTTTTGAGCCTTTCTTTGAGATAAAACAGAAATGTTTTACTGGCACGTTGAGTGATTTCTACCCAGACAGCTGCTTCTGTGTTAAGTTTCATCTGTCATTGTCCTTGAGGGTGTTTTGAGAACATTAGCTATAATGAGATTAGTTTATGAGATCAAGGAAGGACAAAAGTTCTGGAAAAAAGTGCTACTGAAATTTCTGAAATCTCACTGAGAGTAACTTCAGTCCTTGACTACTCCTTTTTGTTCCTTTCAGATCACTGTTTAGTTTTAAATGTAACAGCGTCCAAAAAAAAAATCACAAAAATGGCATTTATCCCCTCAAATTTGGTTGATATCTGGTTGGTGTCAGGTGCACTTTAGTTGATTGTTTCCTGTGTCATTTTACTAATGATTGCTGACTGAAGAAGAAAAAATATTTTTCCTTGTTAGACTGGTGCCAAGCTAGAAATATACTACTGCTGCTGTCCAGAAAGTTGAACAAGAAATAAGGTCTTTGCATGGCATGGCAGAGCTGAGATCTTGGGAAAGTAGAGACAAAATTTTCTTGAAATTTAGATCCAGGCTGAAATTACTGGTCAATGAATTTGTCTTTCAGCCGCTTCAGTACCTTCTGTCTCCTGTTGAAATTAGGTTTATGTGCTGTATAGCTAGAAATGTTTCAACTACCTCTTTGTGGTATTGGACCAAAACTATTGATGGGAGTAGGGGCAGCTCTTGACGGCTCAGCTACCTCAGGGTCACACATCATCTCTGCTCTCCCTTTCAATTACTGCTAAATGAGCGTTTTACGTAAAATAACAGGAGAAGGTTATGAGACTTTGATTCCCAGTTTGAAGTTCATGATTCTCAATAAATGTTAATATGAAGGCAGTGACAACAGCAGCAACTTCTCTAGGAGAGGCTGTGTGCCTGCTCAGGTGGAGCTGTATCCTGTTTGTCTGGCACATGGATGGCAGCATTGTAAACACCTTGCTTCATGCTAGGCTCATCCAGCATGTAACAGGAAGGGATTGTTGGTTTTCCAGTAAAAGAGTGTGACAGGATAGAATGTTTTACAGTTCTGTAAACCTTCAAAGCAATTTCTTTATGGCTGTAAAAGAGCAAGTAATCAAAATATCTTGTTTAGTCTGTACTTAAAAATTACTAATTATATTGAGAGATTTTCTATGTAACTTGTCACCTTGTTTAAAGACATTAATTAGCAGCTTAAAATTTCACTCCGTTTCAACTGAATTTTTCAGTCTTTCTTGCTTCTCAAGTCTGGGATCCTGATGGCCATGTGGAACTGTTCTTTTTATAACTGTTATAACTCTTTTATAACTGTTCTTTTTATAACAATATTTTAGTTTTTGAAAAATCACAATCGTGAGTTCCTTTAGTCTCCTACTTCCTACTCTGAATTCCTTCTGACTTGGTCAAAGGTCTTCTTGCTCTAAGCTTATTATCCCTTTCCCTGTTTTAATGTGTGCTCTGTGCAGCTTGCTTACAGTTTCCTCCATGCTTCTGACTCCTGTTTAACACAGTACCTTGCTTTAGGTTTCATCAGCACAAAAGAAGGTGGAATACTTTAACATATAATGGATCTGGTCATTTCATACATTTAAAGGAGACTAGATAACAAAAGTTCTGCTCACCTAGTTGCCTTATTTTTCTTCTGTTTTATTTCAGAGTTTGAAAACAAAACCTTTGCAAAAAAAAGCTCTGATTTTTATTTCCACAGAGCTCATGTTGCCAAGACAACTATAATAAATGTTCTCTTCTGGAAAAACCTCTTGTAGACATAAGAAGCTTTCTCAGATATACTATTCAAGCTGAAATGGTGTAAAATGAACAGTGAATTCACTATTATTTTTCCATAGACTGTTCATTTAATTTACATAGTGGGGTTAGTCCCCATTCTGTGTTTGCAGTTTATGTTATTCTCCATCTTCATTTGACTAGCATTAACAAAAAAACCCCATACAAACAACGACAAAAAAAAAAGAGTATATTTTTCTTGGATGTTTATTGAGTTAAAAAGGCACAGGAAGAATTTCTGGTCAAATATTTTAGGTAATAGAAATGCATGTTCTCTGTGCTGCTCTGACATCAATTATCAGTAGCTTCATAGGAAAAAAGCAGGGGAGGCTTAATTTCTGGCAGAAATATGTTAGCTGTTAAAGCAAGATTGTTGTTGGGATTTTTTTATCGATTTCTGGATTATATTTTCATTATTTCGTATTTCAGTTTCTCAGTGCTGCATCATGTAAGGTGTCTAGAGGTAATAGTAATGGCCCTGGATCAATTTGGCAAATTTGGAAGCCCTAGAAAAGAGAGATAAGCTACTACCATAATTTAACAATGGAATTTTTTGGATCTGTGTTTTAGTTCATTAATGTTGTCATTGGTCTTTAGTGTGTTTAAAGATTTGTACTAGTTTATGAAAGAACCAAAAGTATATCCCATGAATATTAGGTTGCATGTCACAGCATCCATACTGAATAATTTTACCACACTGCATCTCAACTGATATATGAACAATGAGCAAATTGGCATTGTGAATGCTTATGAAAACCACAGGAAATAATGTATCTAATATTGTGAATGAAAACAGCTCTATTTCCATCTTGAAATAGATTAGTGTGGTTTTTTTACAGCTGGTATTGGATAAATTAAATCTGTAGTTGCACACCATAGTCTCCTCTTGGTAGGGAGTCTTGGCCATTGCATAGACACACAGTAAGGAATCATAGCTTATGGGGGAGAAAAGAAGTTGAAGAACATACTCTTCAGGCAGTATGAAACACTAGAGTAATGCTGTAGAAAGACATTAAAATTAGTAATAAATGGTATTCCATTTTCATATAAAACCAAACCAAAACCTGAGTAAAATAAAAAAATTCGGACTGATTAGTTATCATTTCCTGAGCAAAATTGTTTGAACTGAAATATTTTGGCCATTTCTCTATTTTCAGTCAAGGTAGGGAACACAGGATCTATTTAGACAAGCAGGTTCCAAAGCATACTATTTTTGCAAATAGGTTAAAGTACAACAGATAAATGCACAAAAGACTTCAGTTCCCCATGTATTTTTTTCACAACAGCTAGTTTCAGAAAGCCATAAAAGAGATTTCAGAAGAGAATGAGGAACTAGCAGGAGCAACCATGAACGCATGTAATCCCTTCCTCCCACCAGCCCTCTAGAGGATACAGAGTACCGAGAAGCTCGTTTTAAAAAACTATCATTAGCCATGACTTTTCAAAAAGGCACAAGTCTTTACAATTATAGCTGTTCTTGTTCTAAACATGTTTCAGTCGTCAGAATTTGGGAGATAAAGAGACATCTAAAAAGCTGTATAACTAATGGCTGATTAAAGATTCTGCATTCCCAAGAGCACGTGAACACAGCCAAGACAGAATTTTCTTTCTTTTGTAAAAACACATACCAGTTCTGCATTTATATAAAGTAACCATTTAAGGTGGGTAAAAAGAGGTTCTTGGCAACAGGGAGGTCTTTGTGGAGGAATATGTTACTTTCTGTAGAGTTCCATCAACATACTCAATTTTCCTTCCAAGAATCTTCCAAGAATTAGCATATTTTTTTATAACTCCTTCTCAGATACACTATGTCACTTGCTCTCGCAGTTCCCATTTATAACTGATATCACATGAGCTTCATTAAGACACGGAGCAGAGCCTGAGCTGTTATGACACAGAATCACATATATGGGCACAAACTTTCTTTGGCAAGTAGATTAGAATTTTTTTTTTGTTATTATTTTTAAGATAGCATATCTATGCTAAATATAATTGTGTCAGAACTGGAATAAATGGGGGTCCTGGGTCTCATCAAGGTTTTGCTCCATTCCAGATCATCTTGGCAGACAGCTGTGGATGCAATTTCCCAGAAAACTGTCAAACACTTTCAGCCGCAGGAACTAAGAAACTAGACATCAAACTCAACATTCTTTCACAGTAACCTGTACTCTCATTTTTAGGTGAGAACCTGTTCTTTATTTCAAGTAATTTTCTTCAATCAAGGTGGGGAAGGCCTAGATGAGGCTGCTGAGTTCCACTGTAGGCTTCTCCCTCCCTCTGCGGACAATCACTACCTAAGGTAATTTGCAAGTCTTACTCATTAAGCTCTGGGTGTGATTTCTCTTGACACCTCCTGTTCCCTTCCTAAGGCACATTATGATTAAAACACTCCTACTATGGTACATTCATGGCTACGTTCTGTGACCTGTGCCATAGGCAAGGAATAGATGTTGTGTGACTCTGAAGGATACAGACACCTCTTGCATGGTTACCTGAAACTGGGAGTCCTGGCTTTGGTGAGGCACAGGCTGCCTACCCTACAGTCCTGTCCTCCTGTGCTCAGTATGTCCCTGAGAACATTATCAGCACTGCCATCGCTGCTCTGAACACACAGACAAAGAAGCTGCCTTTAAACTTGACAAGTGAAATACGGCTATCAGCAGAGCTGTGGCAGACTGGAGCTCAGTGTGGGCTCACTGCCTGAATATTTATTTAGCTTCCTGGGCTTGATTTCTAGCTGAATTGGTCTGCAGCAGCTACATGGCTAGAACTTAGCTGGGTGAATGTGTGCATTAACCTACAGTACTAGCCTAATGCTTGAAAAATGAGCTGCAGGGAATGTAGAACAAGATGACTGCCACAAGCACAAGAGATATTCCCTCCCATAAGCTGTTCTCCAGTAACTTACTGTGTACTAGCCTTATGAGTTAAAAGTGGAAAAGAATAACTTTCAGCCAAAGTAAAGGGACTAAAGCAAAATGATAGGTTGGTGGAATGGTGCAACTTTTGATTTACTCTGATGATTCTATAACTCAGCAAATCTGTATTTCTGTCATGTACAGGGTAAGATTCACAGCTTATTTGCACAACAAAATGTTGAGAATGTGAATTGTGCTAAATCTTGCAGCTTCAGGCAAAGAGACTAACTCCCAAAGCAGCTGTATTCTGGGAAGAAAGAAATATAAAGCTACCTACTACTATCACAAGTGTTAAATATATAATCTCTAATGAAAAAAGCCCAGTGCATCCAAATAAAAAGGGATAATCAACTTGTAGATGGTGGCAGACTCCCTAAATCTTAAAGTGTGGCAGCAGTAAGGTGCTGGGTAACTATCAAATACACCATGGTCCATGCAGCCATTTGAGTACCAATGCCAAGAGGAAGGCACAAGCAGCCCTTAGGGCAATTAGAATCACCCAAAGGGCAGCAAATGCCGTTGAAACCTTTGTCATTCCTCTGTTACCCTCTGATTTCTTCTCATTTTCTTCAAGCTCAGGTAAGTAAAAAGTTCATGTAGGATGAGAAAGAGTCCTTAGATATAGCACAAAATACACAACAGTGTTAGGGATTACAAAGTTTCGTGTGACTTTGACATATTACTGTCTTGTTGGAGATTTTTCTTTTAAGATATTCCAATAGCAAATGTTTAAACAGTGCAAGAGATTAGAAGACTAAAATAAATAAACATTGTCCCTCTGAATCTGGAAAATCTCAGCTTCTTTGCTAATGTGGGCATATGTATATAGGTATATATACACAGACATATATCAACAAAAAAGAATGTGAAATAGAAGCCAGGGAGATCAACGTGAAACCAGCTGTTCTGCTGGTTCTTTATCTTCCTTTACTGAGTAAGGAAGCCTTCCTCTTTGATTTCCAGTTTTTTCAGAACCTTTTTAATTTGCCATGGTCTCCTTCTTGATCAATTAGTATTTTGTAAGGTGCTTTTGGTTTATGTAAATTGCACCTGTTTAAATTTTTCACCCTGTTTTCTCTGTAAGCAGGTTGTGTTTTATTGCTTTTACACACTGAATTCTTGAAGGATTAAGTAGAATGGAAAATACTAATCCAGAAAAAGGTAAAACAGCATTGTCTATACGGTGAGTAGTTTATGGATTCCAAGGGACTTCAGGCAGTACTAGATTACGTATTTGTACTGCAGGAAAAAGGGAGAGTTTGGGAACAGCATGTACATTTGGATGTCTTCTTATCAGCTTTGCTCTGTAGAGACCCAAGAGCTCTGTCTATTGCAATAAGGGCATAGTTGAAAGTATTGTTGGGAGATGGTAGAATGTGAAGAGCTGTAGTGGGGTCTCTTTAGATGGCATAGCAACAGAATCTGTCAGCAGGAACATTTGTCACAGAGATTTTGCCACAGTCTAGAAGATGGAAACTTTTATTCTAGTCTGAATAAGTATTATTCTTACAGTAAAGAACTGGAGTTGAAGAGTGTGTGTCCTTTGGCGCTAGCTTCCCTAGTCTAAAGAAGCTAGAAAAAAATATTTCCATAGGAAAAAGAAAAGATATTTTATTTAGTAATAAATTTTGCATTTTTTTTTAACCTGCACAGAACTTTATGAAGCACTAAAACAGTTGATATACAAAAGTACAAAGTGCTATCCAGATTTTGTGGGGCATCGCTGGCTTCCTGCCTGCCTTGGCCTCATACGAAAGGAAGAAAATGGGGAACCTGGCAACAAGGAGCCAAGTCAAAGTGGAGGTTTTGGGTCTGGATATCCTTGGGTCCAGGCATGGCTCCCATACCTTGACACATTCAGAGCTGTGAAGGGGCTCTACCACAATGTTTCTTCTTCTTCTTCACTGTATGTGTCATAACTTCATCTCCAAACTAAACTCAGCTGCAGCGGCTGAGTGTGAGAGGGTAAGCTTTGCTAGACTTATGCCAAGCAGCACAGACAAAGACAAAGTGAGAATTTTAACTTTTCTATGTTTAATCTGGATAAGCTGATGCAGCACAATCTGTTCGCGGATCTCCAGAGCTTTTCCCAACAGAATGTAGAAAGTGGAGCTCAGGCCAGAGCAAGGCTAATAGCTGGCAATACAGGAAGCTGCTTGGATTGCTGCCTTACTTATGCTGGCCTTTGAAATGGCTTTCAACCTTGCAACACACATCTATGTGTGTTTAACTGGAACATATTGGTGTGACTGGGAAGGAAGAGGCAGAGGAAAGCGTATTGGAAGTTTGTCTAATTTTTCACACATCAGAGACTTCTGGCAGCACTGAGGGCTAATTATCCATCAATCCCATATGAACTGCATAGATTTGCACTAGACAGGGTTAGAACTACACCAGCAGACAGCTCATTTCACATGCTAATAGCCTTTAATATTCTTCTGCCATGTTTCACAATCCAATTATTCATTTATTTAGCAAATCAAGCTGAAAGGGAGAGCAAAAGTGTTATATCATAGAAAATCTTAGCCATAGAAGTGGCTTTTATTTTAGAAGCTGTCCCTTTCTTTTTTCCTTCTTTGGCAGCTGTTGATATGACTGGTATAAAGCTTCGTAGGGAAGGGTCTTACTCCACCTTAGCATCCTGCCCTGAATTGCTGTGGCCTGGCAGTTTTACCCAACCAGGCCTTTCCATAGCCTCTATTTTCAGACTCTTTCCTCTCTTTATTCCATGATACTAGCAACATTTGTGGAGACATTTAAGCGCTTTATTATCTTAAGTCAGATTTGATTAAAGTGACACATCAGAGACTGACTCATCCTGTGGTCCTGTCCTATATATCCACCCATTATAAGGCATTCTATTCTTTAGCTGGTCTTTTGTTATATGCATGAGTCCCCAGAGTGGGTTTCTTATTACCAGTGAAGTATCCTTCATTACCATTCAGCTCATGTCTCCCTTTTAAAGTACTCTACAGCTTTTTTTATTCAGCTTCACTGTACCGATGCATAGGTTTGGTCCTCTTTGATAACTGTTCCAGAATAAATCAGCATCTTTCCCTCTCTCTGTGAGAAGGACAGAGAAGTGAAGAAAATTGAAGAAAATTTTTTAGACAGAAAAAAGTGATATCAGGTAAATCTTGAGGAATACCTTACAAATGAAAACCTGAAGAAAAAGAACAAGACTTTTATTTCCTTAAGATGCACCCTACAAGCAGAAGGCCAGAGAAGCATGTCCAAAGTAAATAAAAACCCATTTCTGCTCCCTGTTTTGTCATAATTTTTCATTGAAGAGGAAAAAAATAAGAAAACTCTTCTCTTTCTTTTTTTTGTATAATGATGCATGTGAAAAACAAAGAAGTAGAATACAAAGAATAGAAAATAAAATGTAAGTGTAAGCTTTATAGGATTGAAGGAGAAAAACTCCAGAGGTATTTTCAAGATCCTTGCTGATTACTGTTATTTCCAGCAATGGCTGAGTGCATCCAGAGTATGACTATTGCTTGAATTCTGCTTTTTAATTATTTATCACTTTTACTTTCATGTAAAATAACTACTTGCAGTCTTTAAGCCTTTTAATATTTTTTCACTAAAACATGGAAATCTAAGGAGGACTTTGAGATTTACAGTGCTGTAACTGTTACAAACTTTGCCTAATTAGAAGGAAGTATGAAAGACTGGAAATGTAAGTTTGTCCATAACTGTAGCATTCTGAGACTTTACAGCCTAAATGGTCAAGAAGATTAACAGGGATGGAGAAAGAGCTATAAAAAGTGATGTTTGTTGAAGTACTTGCTACAGCACAATGTCAAGGCCAGGAAGAAAAGACAAGCATGAGCCTACGACCCTTGTAGTTCCTTCCCTTACATGTGTATCCTTGCTTCTGGCCACTGGATAGTTGCTGTTAAACAAGGAAATTACTTTTTTCCCATCTATTCAATTTAAAGCTGCTGCCAGCAAGACCGAGTGTCAGAACAATGTGAACTCTTATAAAACTCTTTGTATGTATTTTGGAAAATGTTTCATTAGCCTTCAAACTTTTCCTTGTGCCTTTTCATTTTCAAGCTCCACATGGAAGTAGTTATTGGTGTCTCACAGCCTTCTGGTTTGCAGAAAATGTCCTGTCATTCATTCACCATCCACCTAGTTTTTTATAGTCTGTTTTCCTAAAGAAAGACAACATAATGTGCTATCTCTCCATTTCCTGGAATTGCTGTCTCTCTCAAATCACTTTTAAACAGTTTGATTTCATCCTCATTTGACAAAAATGAAAGATTAAAGGAAATTAAAATTAAAATGAAATTTCTAGAAATCAAGCAAAAAATATTGGGCTAGAAAAAGAGGACAGATTCTGATAGTGCTCTGACTGAAGAACTCTGCAGTGTAAAGCTTTGCCACTCCTGGTACCCATGGAACTACTTCCCTATCCTGACCCTCCTCCTGTTATTCCCATTAACTCCATTTAGATGCCTTAATAGTGAGAAAGAAAGCAAATGCTGTAGGTGCTTTTCACATGAGCAATCACTGTTATGGCTAGAAAATGTTGCTGAATTCCATACAAGTAGAGTCACAGAAGGGACACAATTTTTCTCAAACCGTGATTATTTTTTTTTCCATGAAACTGTTTTCAGTTATTTAGAACTGAAAGAATTTTAAAGCTATTTTTTTTTCTTTTCATCCATGCTTGTCTTCTAAGAGGGGAAAGATTAAATAAATAGTGTGGAAAAGAAACAGAGAAAGAATCCCCCAACATTAATTTCTTACTTTCTATCACTTCCATTGAAATATTCCCCTCAAAAAGTGTTCCAGTCATTTACAGAAGAACCTGTAGTAATATCATGGTCTGTCTCCTCTCATAGTTCAACCCATTTAATTTCAGGAGACTTGCTTGGCCAACCGAGCTTCTTCCTGAGAAATTACTATGTTAAGAAAGGCCAAAATTTTTACTTTTCCTCCGAGACATGAATTGGCAAACTCTCAAATAATCTGTCTTGACTATATTGATTCATACTTTCAGTTTTTGGTTAAAATATCTGTTTTGTTTCAAATGGGATATATGGTAAAAGTCACTACATTTTATTTTCTGCTCTGTTGCTAATGATGAAGCATCCCTAATGTCTGGATTTTTTCTAGCAGAAGTGAAATCTAAATCTGTCAGCTAATAATAGCTCTCTCAGGGATTTGAGGCTTTTGAATCCCCTTACACAGTCTTCCCTCGTATTATTTTGTTCTCTTCTCTTGGCAGGTGCTCTGAGGATGGGATTTCACTTTTTAAGGTACTGTGAATAATGTCTGTAGAATCTGAATGACTTTGGTTTGCTCAGCTGAAAGGAAAGCTAAGGGCAATGAGGCATCCTGCTGTATTTGTTTACTATGAGAGACATATTTTTAAGATGGATAAGATGTGACAGGGTGTCCATTAGGGCTCTCCCTTTTTAGCCTTCTTTATTGAATGAAAATGCCTAATGATGTTAACTGCTGTTTCTGACAGGGGCCTAGAAATCAAATATTACATCTCAGACTATGCACACAACTCTTTTCAAACATGGAAAATGAATAATCAAATGTAGCTCTGAAAAGAGAGAACCATTAACTTTTATTTTTTAGAGGAAGAATGAACTCATATGTCCTTGTAAAGATTAAGGGAGAAACTTGTGGTTTTCAATTAGATCCATTACTTGAGAAACAGATGTCTGAGTCTGAAATTGCATTGTGCAAAGAGCTCAAACACACCACACAGAATACTACCCAAATGTACAAAATGACTGAGGACCTGAGGACGGTGTTTGTAGCTCTTTTTTTTTTTTTTTTTTTTTTTATGACACAAGAAACCCTGAAAGTCTTTGTTTTGCTCTAAGGAGAGTATTCAGGCTCAGAAAAGGAGATTGCTAATCACAGATAACTCTGTAATGACTCTTGCCAGAAAGTAGCTGGCTCCACAGGATAATAGGATTACAGTCTTCCCTTCTGGAAGAGCAGGCAGGGCACCAGTGCTGAACTGTCCTCTGCAAGTATGCAGTACAAACTCAAGCCTGGCACCCAGTTCCTGCTGCAGCAGCTGGAGAGGCGGCTTTACTCTCTCATCACCTTCTATGTGAAAATGAGTCTTTGTAGCTTTTCAAGAGAAGTGCTGTGCTGGCTGCTAAGACCCATCTTCAGGTGTCTCCTTTCTCTTTGAGCAGGATAGTGAATGAGACGTGTAAGCAGGCTTTTTTCCTGGCAGCAGATGGTTCAGAATATAATCTCACATCTCTGACCTGAAGGGATCTACTGATGGGATGTAGAAACTGTCACTCTCAATCATTGCTTCAACTCTGGTCTAACTGTTATTTCTGAAGATTTGACATCATTGACTCAGTAGTTTAACGTTTAAAGTTCTCTCTTAAGATGATGTTGTGATTAAAGTTTATTTCCTAATAATAGAAAAATGCCAAAAAACAACCAACCAGCGAACAAACAAAAAGCACAAAATAGGAATAGGAATCTTTTTTGCCTATCTAAAAACAAGACTTTGGGTGAAATGGTCTTAGAAGATTGTTTCTTTTTCAGGGAGTATCCCTCCAGGGCTATCAGTGCTGCATATTCTTAGTAGTTACACAAAAGAGCTCAATTACTACAGAAAGCAAACAGCATGTTCAGATTTGTTGCAAGTCACTTGAGAAAGAGATTTGCTTGAAAACTGCATTTCAGAATTTTTTTTTCTATACTGCAGTAATATTTAAAATAATAAGGAAGGCACAAATTAAAACATTCATACCAGTAATGCTAATAACGTCCACATTGTTCTTAAAAGAACCTGTATGACCGGACAACATTACAGCTACTGACATCAATATGAGAACTTATGATATATTAGATCACTTCACACTTGTGAGTTTGGGGTTTTGGTCAGTTAGTAAAAGGAGCTATCTGACTCCATATACATTATGATAGGATGGAGATAACTGAGTCAGCCAGAATTCTCCAGACTCTCCCCACAGCACGTGGGTTGTCTTCTCTACTCTGCAGTATACTTCATCCTTTGCTATTATGTTTTATACTGTGTTGTGTCAAGCAGTAGGAACCACATAGGTCTGACATCACTGCATTACTGAGATGTTTAAAGTATTAAACTGCTGAAATGTCTTTTGAGGAGCAGGCTCCTTTAAAAATCAGTACCTTCCATCTGCTATCTGGTTATATTGTGTCTTCTAGATACAAAAATGTTTTCCTTGCATCACCAGCTGAGACTATCTTTTCTTGACCATCAGTTGAGAAAATTAAGAAAACTGATATAATTTGTCTGCTTTGGATATTAACAGCCATTACGGAAGGAGTGGAGCGAAGAGAGGATTCATTCATAAATTCTCTTGAAGAAAGATGGAAATGCTTTATATTTCCAATAGGGAAAGGTTCTTTCTGGGCAGCAATTAAGATATATAGCCTAATTTTGTGATAAAGGCTGTCAGATAAAGTCCTCAGGAGCATATATTGAGCAATTGCTCTAAGTGGAGCTCTTTTTCTAATCTGAGACATGCTCTCTGGTTAGGATGGCTCTCTGGTTGGTACGACCTGTGTTGCAAACGGAAGACTGAGCCTAAACTTGGGACATAAATTTTCTGACACTATCCTGTTTTCAAGGTAATGCAGTCAATAGCTGGGAGAAAGCCATGTGGCTGAAAGCCTTTAATTGCCTGCCTGGCACAGTATTGCCTCTCCATCGGTTAGAGGCACTGAGGGAGGGGCAAGCAGACTGCAGAGAGCCAGAGAAGAAGTTGCCAGGGGCAAGATCTTTGCTTGAGAGCTCGGGGTGACTCTGGCCAGGCAGACTGGGACTGCCTTTTCTTTATCTCCTGCCATTGTACCATGTATACGCTACCTTTTTATCCTAAATGTGGCAGTGAAGAGAGATTAAATGACACCAGTGTGTGAGGAGGCTTGCTGTTCCCACCCAGAGCCTTGCTCATGGGGCAGAATGATGCACAGGTGGAGAGGAAAAGTCTGAGGTTCTCTGTTGTGAACAGACCTGTCACAACCACTTATGCAGGGTGTTAACAGCCCATCTACCACCTACTACTTAACACACAAGAATTAGCAGAGAAATGCAATCCCTAAACCTGCATGGATTAAATTAGAGTTATACACCAAGTGTAATTCATAAAAAGCTGGTTTTGTCTCGACTGTGAAACCGCTCAAGTTGAGTCAACAGCAAAATCCATCCTGTACAAAAGATATAGAGCACTAGGCTGGCAAAATTTGAAAGCCAGAAGAAAAATCCAGAATGGGATTTCCATTCCCGTTAGCAATGAAATTAATCAATGTTTAAAGGATGTTAAACCAATGGATCAATATCTGCCTAAAATTAGCAAAAGCATTTTTTACATACAGGCTGGTAAGACCACTGTGAGCACAAGTCTAGCTTATTATGCACTCTCTTTTGGACTGCACTGAATCTTATTCTCTGGATATTGCAAGCCTTGTTTGACATTTTCATTTGGCATAAGCTGATTCTAGTCTGATGGATGGGTCCACAAAGTTTAGAGTTTAGAGACAAAAATACACTCATATCAAAACTGAATTTAGAAATAAATAGACAAATGTCTGTTTCACTTTTCAGCATTATGCAGCTATGAAAGATGAGAAACATTCTGTCTTCTCATGAAAAAGACAGGACAGTGTTGTAGAGCTTAAAGAACAAAGAGCTAAATGGCTTGTTAATATATTTTCTTTTTTGTGTTAGCGTTACTCAGATGCATTTGAGACTAAAATATGCTAGACACTGCAAGAGAAGCAATCCCTCACTGTTAGGGTTTAAAACCATTATACCTCTATGAAGATTGATTGTCATCTACAGATTACATTTTAGACAAATTCTCATTTTTACAACTTGAACTAATTATTGCTGTGTGTTTCTACATTTGATTAATGCCAAAGCTCAAGGTATTCAATTCATACAAATGATGATGTTATTTGGAGATTTAAAAAAAAAATATATTCTCCTATAATTGAGACTAAACTTGTTTACAGTGGGAGATGCTGGAGTCTGAGCTCTGTTGAAAACTTTTTTCTTTTCATCTTGATTGAGCTTCTGAAAGGTTGGGATGAAGACAGTTTACAGTCTCCTTTTCTTAAATAAATCACTAGTGGAAATATAACAAATCTTGTAGCCCACTTGCAAGAAGCATCAATATTTGTTTTACTCATTAACTATTTTTTGTCCATTTAGAAGTGGCAAATCAAAACTATGAGATCTTAAAGAGTATAAATTACTTATTCTCTGCATTTGAAGCCAACTCTAAGATGACCAGGAATTCCAGAGACAACCGCAATGACAGGTTGTAATGTTGTGTAAGGGCATCAGGGGAATAACATGCTGTTTAGAGAAACATTTCTATTTTCTGATGTCATCTACGAAGAAGTTAGAATTCTTTTTAGGTATTCCCCATTTAAAGGGTTAATATCAGGTATGACTCTTCTGCTATTAATTAAAAAAATGAAGTCCAAGAAAAACAGAATTATATTACATATACAATACATTACACTTATATATAATGATTACATATTCTAATAAATATATTAATGATATTATTCATTTCATATTACATTCTGTATTTCATTACACAGGAACATGCAAGAACATCATCTAGTTCCTGAGGAGGTTGTCTTGAGATAAGATGTTTCTAACTTTTTGCTTAGATGAAAGAGAAAATAATATATTGTTGGCATTATTCAAAACTTCTGCCAAGTACCTATCCTTTGAGCTGAGCAAAGCCTATGGAACAACAAATTTGCTGTCAAAATCAATTGATCTATAGAAATTACAATAGCCAATGCTGTGTTTTCTTACTCAAATGTCTAAAAAATTATTCAGTGGTCAAAAGGTTCTTGGTACAAAGGTGAATCTTCACCATGTGCCATTTTAAATTACTTTAAATGGTGGCCATGGAAAGAACCTTTCAGTAGCTAAATATAGTCATTAATTTTTTTGAGACATATTTAAAGTATATTAACATTTATCTTAATTTTATGTTTAAGCAAATTTGAATGTCTATATAAAAAAATAAGGATATGTTGCAACAAAAGATTGATTATAAATTAAGCACAAACTTTATTAAAAAAATGCCATGGTATAATTTAATAATTATAAATGGCTTTTATGAGGTAGACTGTCTTTTACTTCATGAATTTATATTTTGCAGGCAGGCAGGCTGTAATTTGATACTTTCTTGGAATAACATGTTATTTCAAATTTTTTTTTTTTTTTTACTCAATCAGCTAAGATATATCACTGTCTTTATGCTTATTAGTACAAAATTTAATTCTATATGACTGAAGCTGACAGAAGATCTGCCAGTAGGGAACATACTGCTGGCCTAGTGCCTCAACTCGATATTTTTTCTGGTAGAAATGTGGTGACGTTTCTTCACCCAAATAGAAAATGCACAAATCAGTAATGATAAAAGTCCAGAAATCTAGAACTGACCAATTAATTGGGCTGCTTCTTATTTTGAGCATCTAGTATGAGACCCCTTGAATTGGTTTCAGAAGAATTTACTGGAGGAGAAATTGTCAGTGTCTCAGATCTGGCATCCTGAAGTGAAGGCATCACAAGTCACTCTGGGAAATCTTATGCTAATCATTAATGTTAGACCTGTAGAGTCTCTGTCCCCACTTCAGAGGATGTCCAAGACAGCATTACCTTCATAAACTGATATTCTTGGTGACACAGCTTACCTTCGTTAAAAACATATGTGTTGTGTAGGTTTCACATCCAAACAGCCACTTGCTCCAGCCTGTATCTCCTGGAGTTATTGTGCACTGGGTGCACAATAAAATGTAGATCTGGAGTTATTGTTGGAACTCCACCCCAAGCAGCCATGTTGTAATGAAAACCTCTTGGCATTTCTAAAAGAGCAGTTCCACATATCAAAACATGCTTGTCTCAATTTGTGTTCAGATTTTTTCATCTGCTGTAACAGCTGTCCCTTAAGTAGCACAGAATAGGCTCTGCAGACAAATCTCACCATGGGAATTCTCCTCCAAGGGAAATCTTGCACTGTGGCAATTAACAGCTCACATGTTCTGAATGATGCACGTCAGGCATGTCAAGCTGGGGAGATATTAGAGGAACCCTGACATGGATAGTTTACTTACTTCAGTAATGGGTGCAGGACAGAACGTGTATACCTCTTCTATGCCTATGCAGCACATAGAAAGATGTCCAAATTAGGTGTCTAAATGGAACTGAGAATTGGTGTTCTTAACTGCTTAGCTTGGATTGGTTCTGTTCCTTCGCTGTCTCGTTATTTTCCAGCTGGGAGCAAGAGATTATTTCTTATTCTTTTCTACTGATGTTGGGTGTCACAGAGAGGCTTGGATTCATAAAAACTCTGTTAGAGCATTGCTAAAAGTAGGGGGTCTAATTTCAGGATGACCTCAACTCCTGTGTCATACTTTTCTTCTGAAAAGCAAGTGGTGGGTTTTTTTTTTTTAATTTTATTTTTGACTCTGTTCAGAAGCTATTGTCATAGCAACTTTCCCTTGAGTCATCTTTAGGTGGTTACTGTTCTGATTTTACCTGAAATATTAAATGAGCCTTAGCTTTAGGGAATTAACAAACACCATCTAAAAAAGCATATGATAAATAACCAGGTATGACAGTCTTATTTAAAAAGACTCAACATAATAGTACAGAGTTAATAATTTTAGATTCGGAATTTTATTTTTTTTAAGAAGGGAATTAAAATTGAAATATAGTCATAATACATAGAACATAATAAAATGCACAAAAATCTAATATAGACCAAAAACCTGAGAATCTTTTAAAATGGGACAAGCACGATCACTCTAAGACAGTTCAAAGTCTCATAGAACTTGACACAGTAAATTGTAAAATATAAGGATTCTCCTCCTCTCTCCCCATCTATTGCTACTGCAGCTGTTTCTGCAAAAGATTCATTCTGCAGAAGTTAGTTTTAATACCAGCTGGAAAAGGATACTAAAATATTTCTGCTATGATCAGTCTAGATGAATTTCACACCTCTCTAACAGAACCAGCTAGGCCAACAGCAGTCAAGTCACACTTAATCCTTGTTTTGAGGCTTCAAGGGACACATAAACCCTGTGCTGGTTCTCAGCTGAAGAATAAAAGCAGGGAAAAATCTGTCCCTTCCCTGTAGCTACTGGCATGTCTTGCAATAACTAGGAGGTTATAAAGGGAAATGCAGTATACAGCAATTTGCAGATCATTGAGGCTAACTCAGCAAGGGCTCTCTCTGTATTACATGAAGTGCAAGTTGTCATTGCTGAGTGCTGAACTCTTTCCTCATCCATTTGCAAATTGGGTGTTCAGGTTACTGTTCCTGCTGAGAAGGAGGGGAATGGGACCAGCAGCATGGAGAGGCTGTGGAGTTTCTCAGTCCTGGGCTCACATACTTGAGTTGGTCTTACAGCAAGGATTTTGGCATGTCTGTTCAGGCTAATTGGCTTGACAGATAATTAGAGCTCATGAGCCCCAAGCACAAAATAAACATGACATCTATGCTCTGCCTTTTATAACTCTGGCATTTCTCTCATTTTGGTGAAGTCTATTCATGTCACATAAATTGAAATACCTAGTTGATCTTGTTACCCATATGACTGCCCCGAGCACATGGTAATGCCTCTCCTAATGCCAAGAAGTGTATGAATTACACAATTCAAGCCACTGCAGTGTTAACATGGGTCATCTCAATGGGAGCTTTCCTGTTTATTCAGAAATACGGTTGAAGGATCAAACTAAAACAATTATTAAGTGGAAGGAGACGTATGGAAGAATTGTCTGCAGAGAAACTGTTGTGGTGAAGTTTTGAACTGAATGCAATAAGTATTAAAAGGAAATAACTGCTAAAAAGGATGACTGAAATCATGATCTTTTAATTCATATGACAAGGAAAGTATGAATGGCTGATTCATGAGTTCTGGAAAGAATAACCCTAATAGAGCTGAGCTGATTCTGCTATACATTATGAAAAGAACTGCCAAGTTTTACTCTGCTGGAAGATAACCATTGTCTTCACTGTTATTAGAAAGTAAAATTATCAAAATAAAAAAGTTAAAAAATTGTCCATCAATTTACTCATAATTGAGCTACGCTTTTCTAGATCTACACAGGATCCCTGAAAATTGAAAAAGCTGAGGTCTCCACATCCTGTTTTTGTGCCAAAACACAGAAGATGCACTACAGTACTACAGTACGTCTTTTTGAGGTGGAATTGTGTTGCAGAAAGTTTTTGGGCAATTGTGCCAGTCTTTTCCTTCTGTGGCTGATCTTGAGACTCTGTTTGAACAGAATTGCACAGGCATAGGCTCATTTGTTCTGTTTCTGGTTTCCATTTTGCCTTACAGGGAGGCTTTGGATGTGTAACCTCATCTCTCTGCCTGAGTCCTTGGTCTGTGCAACAGGTATGGTTATTCTTCCTTATTCAATTAACTATTTAGAAGGCTAGAAGAAGCAAAACTACCCTTTTCAGGTGTAACTTTTATTGCCAACAGTGAGAATGCCACCATATCAAGTTCACTGTAAACTTGTTGTTGGTATACTAATGATTACAAACAGTGCAGACAAACTAGAGCTTATATCTCGGATACCACAATGACAAGAATCACAGAAAACAGTACAGTTACAAACCTATAGGACTTACTTCATCAAGGCCATCAAGCATTATTTTTAAAGTACCCACTTTATTAAGTAACCTTGTGAGAAGAAAGGAGATGCAAAATAGAGCTTTTAGTGTGGATGGTAGTTACAAAGCTTTACAGTACTCAGTTCAGTGAGACTGATCCCAATTAGGACATCCCAGTAATACAAACAGATAACAGATCTAGAGGTACTTATCTATATAGGTATGTTTAATACATCTTTCCAGTCAAGATTCTAGGAAGAAATCCTCATCTATATCCTTTTGTATCAGGGAGGTACACACTCAGGCCATAAGGGAAGCACTAAATTACTTTTCATGAAAAAAAACAAACAAACCCAAACTTTTTGTTTTAAAGGCAATTAATACAATTAAGTATGAAACAGCACCTTTCATGCCAGAAATTCACACTGCGTGAGTTCACTTGGCCAGAAAAGTGCAGTGTTTGTTCTTAAAACTATAGCTAGAAGAATGCAATGTTCAGTCTGGAAAGATTTCAGCTATGTATTGATAGGGTAAAGAGTTGCTAAGGTTAACAGGAGCTTTTGAGGGGAATGGAACAGAAAAACAGGTATTATTTTCTTAGGTAATTGTTCCATTCACGAAAAATAGAAGAACGTGTAAGAACCCTATGGATGAAAGATGGGTCAATATTGATCCAGAAAGCATTTTAAGTCTTTTACAGTGGTAGAATGAACCAAGCTCACGGGAAGCCCTGGCTACTAATTCAAGGAAAGCTGGGGTAATTTTTCCCCTGTAAGAGATGGGGTAGGTGATATTCAAAAGTCATTTCTTTCATATTGCTTGGCTCTTCCTCTTGGGGTTACTCAACAGGACTTACAGTTCACACTACTGTCACAGTATCATAACAGAGGCAATTTGTCCCACAACTTTTAATACAGGATTGCATTTTTTCCGAGGATATACTAGCTTTGATGCATTCAACCAGTTCCTAAGTAAATGAAGGAAGTTTAGTGTGTCCTATTCTCATGTATATTATTATTGATTTTTATCTCCTAAAATTATATGTTTTACCTCCTGAAATTATATGTTTTTATAGTGAACATCCCTTTCTACTAGTAGTAGATGCATATTTCAGTATTTTATATGGCATGCTTAAATTACATTAGTTTTTAGATTACTTTTCACGGTCTGTGTGATTTCCCTTGTGTAATTTCATTCTCATGGAAAATGGTAAAATGCTTATGATATGGACTTTTTTGAGCCTTTTATTAAGCTGCTTTGTCTCCTGTTGGGCAAAAAAATATATGTTCCATATTATATGTACAGGAAACTTACTGCCATTATTATTGTTATTATTATTGTTGTTGTTCTCCAGTGATTCTGCAGTGCTCAATTTATAAGCAAAAAAGACAAAACTTCATGCCAGAGATATTAAAGGAACTAATCTCTATGCCTACCTCATTAGGAGGAATTGCTCAAGAGCATGTTGTCCTTATATACAGATTGCCCCTGTAAGGCTGTCAATGTCAGCAAGACCTTGGATGCATCTGTCATGCTCGTGACTGAACTTGGTACATTTTCTTGCGTGTATTTGCTTAAGAGTACAAAAAATTTCTGATTTCTTTTTTTTTCTGTGAGTTTGCCTCCCTTGCTTCTTGCATCATATAAAAACCAGCAACTGGAATCAAGTGGCAAAGTCTCTTTTTCCCTTCCTACAGGAATATTTTCTTATCATTGAGTTAATATTGAAAGTCAATTTTTTTGGTTCTAAGACTTCAGGTCTTGCATGTATTGGATGAGTCAATGAATAAATTCCTTTAAATATATTAGTTAAGTAAAATAAGCATTTTGAAACTGTAAAAACAAGAATTGTGCAGATTTTCAGGACCTGTTATTTTCCTATCTCGGTATACAAATATCTTTCAGATATTTTTCTAGAAATGCTTCTTCAGGACAAGAGTGACTGTGGTACTGGTGGTTGCTTGCATTGAATTATTCCTTGGTTCACAAGGCAGTCAGTGACAATTTTCTTCTCACTGCTACTCTGAGTATCACTGCAGCAGGCTTAAACACTCAGTTTTGTGCAAGAGTGATTCCCTATTAAGGGTGTTGACTCTGTCCAACAGATCTTGTGATCCTTTTTTTTAATGGATTTTATTGTCTTTTGCCACCTCGTATTTGCTTTTAATCTGCTTAATGTATGCCTTACCCTGCAGTGCTCCCAAAGCTAATAGTTTATGAGACATCTTATTGTAGTAGGACTACATGACTTGCATATATCTACCAAATGGTAGTCTACTGCATATTGCCTTCAAAATCTAATAAGCATTCAACTTTGTTTGTCAGCCACCTGATAGGCCTTTGTGACGTCATTCTGATTTTATGACAAAACGCTGATGTAAAGCAGTGATAACTAAAGCTACCTAGACTGAATAACAAAACTGAATATAAGAATCAAAGGCCAAACAAAGGTTTGTATAGAGTGACTCAAAAAACATGCAGGAAATTAATGTGATGGCAGCCATGGGAATGCCACTTTGGGATTCCAGCCTTGGGACTCTGCTGCCTTTGTGTTCACATTTGTTCTGATCACAGGCCAGAAAAGGATTGAGCATTGACATTGTTTAATGTCACAGTTCACAACTGAGTTTGCATGAAAGTGTTTATATGGTCAAGACATGGAAGTTGAAATTATGAACCTTGACTCCAATGTCCTTGTTACAGCTCTAGAAGTAATACTTCAAAATGGAACCCATTCCTCTCACAGAGAAGGGAACAAACCAAAGTATGCGTTATCTGCAAAGCTTACATTGTAAAACATGTGAAAGAGAGAACAGACTAGTGAACTAACAGATATTTTATCTTCTAGGTTTTGGATTTTATAAGAAAATGATTAATAATCTTTCCTAGCCTATTTTTCAAATAGACATGCTACTGCAGGAAAGAACCAGAGATTCTCTTCAAAAATAGAGAGGATGAGAGCTTTGTGACCAATAATATCCAGAAAGTAATGCCTGGAATAGTAAGTCCTAGTTTTCCAAAAGGTAAAGGAAGAAAGCATAATGATAAATGAAAGGAACTGCAATGCCTTGCTTACAAATGTAAATTCCTCCAAAAAGGGTATTTGAAACATAAGACTTCATGATAAGCATAGCAGGCACATGTGCATTTTAGAATTACAGAATATTCTGAGTTGGAAGGGACCTACAAGGATCATCAAGCCCACGCTTAAATGAATGGCCCATACGGGGATCAAACCCACAGTTGTGGTGTTATTAGCACCATTCTCTAACCAACTGAGCTCCTCTGCTGCTGAGAAGCTGCTCCCCTAGATAAGCCTGGGCACCGTGGGTATGACTTTTGATTCTGTCAATCAGAAGACTTTCAGCCAACCTAGTTCCCGAACTCAGACTGCTACCAGCGAGGACTCCTGTTAGGCTAAACCTTGAAGGTTTCTCAGAGCCAGTTCTGCTACAGATTGTTGTCATTCAATGACATCAGCAAAGGCAGAGAGGAAATGTACTTCTAATTTTGAATTTAAGTTTCCTGAGTTTTCTAAGCCATCAAACAACTCTTTTGGGGACAAATAACAGCCATCATATGACTTCTGACTACAAAAGGGAAATGGATGTAATTTATGTCAGATAGTGAGATTGTGCTTTGCTGCGTAATGGGAAGGTGATACTGGATTTGACATTTGGTGAATACAGTCTAAATTTATCAGATGGTTAATCAAAATGAATACTTCTACTGGCACCATCTTTTTGGACAGTGATACTATTTGCTTTGAGATTGAAAGCAAGAGCAATCCAGCTTTGCCATTTTTTAAAACACTGATCTGTAAACTTTGGTTGGGAAAAAGAAATTGGCATGATATTAAGGATCTTATTATTAAGGGCTCTTAGTTAGTGAGATTGATTTAGTTCTGCCCTGTCACAAGATAACTTTTTAAAAAAATCCTGGCAGTCAGATATATTCAAGGACAAGTCAATTTGTTTTAATCCATGTGGAGGAGGGAACAAACTAGTGTCCCTTGTGGGAAGGAGTGAGCTATCTGAAAAAAGTGATGTAATTAATTTCCAAATCCCCCTACAAGACTGAACTGTTATACACCTGCAGAATTTTGTGCACCTCTCAGACTTAGCACTCTTCCTTTCCTTTTATCCCCCTCACTCCATCTGTTCGTATAGCACCTGTATTTCTATGCCTCACTGACTCTCCATCTGTTTCCATAATTTGTATCTTTCTCCTCTGCTTATGGCCCTTAAAATTTATAATAGAAGTAGGGAGACATTAGGAATGAGTGCCTCAACATGTTCATCTGACAAAGTCTTTACACTAATGCTTTCAGTTCCTGCCTGCTGCAGGAACTCAAGCCTGTTCCTGCTACTCGAGGGCAGCTTTAGACTATTTCTAATAGCCCACCATCTGGTTCCTATAAGCAGTTAAATCTTATTTCACCCAGCTGTTGCTGCTGATGCAATTTGTACCTTTGTCCATGTACATTCTTCTCATTAGAAAGTACAATCCAACAGCAGGATCACTGTAGACCACTATGACCTGGTTTCTTGCTGCCAGTGACTGACTGGCTTAGCTCATGGTATACTGACAAAGTAGATTTCATTCTCAGCTGGATGTTACTAGCCTGGAGAAAAAATATTTCTCTTTCTATGTTGATATTGGCCAGTTAGAAAGTTTATTCCCACCTCTCACTTTTCTTTCATGACAGACAAATCAAAAAAGAAATTAAAAAGCTGTGTGAAATGTAATGCCGGAAATTTATCCTGTAGTATATTAAAACTGCAACATATTAAGTGAAGATATAATTGCATTCATGTCTTTCATTAAAAAAAAATTCATAAAATACACACACATAGGCATATTTTTATAAATGCCATTAAAGTAACCCACACGCTTATGTTCTGCATTATAATACTCCAGGAAGAAAGTCAAGCTGCATAAATGGACAGTATTAAGGCCTTGAGAACCTCAGAAATACAACTGTATTTTAACACAGATGATCTTAAATAAAGTCACAGCAATAGTTAATTATAGGGTAGCACTGTAAGTATGCTGAACAGATGAAAGGTAGCTTGTGTTCCTACATCACGTATGACCTGGTATGATGAGTGTTTGGTTACAGCTGCTGCTTTGCCACTGCTGGGAAAACTGAGGATTTGGCAATTTTTAAAAGAATGACCCAGGACTTATGAAAACTAGCAGAGGTGAAGATTGTTAACACGGTTGTTGTAAGGGTGAAACTCAGATCACACAGGGGCTGTTTTCCAAACCAGAAGTCATAGCCATTTTCTCATTGTATCCTCTGTCAATCAACTGATTATCAAAATGGAAAATCTTCAAGAATTATTATTCCAAAGGTCTGAGCCTCTCTGCCATTTTTAGTTTATCATAATGCAATCCAATCTGTCAGTGAATGTCACTTTGCTCATGTAGACTTTGCTTGTAATGCTTTCAGTGTAACAAAATATAGTCACTCCCACCATTTCTTAATCTTCTGCTGGTATTCAGGCCATTTTAAGAAGGTGACCTAGTATCATTCTCTCAGGCATTCAGTTAATCTGGTGCAAAAGAACTTTAAATAAGTAGCTGCTCTAGTCTGTTTTATTGCAGAAGACATTCAGCTTTGCACACATACAAATCCCTTGCTGGACACCTAAGACATAAACTGGAAAAGATATCCGTGTGTGTATATATATAATTAATAAGTCATACTTTGAGCTTTCACAATGCCTTTCACCTAACACTCTAAAAGTGCTGTAGAAACATTAATCCCCATAATACCCTTTGCACAGAAGTAAACATGAAACCCATGAAGCACAAGTGACTTCTCAAGGTCACAGAGCAAAGGCTACAAGTGCATCTTCGGTTAGGGTTTCTGCTCTAATAACAAAGTTATAATCCCAAAACCTCAGAAAATAAGCAAAAAAGCCCATAGTAATTTTCAGTGGCTTGGTAGAACAGGCTGGAAAGGAGGGGTAGTTTGGAAGACTGTAAAATAACTTCAATAAGGTGTGTAAGTTTAAAACTCACTTTAATTTTATATGGAATTATAACAGTAATGAAATGAGATTGAACTCAAACGAATAATGAGCTCTAAATTGAGAAATGGTGTGATAATGCTTTCCATGGTTCAATTAGTCAGCCATCTGTAGTACTTTCTACTAATAGTTACATTGCCTGGTTTAGAAGAGATTTAAACGCCTCTGTCTCGTTTTCAAGAACATGTACGCATTACACAAGAGATATTAGGCATCGTGGGGAAAATATAACAGGAAATATATGTGCATTGACCCACATCCAACAGATCTCAGTTTAATATGAAGCCAGTCTGAATATTGAAATCATTAACTGTGAAAAAAAAAAAAAATCTGAATATAACTGAAACTGCACCAGGCATTTCCTCTGTAACTAGCTACTTGAAAACCTTATCTCAGATCTGGATACCATTTCGCCCTTAGTGGCCATTTCCATAGCGGAGACCCTGTTAGAATGTTGCCTGGTGTGTTCCCTCTCAGGAGGGCTAAGGCTAGGACTGTCATCTGTCACACTGTAGAATCATTGAAAAGCACTGGTTCCTAACATACAGCTCAATCCTCAGTGTGGGACATTTTATCCTCCACGTCTTGAATTCGTAAGGATCTCATCCTTCATCTGGGAGAGTTTAACAAGCTACAGAACTGGGTTATCTTTATTGTTATTAGACTGGGTTGATAAGAAAAGGTGTTTTTGTACTGCTGAATTATTGGTCTAAAGTGAGAACCAGGTAACACTGGTTAATGCAAACTCAAAAAGGTAAAGCAAATCAGTTCTGTGTCCAAAGAAGAAATAGCTCTACTTGTAGTATTTTCTGAAGTAGTATTTTCTGAAACCTGATATTAATCCAGAGAACACTGGAGAGATGACACTCCATATTTAAAAATGGCTAATACTGATTTTATTAGAGTGTCAGAAACGGGAATTCTTTTGCAAAAGGGAGAGTAAAACACTGAAGAAGGTTGGCTGTATGTTTTAGTTGGTGTTAGGAAGCAGTTATTGTACCATCCAGGAGAAAAGGCAGCGGAAATACTCTTCTTAAGGAAAAAAGTTAACATAATCTAGGTTATGTCTTTATTGATAGTGATAAAAACCTGGTAAATCTATTGGTGATTCTTGCAATACATACAGAAGTGTTTTGCATTGACACATCAATCAGAATTTAAACACATCCTAATTAGTTGCCAGTGCCTGTCACTGAAAGGGCAATAACATGATGCACAATGAACAAAGTGTATTGCCTAAATACTGTCTATTAAAATAGTGTTTATTTATATTAATGTTAGCCTGCCCTTAACAAACTTTCATTGGCCTATTGCTGTGTTGCAGTTAGTTAATAATTTACTCATGATTACTTGTCTCTAGATAGCTGAATCTTTCTGCAAACCAAAGAGAAAGTGTTTTATGAACTCTTTTTAAATAAGAAGGGTGGGTTTTCTTCTAAGAAAGCAATGTAGTAATGAGCTGGTTTTGTCTATGCGAGTGAGTATAAATACCCCTGAAATTCTAATTTAACTTTTCTTGTTTTAACATAGAATGAATACTGTACTGCTAGAGCTTCTCCAGGACCACACTAAGACCACTGAAGTACTGATTATTTTATCTTATAGAATCCTAATATGGCTGTAGGTTTCTCTAGCACTTAAAATGATGTCTTTTTAATTTTGGGTAATAAAGACATTACATGTCTTTTCTTTTCACCTGCCTTGACCCTAAAGGACATAGAATGATTATAAAACTTCATCTCTTCAATGATCTAAAAAATTCTAGGTTACCCATTTCTTGACACAAAATATGACTTGAAATATGACATTGTAGAAATTTAGAGGAAAAAAACCAGTCTTGATAACAAGCTTAGTAAAGTTGATAATACACATTTAACAATAGGCATGATTTATGAAAAACAGATCAAAGTACCATAAACCTATGTAAACAGTAAAAGTATTCTAACCATTGCAGTTGACAATAGACTGTATATATAAGTTTCTCATATACTAAGGGTAGGTGAGCAATAATGTATTATCACATGTATAGCAGTGAACTTCCTTTTAGTAGAAGAGATGCTGGGAAAACCTGTTGTGTGAGATAAAGTAAAACAATACACAAGAATTTATTGTCAGAGACTTTGAATGGGACTTGACTGAGATGGTGAGTAAGTGGAAGGTTTGTGATTAATATGTCTCACATTTAAATACTATTTAGTATTCTATTGCCTAACCTGCATGTTAATTAATAATTAAAAATTATCTTCAGAATATCCACCTGTGTACATTTATGAAAATAAATGCTTTATTATGCTTTTCCCCAAAGATATTGCTCCACTGATTACAAATTAGCCTGTGTCTAACTATTATTAGATATGCACATGTAAATTATTATTAGATATCCACATGTATCCTTCATTGATGCGGCTACAGACTTGTATTCAAAAGCAAAACTGCACCCACTGCAGAAGACAGAAAGAATCTATGGCTTTTCTCAAATAACTTATCTTAGTTCTGACCATAGGTTGAATTACAATTAGCTTATGAGAGGAAACAGAAATTAACATCTGCCTGCAGATCAGATTAAATTAAAGCAATGAGTATGAGTAGATGCAGCATATGAGACTATTCAGCTAATAAAGCTTCAGTCTACTGTTATCATATTGCCCAGAGGCTGCTGCTGAAGGTCAAAACCAGACTTCCATTTTGTCGGTTGCCATTAGGTATCCCAAAATTCCACTGAATTTAGCAAAGGAAAAAAATTATATGTGCTGTTGGAAAATACTTCCTTTTTAAAGCAGCCTTCATTTTGGCCTTGAATTAAATGATTTTTAATTCAGCCTGAGGATATTTTGTTTTATAGCCTGCTACAGGCTTAGTACTGCATATAAGACTGCTGCATTAGCAGAGCCCTGACATTTGACACTTATCTGTGACTACTGTTATATATTTGATCCTTAGCAGCACCATTGACTTGTGAGAGGACATATTTGGATCTGTCAGTGAGAAAACAGAATATTATTTCTTTAGAATACTATTTCAAAGTTTCATCTTATATCAGGAATCACTGATTCCTTCAAAAATTGCGACTAAGTTGAGTATTATTTTTTCATTATTTTGTTAATTGAAAAACATACAGTTCCAAACAGAAAAGAAAACACTAAGCTGTAATAATTTTGGAATTAAAGGTCACCTTTATATTGCATGCTGGTAAATACAACCTCAGTAAGAAGTAAGTGCTGATGAAGTCAGCAAGCAATTAAGGACATGACTCCTACACAACCTCTTCAGCTTACTAGTCACTTAATCATACAAGGTGTCGAGCCTTGTCACCGTGGACCTAAAACACATGCTTAATTTTAAACATGTGACTTGGTTACGGGATTCTGTGAGATTACTTGTGCATAACATTAGACACCTGTTTAAATGCTTTGCTGGATCAAAGCAGGAATGCTCAGCATTTTGCAGGATTGCATGTTAACTGGGTTTTATCTCATCCTCCTATTAGAAAATCATTTTGGTGGATATATGCTTATGTAGTGGGAAGAGAAAGAGCATCTTCTGATTATGCTGAGATTCAGTTTTTCAAACCTTACTGTATGGGCTGATGTTTGATAATGAAAGACTTATTTTGTTCTAATTTATTTTCAGTTGCAAATTACCAGTTCTCAGCTATTCAGCTCCAGACAACCGTGAGAGACAAGAAAGCAAAGCAGGTCATTGCAAGTGCTGTTCTTCCTGAATTTTGTTGAGGCTATTGTCAAAAATAAACACCAAGTTCCTAAATGTGAATATATCCTGGGGAGAGCAAAGTGTAAGTGTCATAATGAGCTGTAAAAAAATTGAGTGGCTGCTTACAAACATATGGTCTCCCTTTTATGGTTTTAGTATTCCTGATGTCTGATTTTTCAGTGTTAAGCAGATTTACACCTTGTGGACATCAAGGTAGCTAGTGCTCAGAGCAGTTCTCAGTGGCTGGTTTCAGTACACATACATTTTTCTTTGTTTTTCTCATTTACCTGACTTCTATGAAAATTTCCATTGGCCTATTTGGAGTAGAACAGCACTACTGTTCTGCTATTATTACTTTGCTCCCCAAGTAATTTAAATTGTACACAACAGGTTTTTAGAGGCCTACAGTATGTTAAGGCTGGCAGCTGGTTTCAGGAATGACTTTCAGAGCTTCCATCGTAGGGGCTCTGATTCCGACAGCAGCACCTCTCTGCAAGTGCCAAGTGGCAAAGTTGGCTGCTGGACTTAAAAGAGAATTGCCCAAAGAAAACAGGCATCTTTAGATTTATATTTTGCAATGACACTTTTTTCCTTCCATTCCCTTTTAGTAACTCCTAAAAAGAGTCTAGAGTCAAAGCCAAATAGAAAAAAGTAAATAAAGCTACCCAGCCTACACATTTCCACTATGCAAAATATCAGGTAAAATGAATGAAAAATCCTAAAAGATGAGGCAATAAACATTTAGTTCTCCAAATAAAATCCATTAGAAAAAAATAATATCAGTCTTTGCGATGATTATTATGGCAGTACCTGAGCAGTTCTGGAATTCTTGGTTTATAGCTAGCAGTCATGGTCACAGAGTGAACACCACTGTTGGAAACTGCACAAAGGTATGGGGGACACTTATACTGCTGTGTGTTTTCATAATTATGGCACATAGAGAACTTTTGTATTTCCTGTACTACAGTAACAGGATCTCTATTGTCACATTTGAAGTTTCTGGGTCTATCTGGAAAGCCCAGTGAGTGCCAATATTTATACAGAGAACTAGACAGCTTCCACAAAACAAAAGTCGTGAAGAAAGAAGTCCTGGCATTGCCCTGATATGTTTTCAGGGTGATGTTGCTGTCCTGATTTGATACAATACCACAAAACCAACACAAAGCAGTCAAAAAAAGATTTGCCCTCTTTTCTTCTTACTGCTACCTGCAGCGGTTCTTTGCACACCACTGCACGTAACTTGTTTCTCTGTTACTCTGTTACCATCATCTAGTACAGGGTGAAGAGTTTACTGCTTCTCTCTATGATTTGGTCATCAGGGCTCACTCAGAAAAAGAGGAACTAATGGCTTAAGACAGATATTGTAAAGGTCTTTTTCTTCATGTGTTCTGTTTTAGGTATTGTTGATGCGTTCATTAACTGCTGTTTCTGTATTTCTGTTAGTCCACCTGTGCTTAATAGTGATTCTGTCTTCAGAATATCCTGAAATCTTTCTTCTTTCCTGTAGCAAAATCCCTGACTGGAAAGAAAAATGGTTAGTACAAACGGTAATAAACAGGCTCTGATTCACAGGAGTCAAGAGTATTTTAAGTGTGTGGATTGATATTTATTAAATGCACTTACAGACCTCAGAGGATATAATATGGCTTAATTAATATCACTCCTGAGGTCATAATTTCTGCTGTCACATTTTTTCAGATGCTAGCCATGTGTTAACATTCCATTAATGCACAAACCATACACATTTTCCAATAATAAGTGGAAATATTCTACTGGCAAGAAATATCTAATCAAATATCATCTGATTTGGTAAACCTGGAAAGAAGAAAATGAGGATGAGGAACTACACTTAGGTCTAGTTCTTAAACAAAATACAAGGACATTGAAGGCTTGCTTTATTAAAATAAAAAAAGGCCAAAGAAAATGCTTTATGTTTGCAATATTCATTTGTATTAATTCCTATTCATACCATTTGGATTAGTGTGAACAGGGGATTTTCTTTAATATTTTATTTGGCTGGATTGAGTGCAAGGGTTCCTGTACTCTGGAGATGATCACTCTGAATGACTGGGTGACCCATTAAAGCATTCTGCTGAGGTATGTCTTTGTCCTGCCAGCTGGAGGATTTTGCCGGGGTTAAGTGCCAAAATAGATCTCAATACGAAAGTTTTAACTAATTCAAGGAAATTGTTACGTAACCTCACTGCCGAGAATAGTGTTCACATATACGGTTACAGAGAGATGTGATGAGATTGAATATATTCGTATTTGCAAAGTACTTTGATAGGAAGGTGTTGCAGTGTACAATATATTATGCTAAATATGTACTTCAGTCTTTGAACAGGGATTGGGCAGATGCAAAGTAAGCTAAACAGAATTTTCAATTAATGCACACTGAGATAGTTTGTCTAAATTCTATGAAAAGAACAATCGCTGAAGATAATTATTTGCCATATGCAAATATATAGTTATATGCATATTAGTACCATCTCCTGTTAATATTTCCTCTGCAGAGTCTTTAAGACAAGGACACCAGATCCAACCTTACATGTGTTTTACATCAGCAGAGGCTCTTCCTCAGCACCTCAGAGAGGAAATATTTTGCATTGCAACAAAAATCTCTCAGAATTATTTCATGATACTACTTTGTTTCCAGTATCTGTCTAAACACTACAGTGTATTATTTTTCACTCTGCTTCCAGGACAAAATAGGAAGAGTAAGGAATCGTATTAAAGTGAGGCTTGGAGTTAAATAGTGCCCCTCTGACCTCAGGAACACAGATAGAGCCTCTTGACTAGTAGAATCTTTGATTTTTTATTTTATGGTATTTCTATGTGTAAGTGCTTGCCCTGCCACAGCCACTAATGTTACATAAAGCCAACAGTGTGTTCTAGAGGGTCAACACAAATCTGAAGGAGACTGTTGGTCACAGTCTTTACTTAATGCTGGTTACATCTGCATAAGGTAACAACAGGACATTCTATATGGGATTGTTCACCTGAAGACTGGTGTTGTAGAGAATAAATGCATACTTAATTGTTAGAACTTTGGCTTTTTACCTTGGAAAGTATTTACCTTCAGAGAACCTTAAGCTGGTTGCTTAACATTTACTCTGTACCTTTAGTCAATTGGGAAAGTTTTATATAACGATTAAACAAAAAAAGTTGTGGTAAACAAGTTTATGGTATATTGGTACATAAAGGCTTTTAGCCTTTTTAAATATAATTTCCCTCTAGATAATAGCATGCAATTGTTTTCTATCATTTCCCCAGACCCAGACCAAATGCCTTTAGGCAAAACTGGGGAGTATACATTTATTCTCTCACATTTCACTTAAGAAAAAAAATTATTCTTTGTATAATGTAGTCACCATTTAGAGAACACATAAATCTTACACTGTTACTCCATTCATAGGGATTTTTTTCCAAACTGCCATGCCAAATTAATCCCTGGTGCAATATTGTGTCACCAGTGAAGCTGTGCTACTTCCTTGCTTGGACTCTTTAGTTTTAATTGAAAGATTTATCATTGCAGAATTTCTTTGTCTTCAGTACATGGATCCTTGGAAACCCTGACTGTTTTGCCGTTATTGTCTCCTTTATATAGTGTATGTTTTTGTTCTTTTTTAATCATGGTTTCCTTTAATGAAATACACAGAAAGTTTTCTCATATAAGAAAAATAAAAATCCCACTGTGATTTATACCTTCTTGTATAAATACAGTTATGCAACTTTATTTAGTTTTGTTGTGTTTATTGCACTTAAATAATTTTTTATTGATAATAAGTAATTTTGCAAGTTGTATTATAATAAAATGCAATAGCTTGTTCTTCCTCATACCAAGAATGTCCTAGATGTTGGGATCATTGATGAATGAAGGTGGGGGTTTTAATTGCAAAGATACAGGTTTGATGAATATTTTAAATACTTTGCCAGTGATACTGTACACAGAATATCCACAAGAGGGAACTGTTTTACATAGAGAGGAGCAATTTCCTTGCTGCTAAAACACTGCTTTCTGGAACCAAACCCTCCAGAATTATGTTGAGTTGGAATGATTGTGTCCTTGAATATGCTTATGGTAGCAACAGGAAAAATATAGGTAAACACAGTGTTTGTTATGTTCTGTAAATAGTATTGTTAAATAAATTTTGAGCTCTTTTGTTGAAATATTAGATAGACAACTAATCTGAAAACTAATATGTGAAAGTTTTCTGTTTGCTTGGAATAGATCTCTCCAGGAAACAGATCTGGAAAATCCTGTTGAGTCTGAAGGCAACATGAAATGCCATTGCTGCCTCAATAAATGAAGGATGTAGCCCCAGGCTTACTCAAACTCTGCTTTATCAAACCTGCATTAGAAAGCAGGCCTTTCCTGATTCACAAAAGAGTAAGCTCAAATGGAACTTAATGTGAGTGATATTCATTCAAGGATCATTTATGCCTATGAACAGGTGAACAAAATATAAAGTTACCTACTTTGCTTTGCCTTTCACAGATAATTCCTCTTAAGCAAACTTTGCACTGGTAAGGTAAGTCTCACCAGTTGATATCAAATATTTACTTTCTAGTGTGAGTTTCATCATAAATATTTGGAGAACTGAGCCATATTTATGTAAATAAAAGTTTTGTTTATACAGATAACAGAAAAGGTTTTCCCCTGGATATATAGTGTGTATATAGTATATACATAGTATATATAATGTACGTTCCTTGGTTTATGAATAGTGATTGACCATCAGAACTTAAAACAGCTTTTTACAAGTGATCACAATAAATCTCCTACCCCTTTCCAAGTCTGTGTGTAAATATCATGTGAACATGTTCAGATCAAATTATTTTAATATACAGACTATATTCTGTAGTGTTCTTGCTTTGCTTTAGTCTGAATTTTTCTTTAGGACTGTCCTTTGTGGGTACAGTATGATGGGGATGACATTTTAGAAGTGTCTAATGATCCTGTTCATATATGGAGTGCTCTTCAAATTGGTGCCTGCAGCACTGAGCTGCAGCATTAAACAGAATCAAATAAATACCTTTAAACTCATACCTTCTGAATGCATAAAGCAAGAAAACATATTTTCAGACTGCAGCACCTCTATCAAATCTTCTGGGCCATCTCAAACAACAGCAAGAGAAGACATATGTCATCTCTGTGGCTTCAGAGACTCATCCCTTGTTATCTGCCAGACCAGAATACTTAAGAAATTCCATCATGCAAAAGCCTTCCCTGGGATATGCTATACAGCTGCTCTTTATTGTCCCAGTCTTTCAAGGTGCACAGGGTTTGTGGTTTCTATTATCTGTAAGAGTGTCTGTAAGTACCTGGCACTTCTGAAGATCAGACATCAAGTGGCTGTGTTACGATGCTCCTGCCCTTGTTCCACTCCTAATGTTTGCTGATGGATAAAATGATCTGTAGGTATGTGTGCAGCTGTGAAAAGGGTGCTGCTGGAATATCAACCCAGGAATGCCAAGCAAATGACCATCAGGACTAGGTTCTGAGCCCAGAACCCAAGGTGTGTGATCCTGTCACAACACTGTTTTGTGGCCCGGGTGGCTTTCTAGTTGTGGAGACAGTTGGTAATGAAAAGACATGGGAGGGGATATCAGCTGTGGCAGTGCAGTCTGGGGATGCATGTGGCAGCTGTGACATGCAATTTCTTTTCAATCTGACTTGTTTTCTGCATCTAGAAATCCCCATTTTAATACCCTCTTAAAACAGTTTCTTGGGAATGAGCTGCATGAGGTGCACTACATAACATACAATATAGTATTTTTCTCACTTGTATACACCTCCATATTATTATCTTTCTCTATTCAGAGGCCTCCATTAAACCCTTCTTGAAAAAGGAAGCATTCTTTTGAAGTAACAGACTGGAGTGAGACATCATGATAAACTCACGGAGTTAGACAAATGGTGGTATTATTGCACAAAAAAAATTGGGGGTGAGAGAGCTAGAGAGCCCCATAAAAAGCTTTGAGAACTTATAAAAACTCATTCCCATCACTTAAGTGGAAAACAAAAACAAACCCAGGACAGATGCAGAAACAGAAACTACTAGTAGTAAAGGTTAAGAGATTACTATTTCATAATGGTGGCTCTCTGCTGGTGTAGTGACTAGATAAGATGGGGGAATGTCACGCACACAAAGGCTGCTGTATTTTACCCTTGGAAAGATGTCAAGAGGATCTGCATAATACTTTGTGCAGACAACTCAGTGACCAGATCATGTGCCAAATGGAGATTTTGATTTATATATAAATAAATACATCTACAGACATATAAATTCCTCTGCTTTTCAACGTGAATCCGAAAAAAAAAGGTAGGAGACAACTTTCCAGATTTTCTTGCTGGCTTCCCCTCTTCCCTCCCTCCCCAAGTGGGTAATTTTAAATTGCTATTTATATTTCTAAGGGTTAATTTCAGGAATGTTCTTGGGATGCGCGGCAATTTACGGTGCGTTTGCGGAGCGCGTTCCTAGTAGTTCCCCGTGTCAAAGACAAACCACGAATGCCTTCAGCGGAAAAAAACCCCACGCCGCGGTTCCCCGATGTTTATTTCACGCTCCCTTACCGCGTTTCCATGCCAGCCCCCCCCCCTCCTTCCCCCGCCGTGCGCATCCCCGGGCACCTGCTGCTGCAGCTCAACCTCCTCCCGAGAGCCCCGAGCGCGCCCCCCTGTCCCCCCCCCCCCCCCCCCCCCTT
>NW_020955260.1:245453-248763 GCF_003031625.1 Empidonax traillii | reverse complement strand
CCCCCCCCCCCCCACTGCCTTTCCCAGCCCCGCGGCTGCAGCCCCGGCCCCGAAGGCGCCGTTCCGGGAGGGCTGCGGAGGGGTCGCGCTCGCCCATCGCAGCGGGGGAGGGATGAGGGAGATGGGATGCGCGAGGTGGGATGCGGGAGATGTGCGCGGGGGCCCGGCGGGGGCCGGGGCCGTGACAGCGCCGTGCGTTGGCCGCTGCGTCATGACATCCTCGGCACCGGCCCCGCGCACGGCCGGCGCGGGGGGGCCGCCGCCGCCCGCCCCCGCCCCACCGCGGCTGCGGAGAGCGCGGAGAGCGCGGCGGCGATGGACGCGCCGGGGCCGGCGGGACTTGTTGGACCGGCAGCTCCCCGGCGCGGCCGGGCACCGCCTCGCCTCCACCTGTGAAGCGCCTCGGCGACACACGAGCCCCCACCGCTCCCTTCTCGCCGTGCTCCGGAGCGGTCGCCCGGCGCCTCGGCGGCCCCGAGAGCGGGACCGAGCGGCCGCGGGGCGGGGAGCGCGGTGGGCGCTGCCCATGGGGCGCCGAGAGCCCGCCTGAGCCGGCGCCCCCCACCCCCGGCGGCAGCGGCAGCGCGGCACCCCCGCCCGGCCCGGCACCCCCGCCCCGCGGGGCCGTGGATGCGCCCCCGGAGGGGCCGCGGCTGCGGGAGCGGGGCCGTCGCGTCCCCCGGCGGCCGATAGGGAGGGGCGGGAGCCGGCGGCGCCGCTGCGCGTGTGGGAGCAACAGCCTGAGCGACAGCCGGGCCCCGGAGAGAGCTCCCGAAGGATGGGCGAGGAGGCGGCGGCAGCGCACGCACAGATGGGCCAGCGGAGGATGAATTAGGAGCCACAGGAGGCTGCTGCCGGCACCGAGGGGGGAAGAGGAGAGGAAGGGGCTGGACTTGGAAGAGGAGGAGGAGGAGGAGGGTGCGCGGGGGGGACTGAGTATCGCTAATAACAAGTTAAAGACTAATAACAATAATAACAGACCACCTCCTGGAGGATCCGCGGCGGAGACTGAGTGAGGGATCCCCGCTGAGGCCAGCGGGGTCGCAGCGCTGGGTATCTTGGAGAGACGCTCCGAGGCATCAGTTTGTGGTGGTGGTGGATGATCTTTTTGGGGTGGGCGGGGAGGGGGCTGTGTATGCGGGAGAAGGAAGGGGTGGGAATCTGAGGAGGAGACTATATTTTTATTATTATTTTTAATTTTTTAAAAAATATTATTTTCGCCGTACAACGAGGACGCTCGGAATTCACCGGCCTGACGGCTCCCGAGAGGGACCCGGGAATTGTGCGGTCGCTTTTCTTCACCTGCTCTTTTTTTTTTGTTTGTTTGTTTTTTGTTTTGGTTTGTTTGTTTGTTTTGATTGGGGGCTTTTTTATTACTCTCCTTATCCGTTCCCCGCTGAGCAGCGGCGGCGGCAGCAGCAGCAGCAGCAATATGGCTGGTGATGGGTTTTTTGGGGGGCGCTGGCGGCGGGAGGAGCTCTCGGAAGCCCCTGCGCGCCCGGCTCGCTGTTAGCTATGGCAAATGGCAGCGGCGGCGGCTCCTACCCGGGCGGCAGCGGCGGCGGCGGCGGCATTAGAATGAGTAACAATATCAACGCCAACAATCTCAACACAGACTCGTCCTCCTCCCCCGTCAATGTGCCCAAGATGGATGCGCTCATCATCCCGGTGACCATGGAGGTGCCCTGCGATAGCCGCGGACAGCGCATGTGGTGGGCTTTCCTCGCCTCATCCATGGTTACTTTCTTTGGGGGACTATTTATCATCCTGCTGTGGAGGACCCTAAAGTACCTGTGGACTGTCTGCTGCCACTGCGGGGTCAAAAACAAGGTAACTCCCCCTCCCTTTCCCCTCCTTCTGCCGGTGATGGTTTGGTGCGGTGCTGTTGATGAGGAGTAGTAGTAGGAGCTGAGCCTTGTAGACTGGGACACCTAGGCGAGGTGGCACTAGAGTGGACGGCGAAGAGTTATTGTTGGATGGCAGTGTGCTGTCTGCTTCTTGCGGTAGGGTTACCATGGGCTGTTGGAAGCCGTGGGGAGTGTGGCTGGACGGTGTGAGGTGCTGGGTGCAGTCCTGAGGCGTGTCCTTGTTCCCCCCTCTCTGTTCCACCCCACACAGGGACTCATTCGTTTTCATCTGGTGGCACGAAAGTTGCACCTGGTGTTCACTCACTCTCAGTGAGGCACATGCTGGTGTAGTGGTACGGTGCAGATCAGAAGTTTACATGCACCCCTGGGACCTCATGCAATGGCGGGGTAGGAGCTTGCCTTTGCTGATCTAAATTCTCAGTTCCCTCGTGGAATGAGAAACTTTGAGAAATTTACCTTTTCGATTTTGCCACTCAAGTAAATATTTTTAAAGCTGGCTGAGAATCTTTCACGCTGTTTGTTAAATTAAATGTGGCTATCTAGAGGTATTCTGTACATTTGTAATACACTAGATCAGTATTCTCCTAACCTAAGTGTGAAGTCTGTGAGGCAACCTCACTGCCTTTTTGATTTTGCATGTTTCCAGCTGGAAGAAAGCATAGTATGTGAAGTAAGTTCAGCTCCTGCTTGGAAGGGTCTCTTTTCAAACCAAAGCTAAAACTTGCTCGGGTCCACACTTTAGTTTTTGATTAAAACAAATGGGATAGAAAGTGTTAAGACTCTGTATTGTGAAAGTGGATTTTGACAGACCCCAAAATAGACCAGCAGCTGGAGTTTCTCCCCTTCCCTTTTCACATTTTTTGAATTACAAATGGAATAATATCTGCTTCAGTTATTCCTGGCACACAGACACCCACAAAAACACACACACCTTTTAATATATGGTTGCTAGGTTCCTGGCTTGCTTTGACGTACAGTGAGCTGTCTCCCCCTTTCTCCTGTCCCCTCCCCCCTAAACACACCTGATACAGCACATAACCCTGCACTACGAAGGGATTTAGGGGAAACCAGAAACAAAGCTAGAGCCTGAGAAGTTAAGGTACTTGTTTGTTGTGTAGTTTGGATTGCCTAAATGAACCTCCACGTTCCAGCTGAAAGTTAAACTATTACAGTGAACTTGGCCTGTGTATGGAAGGAGTGATTGCTAGAGTTAAGGAATAAAAGCTTTTAAGTCAGCCTTAAGCATCAGGAATCCTACCAGACAGTATTACTTCTCTATAAGCAATTTTTATTTCATTTCAAACAAAACCTGAACTTTATTAGAGAGGTGTTAGACAGGTATGATGACACAGCTTTAATTGTGATATTAAGATACCAGTTCCTACAACAGCAAAAGGCAATTTTCAAGAAAGGGAGAGTAGTTAAGACCTACCTTTTTTTTT
>NW_020955260.1:136588-245133 GCF_003031625.1 Empidonax traillii | reverse complement strand
TTTTTTTTTTTTTTTTTTTTTTTTTTTTTTTTTTTTTTTTTTTTTTTTTTCTGAGTATTTAGCATTTTCTTCCCCGTGGAATGACAAATCTACAGGGGCTATCAGGGATCTGGATGAAAAAAGAAAATTCTGCAAGTTATTACCTCGTGTTTCTTTCCTAGAGAAAATGAAAAGTTGAAGAGTTGTACACAGACCTCTTAAATGTGGTGTCTTGGTGGGTATTGTTGATCAGATAATTCATTAGTGGGAGAACACTTAAAGCAGATCAGTCATTTCTTAATTGGTATAGAAAGGCATACTGAAATTGTCTTTAAAACCTCTCAGTCTAAATGTGTCAGTTTGGTAAGTAACAGGCATCATGGAGGGGTTCTAACGCTTCCAATCTGAATACTTTCACATACTATTGCTATGTCAGGTTGTAAGATTTGAGTTTATTTCATCTTTGAGACCTGAAGTTCTCTGAATGTCATTCCCTGGGGCAGGAGGATAAAGAACTCTGCAGGTAGGGGGAGATGTATGTCTCTTTTTAGATCCTATTTGTTTCACTTTTAAGGGTTTCCAAGACTCTGGTGAAGAAGAACTTTCAAGGGCTGATCCTGCTTTCATTACATGATAAAATGGGGAATTGGAGGGAATTCTCTGTATGCAAGAAGTAACTAGTTATTGCAAAACACTTCTCTAGTATTTAGGGTATAAAGGGTAACTGAAGTAACAACTGGAAATTCCTTAAACTTTGCTTTTGTCATGCACATGCTTTGTGCTGCATGGTGACTTGGAAAGGCTGCTGAGGCTGCCGGTGAAAAATGTGAATTCTTACATATGTTATGTCAACCCTATTGGACCTGCTAGCAAAAGGAATTTCAGAAGAAGTAGCTCCTCCTACTGTGGGATTGAAGAAGTTTTCTGCATATTAGGACCTTTCCTTCCCTTTGCTGCCTCTTCTGCTGCCCTACAGGTTGTAGTTGAGTTATCTCACTAGCTATGTAAAAAGCAGTCCCAGTGAGAGAACCAAAAGAAATCTTTCTCATGTCTACTTTCTGTGGATTCTTATTGAATAATTCACATATATATGTGAATAATTCAGAGTTACTGTGCTAACGCTCATGTCCATGTGTGCAAGGAATTGCAAAAAGTTTCATTTTTTATTCTCCCTGATATATTCTAAGCACAACATTGTATTCCATGGGTTTGTCAGTGATTGTCAACTTGACTTTATTATGTAACACTGTTTAATGGCTACATAGAAGTGTTTAAGGATGTGGTTTGTTTGCTTGTTTTCCCCTCCTTAACTTATTCAATTTAAGGTTGGAATTTAAAAACATGATATAAACAGTTTAACATTTTGTGGTATGAAATTTCATTAAAATTTTTTTCTTGGAGATAAGAAAGTCAAGAATATGCGAACTGCTAACAGAATGATCAACATTTCCCCTTAAAATTCTATATCTAATTCATGTAATTGTATCTGAATAGAACATAACACTTAATCATGTACTAAAAATGATTGCTGAGGTTTTAGGACTTTTGTGCTCCATGCTTGCTTTATGAGTTGACATTTTAAAAAAATCTGTCAAAAAAAGTGTAAATCTTGACCTTGTCAGTGTTTCCTGTAATATGTCAGTCATTACAATTGAAGCCCTTGTATTCCTTTATTTAATATGGTATATAATTTTGGATGCAATGTTTCAAAATGAGTTACAGTCCAATTGCAAAGACTTAACAAAGGCTGTTTTTCTCCTCACTGTTTAAATCTACATTTTTAGTAATGCCTAGATATTGTTAAAGAGCTTGTCTTGTCATCATTTTTTCTTTATCCTTTGACCAACTCTTGAAAAGTAGAATGTGAGATTGAACTTCATTGGTCTCTGACACCAAGTTGCTCTTATTTCTGGCAGTAGCAGAAAAATAAAATAAATATGCACAGTGATGTGCACACTAGACATAGAGGCTAAATGTGTATTATACAATCTGTAGTTCTTTTGATTATATGGATCTGCCTCTGCATTTTCTATGCTCTCGAAGGGCTTTTTGTACTGACATTATCTGATACCATATTTTGGCTTTGAACAAACTCTAAAGCATGAAGAAAGAGCATTGGAATGTGAGAGCACAGGTTTGGGGCTCCTGGAGCTGGCCAGTGCAGAATGAAGTGGGATTTGTACTCTCCTGAAGATTGTGATACCAGGCCCTTCATTGCTGCCCCTTGGTTCCCCAGTGAGTGATACCTCTTACGGACCTTATGTCATCGAGGCTCTAGCAGGTACAATGTATCCTTATTGCGATGCTTCCAATGTTTTGAAGAACTTTCCCTCCCCACAACCCAGGACTTGCACACATATAAAATGAAATTATGATGATGGATAACAGTTGCTAGCCTGAACTTACAAGCTATAATAATTTCCTTTGACATTGGTCTACATATTTTTGAAACCTAATAAATTATATTTGGTCAGTAGAAACCAAGCAACGTTCCCATTTGTTTTGCATTGAAAAATTCTGGTTTTACTGGGAATACAATATTTGTAGAAGTCTTCTTTGAAAAGTTAAAAAAATTAACCTGGAACTCCAAAGCCTGAGAAAATTTGTAAGTGGAAAAATTAAAGTTTTCCTTAAGAGAGGCAGCATTCATACTGAGATGGCTCTTAGATATACTAGGTTTGGTGATTTCCAAGCACTACCAACACAAACATCCTCTCCAAATAAATAAACCAAAAGAAAAGTAGGAGAGCACATTGGAAGACGCATGTGGACACGTAACATGAGGGATCCCTTCATCTAAATCTGCACGTGGAAACTTCACCTTGACTCTCTTGAAGATGTACCGAGCAGCAGCGTATGATGAACAACTGGAAGGCTCAAGGGATTAGCAGTGGACTGTAATGCATTTTGCTTGTTAGTCACATGCACAGCCTGGCTTAGTCGTCCCTGTCTCATGGCTATCAGGTGGTCCGCGCACAATTACTCTGTGCGAGTCCCCCCCATGACAAGTTGCGAGTTGAGAGATGGCCATGGTGGAGAGGTGAAGTTCTGAGAGAAAAGGTATTTGCAGCTTTTTGCAGATGCTGTTTCTAAAAGTGAAAAAGGGCACCCATATGGAGAGGTGTATGCTGCTGTTTTCCGTGATGTGAAAAGGAAGATACTTTTGGCTCTCTGGAGCTCGTGCTAAAATTGGTTATGCATGCAGGAAAGAAAAGGTATAGATAAGGATTTAAGCTGTAAACTAAACATTCTCTACCTAAATGTTGTTTGGATACAGTATCATACATTTAAGGAGAAAGTCTGCATTCAAAACCAATATGCCACTCTCATATGTTTGCAAATCTGTAAATGCTGGTTGGAAACCATTAGATTTCACATTTTTTTCCAGTTTAGCTCAATAGAAGAAATGCCTATAATAGCAAACAAAAAGCTTTTAAGTAATAATTACCTGTGTACCCAGTTTTGATGTGGTGGGATTTCTGAATGCATAATGAGGGCAGTTTGTAACCCCAGAGACAGAAAGACTGAAAATTTAGACGGCACTAGGCCTAAGTATAATCTCTGCAGGGACAGAATCTAAAGATTATAATTAAAAAAGGCAATGGTGGTCCTTGTGTGTCGTGTACTACTGCAAGAAAGTGGATTGTGAATCTTAGTCACTGACTGTCCTTCCTTGGACAAATCCTAAAAAGAAGCAGTATTCTCTAGTCGGCAGGCAAAATACAGAGCAGTAGTCAATGTTCCTTCTAAGATTGGCTCTGCTGTTCTGTGGAATCCAACTCTGTGTGACAAAAGTTTATGTGAATTTCAGGGCTGGCTGGTGATAATTCCTCAGCAGGTTCAGGCTGTAGTTCAGAAGCAGCAAGGCATTCTGCAGCGTGAGGTTGTAGGGCAGCAAAAATCTCTGGGGAGATGTAAACATAACATCAGATGAAATTAAGGGACAGGGTATCTCTTTGGTTCTACTAAACATACATAGTCACATTGTACAAAATTATGTACTTTATGAAATTATTGAATTATCACAAGTCTAAGAAGGGCATAGTGAATACAGCTTGTGGAGGTTTTCTAAGGGCGAGATTGCTGAAACATTATATGTGGGTGTTAATGGTTAAAAAATATTTTTCTCCCCCACATATGATTTTAGTGACAGAAGGAAAGGAACTACACTTTAAACAGCTCTCATAAAAAGCTGTGTTTCTGTAATGCGTTCATATGCTGCTACATGGCTGAAGGCTTAGAATCACAGAATATCTCAGGTTGGATGGGAGCCATAAGGATCACTGAGTCCAACTCCCTGCTCCTTGCAGGAATACAATGCCTGACTGGGAAGTGAGTGCAGAAGTCTGTTAGATCACAAGACCAGACTGGCATTTATACGAACTTTACGCAGAGTTAAATACGCCAATTCCAAATAAGACCTCATGGTTTGGAAGTGTGAGCGCTCTGTCCGTGGCACGTAGGTCACCTTGGGTGACGGTGGAGGGTAGAAGTGCAGCAGAAGTTTAATAGCACTTTTAACAATAGTATAGCTGCATGAATAAATAAAAAGAAAGATACCTATCTTAAATGCCTGTCAGAGATATATTGGTCAGGGAGGGCCCATTTTGAATTGTGATGGTATTTATAGCCTGAGAATACATCGGGTTTGCATCTTTGAGAGGAACACATCATTTCCATATATAGTATGCATGGTTCTGTTTAAATGAATGTGCTGCCACTGAAATGTGTTGAGTTTAGTTTGCTTTGAGATGATATATTGCTTGTATTTGTCTGTTTGAGAGTTACAGAAACGAGAGTGTTATCCAAAGTCTGTTGAAATAGAGGGAGGCAGTCCTACTAACTTCAATGGCTTTGGACTCAGGCCTAGTTGTTCACAGTGTTCTAGATGAATCAGATTTTTTTTTAAATTGTTCTTATGTTAACATTTTAAGCTTTTAAAAGCTTTTTCCTTTTATTGTAGCGAGGCGTATTTACTTGGCTTGTGGCCATTATATCTCAGGTATCAGCATTAGAAGCATAATATTTAAAAATCACACAAGGTATGTTTCCATTGCGGTCAAGAATTACACCTTCTGCCAGGCTCCCCTTGGAAATCAAAACTTGAGTGGTATCATGGCATCTCTCCTGCAAGCTGATGTGCAATGGTAAATATTGGCTCTTTTTTATAGAACTGCAGTAAGTGCATATTTAGTGGAACTGGCACAGGTCCCTTGCCCCACGGATCACCTGCAGGACAGGCGCATGTGCAGCTGCAGCCCTGAGTCCTGGAAATCCCTTTGCAAGTCCTGAGCTTCAATACCTAATTTAAATTTCAGAACGGCTAACATATAGTGGAGAAAAAAACCCAAATCTCATCGCCAGGCCAGAAAAGATAGTAGGAGCACCATAACCCCATCCACAACTGTAACATCACACAACAACTGAGTGGCTTGTCACTGTAACTATTAAATACAGGTCTACCGTGTTGCTTTTTTTTGCTCTTTATATAACAAGAAATAAATTTATAATACAATTTTGATGTTACCCTTTGTCCAAACAAATGCTGACTAAATATTTTGGCATTTCCTTTCTTGTTATATTTCATTAATTTTTCATGGTATGGTTTACATGTTTATGTAATGCTTTAGCTCTTTTTTGTTATACAAAAGGTAGCTCACTTTGAATTTGCTATTATTATTATTATTATTATTATTATTATTACTAATGAGGTTAACTCTAGAACTACGGGTATTGGATTAATTTCCCATTTTGATTGTGGGGAAACATTATTACAGATACCTTTTTTAAAAAAAGCTTTTTTCAAATGGTGACTTTTTTATTACAAAAATAAAGGGAAATGTATTAGAATGATTCTTTATGTAAGTATCTTTTAGTTGTGACTATGAACAGATATTCTGCTGTACAGAAATTACTTGAAATGAGTTCCTGGCTTCTGTGACCTATGATGGTCATAATTGGTGTAGATCACTTTAGGTGCCTTCCGTTATGGTGAATCCTTTGGCTACAAATGATTTGACATTCCTTTTTTGAAAATGAATTTGCTGATCAGCCATCAGAAAATGTGTGATGTTCTTACATTTTCTAGGTTATCATATTATATTGTTTCATAAAGAAGCTGACAAACTCTACTTGGGTTTTAAGGACTGAAGGAAAAACCCCTCCTTATTCCTTTTCCTTTTAGTCACTAGAACAGCTTAGTTAGGGGACACTGCTGCAGTGTCTGTCTATATGCAGTGCAAACATTTTCCCTCATGAGAAAATTATTTTAATGCTTTGATAATACACTTCTGATACATTGGTTTTGTTATATGGGAATTTTTTCCAGCATTTTGTATTAGTTTTCTTCTATTCCCAGTACACTTAAATCCAAAGGCTTCTGATTCCTTCAGCATCAGAAACAGGGGACTACTGGTTTTATGTTTGCATTATTTTCATATAACTTAAGGCCCTCAGCTATAAAGCATGCTTCTTTTTGTTCACCCTTTATTGGTCTGGTTTTTGGTTTAAGACCATACAGAATTTAACCTGACTAAATGCTGGTTTCCCTCCTCTGACACTGCCTTATATGTGTAACTTCTGGTCTTGTCTTTTCATGAGTCAGAAGAGCATAATTCATATTAAAGATCTGTTGTTCCTAAAAGAAAACGACATAAAAAACTTCACAATTTTGATATTTGCAAAAATAATTTTGGTTGCTTTGCTGGAATGTGACCCTAGGCTATAATAAAATATTTATTTACTAAAAGTGGAAAATGCTGTCCAATGCATGGAGCTTTGTCTCTGCCTGTATGATGTAAGTGATAAAATTTTAATGTTAATGTACATGATATGTGCTATAGGAAAACCTCAGTATCTTTGTGTTGCCACCTGAATGATTCTATGTGATTCTGGGAGTAGAAGAAAGAGCATTTGCTTTTCCTGATTGTGGCATTAAGTTTGTTATTTAAGGTTATTGATAATTTTAAAAGAAAACTGACATGCCAGTGTTTAGGTTGAAATGGGGAATCTGTGTCACTTGCACAAAATAGCCATTTAGACACCAAAATTTATATTTAAGATCTGAATAAGATCTTAATCTGAATTTATTTCAAAGAAAATTTCAGATCATTTTCAGAAAAAGGTATTATTGTTCTTGAAAACATTTTTCTTTATTTAGATGTTTATCAATGAACATAACAGCTAAAATCCAGATATCTTTTTTTTTTTTAATGTTGAACTTACTCATCATCATCTAGTCTTGAGTTGAGTTTAACTAAGCCCCTGGCTTATATAGACAGAGGAGATGGTACTTAAGTGTTTTTAAAGTTACTCACTGTTTTAAAGCTCTATAAAGCAATAGTGTCACTTGCATTAACATGCAATACTCCTAATTTTCATTTTCTTTTGCCTAAGAAGTTGATACATACCCCATAATAAAAAATATTTCTTTTGAGCTGATTGCTCTTAGAAATAACTGTAATGAAAATTAAGTTAAAATACTTTCTTCATTCTCCCATTTTGAAAATAGGAAGGTAATCAGAATGCTATTTCTGTGGCTACAGTTGCTTTAATAAAGCTGCACACAAACTTTGGCTTTATTGGCTGTCTATGTGATTCTTTGTCTTTGGGTTTATGTTCTTTCAAGTGAGAAATACTAATGGTTTAAAGTGAATAGATCTTAATCTATTGGCTCCTATGCCAACTGTGTACAAAAATAAAGTCTATCCTTACAACTGAGTACAGAAACTGTGTTTAGAAACTTTCCTGTCTTATTAAAGAGTGGTTGAATGAGAGGATGTATAGTCATGACTTGTAGAAATGAAAAATAGTTCAACTTCTAGTGTGAAATGTTTGCTTGTTTTTTTTTTTTAAACAAAAAAGCAAACCAAGAATTTCATAGGCATGTCTGTTTGATTTTTATACACAAAGAATATTCAGTTTTGAAATAGCTAACATTTCTGCCTGCAACAGCTGAAGGGTACTGCAGAAGGGACTCGAGACTTGCATCAGGTGCAGCAAAAGAGTAAACCTGCTTAGTTACTAATTGTTAAAATCCTTCATTAATGATCTACCAGGGTGTTGCTGAGTCTTGTTGAGAGGAGGGTCAATCACATAGTGAGTCTGATATAAGGAGTGTGGGTGGATGTGTTGGGGGTGACTGGGTGATGGATAGAGCTTCACATTGTCATCCAGCATTTAACTGTGCTGCTCGTGTGTGCTCTTGAGCATATGGGAATAAAAATTTGTTTTAGAGGATCTGATTGCATGACTATTTCTGTGAAGGTGTCTAAGCCATATTTTGCATTTACTTCAGGAGTTGGTATAAAGTGCAGGTGGTGTAAATCATACCTGATTTCACCTAATGCCTGTTGAAGCTAAGTCATTTCCCTTAAAACTTTTTAAAACGCAGATTTAATCCATTAGAGCAAATTAGGTGTTTTGAGGCAGCAGTATTTTCATTTAGCCTCCTAAGACTGGGCTTAATAGCCTGAGGTTTGACAGTGCTAATAAATCCAAAGTTTAAAGTCTGCAAGGAGACTTGCTGTGAGGTGGACCTGAGCTGTGTTGACTGGCAGGTGGTGGTAGCTCCAGATGCTAACCCATTATGTGTGTTTTAAGGCCTTTTTACTGAGCAAAAGGGATTTCCTAAGTGAAAGTTGAATGAGGAAAAGTTTTAAAGGAGATATTGTTTCATTATTTGCATGCTAAATATTCATTTCATTATGTCCTTTGGTGGATATGTTTTTGTTAATTTTAACATTTAGCTGGATGACTTCTGAAAGTAAACTCTAGCTTTCCTAGCATCATTAGGTGGATTCCTTTCAGGTGCAACTATGTGGGAAGATGAGCTCCAGGAGCACACCTGATCTGCTCCACCTGTTCATAGGCCTTCAGTCCCCACAGCTGGGCTGGATTAGAGAGGGTATAAATGCTGAAGTGCAGCACCTTTTGGAACTCTTTTGTTCTCTTATTGTGTTTTGCTCCTCATCCAGCTAAAGTTTGCTGTGGTTTTAGGGAAAAGCGTAGATGAGGTTTTTGGTAAGCTTCTGTGTTTACTTTTTTTTTGTTTGTTTGTTTGTTTGTTTTTGACCAGTGTACAGTGTCTGTACAGCTGCTCACAACTGGTCTCTCAGAGACCTCCTTTTATTAAGCCTGAACTCTCACTTCAGCGTTGCATTTATGCTCGTGGACTTTCTGTCATATTTATGTTCTTCCAGCTCAGTGAAAAATGTTCATGAACAAAAAGTAGAGGAATTGTTTTAAGTGCAGATTGTTTTTATAACTGTATTTCTCAGCTTGAATTATCTTTTCCTTGGGACAAATAGTGTTGATCCTGGGAACGGATTGCTTTCATCAGTGAGTGCAAGAGTGTATGTAGTTTTTGTTGATCTGTAAAATACTCTTTGGATTTTAAATGCTATGTAAACATAGGGTATTGTATAACTCCTGTAGGAAATACATAGTGCCCATGACTTCAAATGGATGGCTTTAATGGTTATAGGTAAATGAGAATGTGTTCTGAGAGCTGATAGAAATTACACTTCACCTAATCTCAGAACAAATTATGTGTCTCAAGACCATAGCAGTGTTTTGGCAATTAATATCACTGAAATTAGGGGGTTCACCCCTGTATTATATTGGTGTTGGTTCCTGAATGTCTGGGATTACATTGTCAGCTTATTTGGGTTTTAATTTGTAAGACCATCAAGTCAAAGTATTAGATTACTGTTTTCTTAAACAAACCCAAACCCTTAAAAATCAATTATTTTAAATATAAAAAAATAGTTTAATTCATTGCAGATCTGTTTGCAAATGCTCCATTGATGTAAAATATTTTAAAAAATAATCATGGTCTTCAGAATTTAATTATAGGTTGTTTCTTTTTGCCTTCTGGCCTCAGGCTTTTGATTAGCTTACATAGTCTTGAGTTAATACTAAGTGTCTCACCAGACTGAAGGTGAAAACATAAGATTCTTTTTTAGTTGTGTGACACCTGGGGCAAAAACTTGGTGGAAATCATTTAATATCAGGAGAGATGCTGTGTATTTATTATACAAACAGACCATTGAGAGTTGGCATCACTTACAAGTGATGTAAGCTGGTTTGTGTTTTGTATTGATATATTTGAATTCAAATTAGTTTCTGTACTGCTTTTCAATGCTTCTGGATCATTTAAGTTCCATTTACAGGACTGAGAGGTTTGTGGTTTTTGTAGTGTTTTCTGCAAGTGGGAAAATTCATTACTAGAGCTCTAGGATATTGCTTTAAAATGTTCCACTCTATATAAGGAGCACTGTGTATTCAAAATTGGACTTAGCAACTTAAAAGATTCATCTGAACTATTTGTCTACTGAGGCCACATGATTTTGCAGGCTTAATTATGCTAGATCCTATTACCAGCTTTGACAAAAGGGTGAACCACTGCCTCATGCATCTTATGGTGTAAAAGCAGACAATAAGGAGAAAGCAAGGAGAGGAGGACTGTCAAAGAACTGATTTGCCCCAGTCCATATAAAGCACCCCAGTGATCAAGATAAGCAGATGATTTAATTAATGTGTATCCACTCACCTAATTTTTAAAATTAGTGATGGGAATATGTTTTGTGAGTCCTTCAGAGCAGTTACTATTTTGAAAGAGCTACAAGTAGTTACAACTTGCTGTGCCATGCTAAGTTCCCATGAAGATTGATTTTTTACTAAAGCAGAGAGTAAAAGGAATAATAAAATATTTTAGGTGGGATGCAATTTTACCTGTAGTGTGTTGAGGGATTTTTAGGAAGAGAAAAATAACATGGTGGAGGGAATGAAGGCTGATGACAAGAAGGAGGGAATCTGTCTAGTTTAATAAGCAGTGTATGGTATTTACTTTATATGCAGACAGTTGGAATATGCTTGCTAATTGCCATTAAAAAAACCCAAAACAACAACAAAAAAAAGCACCCACAGGTTTTGAGTTCTTGTATCCACAACTGGGTTTAAAGAATAATGTTCTTTTCAGGATCTAGGAAGGTTCCCAGTTAAACATATGCTTGTTGATTTTACTATTTTTAGCTTCTTTGAACAGCACGTGTTCTCCTGAGATATTTATTTGTGAATGTTGTATTCTGTTCTTAAAAGGAAAATCTCTCTGTGTCTAGATTCTTTTTCTGTTTCCAAGAAAGGCAAGAACCAGGGCTCTTGTCTGCGCTTTACTTCTTCGAAATCCTAGGAGACAGGGTAAATTAATTAAATCTAAAATGGATCCATCTGGTAGTGCTATCAATGCCAGGGGAGAACAGGTGAAAGAATCTGAGCCAGAGTAAACATATAGTGCATTATATAACATGTAAAGTTCTTTGTGACACATTGCTATCAGAAGATTAATCTTGGTGTTAGGCTATTTGCTTTTTGTGTCGTCTTGTTTTTAAGAGGGTTAAGAGGGTCATTTGAAATGCTTATTTCTGTTGCATTGCTAAAAAGCTAAATATTTTTCTTCATTATTAATAAAACACAAATGCATTTAATCCATCCTGTGAGAAACATTCTATTCCCTGTATGGGTCTGTTTGAAAATAAATGGGTTGACATTCTCTGAAACAAATGAAATAAAGTTACAGTTTCAGAATAATTGTATACCTGTTTAAAATAAAGAAAGCTCTTATGCAAAATAAAAATTGTGAAAGGTGTGGTGCCAACTTAATTTTGCCTCCAAATTTGTTTGTAAGAAGAATACAAAATCTCTATGCAGACTTTTTTGTTGCCAAAATTACCTTGTTTAAGTTCTCGGCAATACTTTCAATGTAGTGATTGCATCACTGGGAATAGGAATGTAAAAATGACTGTAAAAATTGAATTGTATTACCTGATTTGGGAGGCATGAAAAGGTAAACAGTATAAGTGCAGTGAAGAAGTGAATTAGATTAGAAAAGAAATGGCAATGAAGAGATTAACGGACGGTGTGTGTTCCCAGCGCTGGGTTTGTAGTTTGGCAGGGCTCCTTAGCACACATTCTAATTTTATTATGGCACCAGTTAGACCTGATTTGTGTGTCATTGCCTATGTTATGGGGCATGTGTCTGAGAGCAGACTGCTAATGTGCAGTCTTTGGGGACATGTACTTCATCAGGGCAGGTGCCTGAGCCTTTTGGCGTGACTTTAAAACAAGTGGAGAAAGTAGGCCATAGAGCTTTTTGTGAACTTAGGAGCTTAGTAGCTAGATCTTTATCCAGCTTAAAAAAAAAAATAAATCAATCTTATTACCTACCTTTAAGTCAAATTCCATCCTCATCTATAAATTCTTTTAAAGTATCCTCTGTTCTTTTATTTCATGCTGTTTAAGTTTAATTTTTTGTTGTTGTTGTTTAAAAATCCCAACAAATATCAGTGACAATATTTCTCATGAAGGTTGAAGGAGCATGTCTTGTTTGTCTCACTTGAATTTGCAACTCAAGTGAAAGATTCTAGGTAGCTTGTAATACTACATAAATGATGGTTGTCTTTGCATAGTGGGGAGGATTTAATTCCATTTTTGATCAATAATTTTCAGAAAAATATACTTTTGCCAAAATTGGTGTATTTGCAAAACACTATTTAATGCTGTTGCAGTAACTAGGGAAAGGGGAAAGATGATACTGAAAGTCTTTTTTTTTTTTTTCCTTAGGAAATAAATATTTTAGGTTTTAGTGTTATATTTTATTTCATATTGTAAGGTCAAAACCAAAGGCAGTTAATATCTTGATTCACGTTTGTCCTTCAGGAATCTTATTTTGACCAGTGTTTATAGTTTTTGGGAGTTGTTTCCATATTAGAAGTTAATTTGTTGATCTTAAAATTCTATGCAATATATCAATTCTGCTCTCTGCTGAGCTTTAGTCTCAGAATGCTTCCATTCCTAGATTATGACTATATAAATGTTTGTGTAAAATATAAATTTTTATATATACAACTTTGACCAAGTCTTTTAGGAACAATTACACCGAAGTTAGATGTTCTTACAGTGTGATGTTCTATTAGAGTGCATTATGTTAATTTTATTGTCTTTAATAGATTGTGGAAAGCATGCAAGAATAGGTGATTAGATATGTTTCTCATTTGTAGATATGTGGTAAATTTTACAAACTCCCTCAAATCAGTTGATTACATGACAATAGGAAGAGATTTACCAGCTGTAAAAACTGTGGTCAGATGATTAATATGTTGCACTGGTTTTAATAATTCTTCTGTCTTCAGATAGTCGTAGTTTTGTGAAGAATTTAATGTGATTTATTTGTGGAAATAACTATTATAGCAGACACTCAAGTACATGGAAACAGGCTTGCTTATTGAATGATGAGCCCTTGAGCAATTTAACACAGCTTTTCAGCATTGAAATGAAAGAAAAAAGTGACAAGATGGGAGCAGTACAGATCACAACCAGTCTGTGAGAAGACAGTGAAAAGGATATGTTTAATATTACATAATATTTTTTTAAAGTGCTTGGTGCATTTGTGCCTTTCTAGGCCATTCCTATGTTGTTTTTTGTCATTTGGCCTGTTGTGTTACAGAGTCCACTTAATTTTTCAGTACAGCATTTTTGGACTTAGCTTTTTAATGTTATTTTCTTTTATCTCATTTGAAATCTATGCTCTCAATACAAATTCAGTATATATGGCAATACATTACATATGGACTATTGTTCCATGTTTGAAAATTAATTATTTTTTTTCTTCTGAGGTGAACATTGGAATGTGGAGACCTGTTGTGGTATTTACTGTAATTCATAGTTCGTTGTTAGTGGCAAAATTTAAAACTGATTGCCAGAGAAGGTTTGGTGCCGTTTCTGTATGTTTACATGAGAAATAGATTGGTGATATCCCAGGCTATTCCACTCTGCAGAGAGAGAGGTATGAAATAGCTTTTGCAATGCAGCAGACGAATGTTTGATGTTACGACTCTTCCACAGTGTTGGTCAATTTAGTTGGAAAACATTAAATCACAATATAAATTACCAGTTCTACTTTGAAGGTATGTGCCCTCAGGTTTTCGTTTGTTGTTGGTTTTTTTTTTGGTTGTTTTTTTTCCCCCTCCACAAGAAAATGAAATATCTTGCTTTCTTCCTCTATTGCTTTCCTTATAAGCCTAGTGAGTACTTCACACAGCTGAGTCTGAGCAAAACCAGAATTAGATTTAGACCAGGAAGGCAGCTTATAGGTGGGAACTGGTTGATCAGTGTAGCAGGGATAAGCTGTGCTCTGTGGCTTAAAGGAGCTCTGGCTCCTCTGTGCCAGTGTGTCTGGAGTGTGACTTTAGCTGGAGCTGCAAGTGTTCGGTTTTAATGACATTGCACTTATTGTTACACTTAACTGTTTTTTAATTTATTCAGATGTCTTTGTTAGATTCCCTGGGTGCTGTAACAAGTAACTATTCTCCTGATTGGAAGAAACTCTGTTACTATAGAACTTCAGAAGTAAAGATTTGTTGTGTAAGTAGTTAATATGGAGCTCACTGACTGGATAGTGTCTGAATGAGAAGTTTTATGTTTTATACTTACCTTGAATAAAATTGAGGCTAAGCAAATTATAGGCAGTGCTGCTGAAAAAACTTAACTTCTGGTAGGAGTTTTTTGGAATGCCTCTTGTTCTTTAAACTTTTTGAGATTTTAACCCACAGAGCCTAGTGGTCTTAAGAGTTGGGATCTCTGTGCATGGCATTTATACAAATGTACAGTCAAAACCATTCAGAGAACTTCATTAGCACAGATTTAGTATTTCTTTTTAATTTGCTTTTATCCTTAATCTAAATTACACTATTGTGATAAATTGCATTGAGATGCCATATAAAAAGCTTTGCTGTATTGCTTTTGTTCACCACTTCATGTCAGTTTTATTTTTTGTTTTAGTGGCTAAATGCTTCTTTCCTTGAGTAGTTTGCCCATGAAATACTTGGACCATCTAAGACTTAAAATTCCCACTATTTGTGCAGCCAAATATCAATTTGGTTACCCACCTTTTTCCTCTCTTCACTCAGTGCTCTGTTCCTTTTGCCATTCTGTGCCTTTGTACAAAAACCTTCTTTTTAGTGTGTTGTCTCTGTATTATTTTGAATTAATGTTACACAGACCTGGTGCACTCTCAAAGTAATACATTATGATAGACTACTTTAGCGCCTATACACATTTGCGTACAAGTCCCTCTGGTATCTAATGGTGTCAGGACCCTGGGGGTAAATGATAAGTTTCAGGTAACATATGCATCGTATTGGAAAAAAGTGATATATGCCTGCAGGACTGCAGGGTGTGGTTATGCATGTGCAATTTCCTTGGAAACCTGTTACTTTGCCTAAAGAATTGTAGGGCTTCTAATTTTTTTTATTTCTTCAATTATTATTCAGTAGGGATCTTCCTGACACTTTGGTATGAAGATTTATTATCATGCAGACTTAAAATAAGTCTCAGTATTGTAAAAATTTCCCCAACAGCCCACAAGTTGAATTTCAGTTCTGTGTAGGTTTTGGCAGAGGAGTCCTACGGAGGCTTTTGATATTGGATTCACTGGCTGTAGGTCTTCCCTGGGAATTGGAAATGGAGTTTAATAGAGGTATCGTTAATATATTAACATTCTGTAGGTTCAGAAATGTTCTTACTTTTTTTAAAAAATGCATCTAGCAAGTATTCTCAGTCAAATCAAATCTGAACTTGTACTTAAGTAATTTTTATCTGATCAGGACTGAAGCACTTGTTCTGTGATGTTCTGAGAACTCTCAGTTCATGTTGAAGGCACTGTCTGCTGAGGTTCTTAAAACAGTATGAGATTCTTAACTGTATAATTTATTACTGTTAGAGATATAAATGGGTTAGTGCCAAAGCCTGAAAACAAAACACAGGCATTTAGAATCCAGTCCAAGAATTCAATGTAAACTCAGCAAATCCTTGGCCAGAGCTGGTAGCTTTCCAGCAGTCCAGGTCTGAAGCCATTCATTGTCATTGGTGACATTTCAGCATTTGAGAGTGTTAGCTGTTCAATTATGTAAGTATTGAAAGTCTCCTGATAACAGTTGTAAGGAGGTTAATGAGTTTAAAAACCCAAGAATGGCAGGGATTTTTTGATCCCTGAGTAGATAGACCGTTTCTAGAGATGAAATATTCTCTTTGTTAAAGAGAATCTTGGACTAACAGAAGTTTTCCACAGACAATAATAATTAATGAAGGAAAAAACCAACGTGAAACAATTCACTAACAAAAGTACTTTTATGCCTTAGAGGGGCTGGCATTCTCCAGTACCAGAAATACTATTTTGTTTTGAGCTACATACAGGTCCTGGGAGGTAATTGAGAATTATATGATGCTGCAATATATATATATTTAGATTCATATTGAGCTCTGATAATGTCCTGGTTTTATATATTTTCCTTTAAAGAGCATTCTTATTGAAACAAGAAAATGTGTCCCATAAATTTAGGAAAGATGTCTCAGGTTTTGAGTAACTATATTTTTATTTTTCTCCTTTTTTTTTTTTTTTAATTTGAGAGAATACCTGCTCATGTATGTCAAACAGTACATGCTTAAAATATATGTTTAAAACATCCACATGTAATGCGTTAGCAGTTGGTGAAATTTCAATATGTTCTATAGTAATAGGAAGTTAGAGCTGAGCAACAATACGTCTCAGAAAAAATGTGTATGGGTGTGAAAAACATCAGTCATCAGTTAAGTGGAGCACAGCAGTTGTGTATGAGCACATGGAAGCACTCCAGGAAAGAAAAAGGAGCGTGAAATATTATACTTAACACAGATTTGGCTTTAGGTACTCAAAGGTGTTTACACACAATGAAATTTGGCAAGAAGCTCAAAATTTAAGTAATCTCAAACATAAATGCACATACATAATTACTGAGAGTTGTGAATGAACCGAAAATAACAGTTCTGTATTGCATTGGAAAGCTGAGTTTTGGAGAGCATGAAGATGAAAAAAGACCACATAAGAGCCTACAAAACATTCTTCACATTTCTTTACTCTTGTGTCTGCTCTTCTGAAATGAGTGTATTGCACAACTTTGTTCAGGAGGAGAGGGAATGGCAAAAGCCTGCCTGCAAAAAACCTGAGATCCAGGGGTTACACTTGAGCAGCAGGCAAAGATGTGCATAACTTACATCCCACAAAATGGAGGGATCCAGCAGTTGTGTAGAAGGGTGGAGAATGCCTTGCAAAGGTAAAGCAGAGTCCTGAATGGGCACAAGCAATAGCCTGAAAATACTCTTCAGGCTTCAGTAAACCCAACAACATCAGAAATAATGTTAGTCAGAGACCTGATTTACGGAAGGATAAATTGCAATATACAGAGAAGTTTGGCAGCTTTTGGTTTTGCTGCCTGCACAAGGAAGAGGTTGAAACTTCAGTAGAAAAGGAGTGAAAAATAGCAACTGTGAACCTTCATTTAGTGGAGTTTGTCTTGAAAGATGAGGACCGGTGGTAGGGGGGAGGGGGAAGCCAGTAGGTATCACATTGTTCAGGATGATTAATTGCAGTAAAGAGGGTGGGAGACTTGGATGGAAGTTGGACTTGAAAGCTTGTTGCTAGAAAAAAACCCTCTTTTTATATTTCCTTGGTCAGTGTCCATTGCCCTTTTTTTATCCAGTGTAAATAGGAAAAGATTCTGGTACCTCACTATTGGTTTTGGTTTATCATCCAAACACTTCTTTTGCTGACTTGAGCAGGAATTTTGCATTCTATCCAAACTCAAAATACTTCTCTCTGGTGTTAGAAAAACAGTTCCTTAAATAGATTGCCATTTATATTCCTTTAGAGCATTTGAAGGCTAGTGGACTGCTGTGAAAGTTCCTCTTTTTATAACGGGCCTAGGATACTAAAGGAAACAAATATTTGTAGTAAAATGAGGATAATTCAAGGCCCACCACAGGAACCAGAAACTTACTTGGTAAAAATGGAAATTGACATTATGTAATCATTGTATGTCTCTAGAAAACACAGCTTTTTAAATGACACTTAGAACTTCTGAAAGGGCAGCAGTACAAGAAGGATATTTTTTTAGTTTGTGTTTGATGAAGGGGCTTCCTAAATACATATGTCCTACATAAATCCCAAAATAAAAGCATGAACAAAAATTTTTTTGTTTTGTTGAAGCTTTAGGAAAGAAGTTAAGAATGTAGCATATCAGAGAAGAGAAACCTGTATAATGCCAGAGTACATTGATGCTCCTACTTGCAACTATCTTAGCTTTACTAGATGGTTGGAGTTTTAATAGAAGCAGATAAGCTTGGCACAGCTGCCATCCCACACTGTAATACAAGCATCAGAGTGTCTTCTTTCCTCTGTTCATCATAAATGTCAATGCCTTACTTGCTGTTACTTCGAAGTAAGGTAATTGGGAACTCTGGTATGCATTTGATTTAAATATCACATTTTCTGGCAACTGCTAAGTTGGAGAACTACATAACTTAAAGACTTTTCCATATGAGTTTTCCGTCTTTTTTGGTGATCAACCGCCAGTATCACATAGACAAAATAAACACAAACTGAATGAAAATTTAAGCTATGATCCTTACTTAGGCACAGACTTTAAGTCTTTAAAGCATGTGATCTAAGAATTGAAAGGTAGATGATATGTTTAAAAAATAAAATTATGGTGCCATGGAAAAAAAGTAAAAAGGAATGACAGTTACAAAACCTGCCGTGTAGACTTACTGAATGGAAATTCTTGGATCATGGTGTGGGGGAGACACTGCAGCTGTAGAAGGATGTAAAATACCCAGATGGGATGTACATCTTAATCACCTTGAGCGCTTTTCTGAGTGAATCACAGATGGCAGAAGCACTCCGAAGTCCACTTAAGGCTCTGAGCATGGAAACTAAAGTTTTAACTGAAGATCTGCAAGTATCCCAAACCTCTAGAAATTGTTCTGTTCATCACACCTATGCACCACAGACCTAACCAATGTAACTCCTCCCCTATTTCTCATAGTAGTACTTTGTGTGTGGTGACATCTGATGTTCTGTGGAGACTAAAACCTAAAACATTCCTACCTTTAATATCTTTACCGTCGTAAAACATTGTTTTTGTGTGTATGAAAGAATATTAAAATGGTGCATCCATTGAGATCCTTCACAGCACAGTGTGCCTTCATGGATGAGTAGTTATACCTTTCAGCTCCATATTTACTTTTAGTGGCATAGTAAAATGTCATATTATTATTTCATTTATTATTAATGTGTGAGATATCAGCTTTTGATTTATAGTTATGTCAAACTACTAGCTCAGTTGTTGAGACATGCAAAAATCATACCCAGTCTGAGGCATGGTCTAAGTTGTGGCACTTGGTGTAGCTCAAACTGTCTCAGAAACTTCAAATGGTCTTCTCTGCTTTCAGTCAGGCATGATAGTGCAGTGGGAAGCTGAAGTTGCTAAACTGAGGAGAAAATGCAGTCTTAGAAGAGGTTCTAGTATGAAGTAGCTGAAAATCATCAAATGGAGAACTTGAGACATTTGGACAGTATTTTCCCTCTTCTGACTTAATGAGAGGACAAGGGATTCATTGAAATTAGAGTGAAGCTCTGAGACCACACACAGTTATATTAAGAAAACAAGAATTCTGAAGTCTGAGTGCCTGGACTGGTCTTTAATTTGTTCAAAACACAAGTACCTCAAATATGGATCTGGTTCAAGATAGTTTTTTGACCACAGTCTACTAGTGGCCACATTCATTGTTGCAGTAAATTTCCACTCCTGCAGGACTATATTAAAAAAAATCCTAAAGGTACAGGTAGGTCTTTGTTGTTTTTCACCCTGTCTGTGGATGTGGTTGTGCAGTGAGTTCTGATGTAGCTTGGGGGATTGTACTGTAGCACTGCCCTTGTGACCACTGGTACTGCCTGAATGAATGGTCCCACATGGCCTGGCATGGATGAAAGGAAGACAGGTTCGACCTGTACCTGAGAAAATGCAGTCTCAGTGTAAAAGACTTATGAGAATGTAGGTGCAGCTCTAATGCAGAAACTTCTGGATTATGTGGTTTATTGTTTAAAAGGCTATTTGGTAATGTAAGCCCTAGCCAAGAAATTTAATCTCTTTAGGTCCATGTTTGATGATTAAAGATAAGCATGGATTGTATAGTTTACTGATTACATTTTGAATTCTTTCTGGTTTTGAAATGGAATCTAAACAATTCTGACACTATCACTGCCATTATGTTTATTTGGTCTCTTCTTAAGTTTTTTTTAAACTAGTTTTCTAATTTCCTCAGAGTTTTTAATTTTTGAGTGAGGTCCCTTAAACACTTCTACCAGAAACAAAGTTCTACAGAGTATGTTAAATGTTGTCATTTTGCTCTGATAAACCTGGCTATTAAGGAGAACTTCTTTCTGGCTTTCAAGAGACCAAGGTCTGTGAAGTCTCATCTCTTTGTTCAGCATTCATTTCTGTATTTTAACGGTATTTTAATTGGGCTTTTTGCCAGATTTATGTAGGAAGATAACAATTTGACACATAATGTCTAGTAAATTAATTGTGATGTTATTCCTATTGCTTACCTTTTTATGATTTTAGAACCCCAGACTTATGACCTAGAAGGATGTTCCTTGGCTCTGAACCACGTGCACATTCTGTACTCATTGTAACTAACAACAGGGATGAAGTGCAAGTGGTGAACACAGGGCACTTGAAAGGCTGCCCTGTTTGTGATTGCCATTTTGATAGTGACTTACACTGTATTTTAAGTTCATGCCAATTTAATTGTGAAACACTTGCAGCCCCAAGGCTCACACAAGTCTCTTGCTGCGTCCGAGCCTTCTAAATGTTTAAATGCTATATGAATATTTAACTTGTATACTAAGTTTTGCTTCTTATGTGTGGTTTATTTAGAAGGAAGCAAAAACTTTTCAACTCTGCCTTACAGATTTTGTTGGCTATATTTTTCAAGTCCTAAAGTTGCCTCTGTTAGCATGTAGTGAATTAGCTGAACTTGGAAGTCTATTCAGCACTGGGAAATGGCTTAAGTGTGGGTGTTTGTGTTTTGAAAGAGAATTCTTCATCTGTTCTTGCACTTATAATGTTGTTGGATATACATGCATCCATGCAAAGATCTTAATATTGTAGGCACCAAAGCATATCAGACTATCTTTGAAAAAATCTTAGGATCAAGTCGTAGTCTTGTTGGAAATGGATTTTCTTAACAGCAAGGAAAGGAATTAATGATTTTTACCTTTGGTTTGATTCCTCACTGCCCTACTCATGAGGCAGCTGTTGAAACTGTGAAAGAGCACTGAGTCAGAGGTTTGCACTGACTAGTCTGCTGTCGATACAATATCACATTTGCTTTGCAGAAGTGTCAGCTAACAGAGTGGCATTTCCTGTTGGAGTGATCAGAAGAATGGCAGGAGACAGAATTTACACAGCTGCCTAATGAATATGCTAAAACGTTTTGAGTTATTTTAAAACATGGCTCTGAAATTCCTCATTTAGCTTATGCAGTTGTGAGGAAATAAATGTAACTGCCTACAATGCAGTTCGACACTACTGAAAGTTGCATTTCCCAGTTGTACCAGTACAACGTCACTCTCTGAGCCTCTGCCCAAGGGGAGGGAGTAACTGATGTTTATGTGAAGGTTCTTCTCACCCTGACCTCTCTTTTAGTTACTCTAAAATCCTTCCCATTTTATCCTTCCACCTTTTTAAATAATTACTTCTATTGATAAATCCCAAACTTGGAAAAGATATCTTCATTGGTTCCACTTTGTCATGAGAGGGTATATTGGTTGCTTTTGCCAGTCATTTTAGTAACTCTTAATGACCTAAAATGCCCAGTAGTGAGAGGGAAATGCAGGGGAAAAGACCTGTATGAATAAAATGTGTGGATGCATACCAAGGGGAGTGCGATCAACCTCAGACTTCTGGTAGCACAGGAGAAGACAGTTTTTAGTGACATGGGCTGGATTTGATGATGAAAGGCAACTGAGAGTAAAGTGCAGTAGCCAAAACAAATGATATTGAGGATGCAGGCTAGTATTGGTAATACTGGAGAGGAAAGGGCTGTGAGCCCGACTGTGAGGAAGGAAGAAGAAAAGTAAATACTAGCACCATAGCTAATATGGATCCTCAGATTTTGCCAGTGTAGGAGGGCATGTGTGAATGGATGTGTGCAAAAGGCAAACAGGGCTGTAATGCTGAGTGGGGAAGAGAGGGCTGAGTAATGGGGTGATTTTGCAGCTGTCATAACAAAAGATACACTGGGTAAAGCTTTGAAAACAAAGTTCATGGGTGATACAGGGCTGCTTTTTTTGTAGTGTCTGTATAGCCTGGTTCTACATTAACTAATATATGCTCCATGGAGGTTCTTGAGTACTTCAGGCTAAGGAATTCTGATCTAAAAAGCTTCTCTAGGTACAAAAGATGAAATAATTAGATGGAAATGGTATAAAGCCACTTTAAAAATATTTGCGGTTTTATTCAGTGGAAGGGGCATTTGCAAAGTATATAAATGCATTTTATACTTTGAGTAATTGTTCAAGCTTTTGATATGTGTTCAGGAAAATGTAAAAATTGTGTGGACCTTTAATTTATACACAATAAATCATGACTAAGATGATTTAGCTGCATTTGAGTATTAACATATGAAAATAGTCCTAATTTATCTTTTCTTGGATTTTTCCTTATTTCTCATTTTTGCTTTCAGAATCTAACCTCATAAATTGCAGAAGCAATAATGGGAAATTTTATTTTTAAATGTTGCTTAAAAGTTATCAGGTTTCATACATGAAGTATGACTGTGGAAGTTGAGTAATGGCACAGCAGGGGGGAAAAAAAGGAAAAACAGATGCTGTATGATCTTGGACTTCTTGCTTTGCTGGATATGCTTGTGCTACAGTATATACTTGACTATTGTAGGTTTTCTTTCTTTAAGGTATGCAGGTACTACAGACCTGGGTTTTTTTTTTTTTTGTATTTCTGTGTATATCTGGCAGTGGATATATGCATATGAAGCTCAACTTACTTAGTATCAGCTAGGGAGAAACTTGTAGTGTTCTGAGGATATTCTTGTTTTTCTGTCATGCTTTTCCATGTGATCATATACCGTGTTGCACATACTCCAGCCTCTCTAGGTAAAATCGTTTGATGATCAGGCAGTGGCTGCATTCTGGAAAGCATAACCTGCAGCACCTGAAATTGCACGAGCAGCCAGGATTCTGGTGTGCTGTCAGGGTTACTGGGTGGTGAGTACTCGTGGTAGAAGGCTTCATTCTCTCTTGCTATGGACCATTGGTTCTCCTGCTAATTGCAGGGGAATAGAAGGAATCATCTTGACAGGCTTGAGGGTACAGCCATGCTGCCTTCAACTCTGTCTGGATTAAATCATCACAAATCTTTCCTCTATGAATGCAGCCTCGTCAGTCTTATTCCTTGAATCTGAATGTAAACAAAATGTACTTGTATGGGATGGACTAACAGCATTGAGGGTTTCCTCACCTACATAACTGGAAAACCACATCCGCTCTGGCATGAGTTGGGGGAAGCTATGGGCTCATATCCTGGTGAGGTTTGAGTAATTGATTGAGAATTTATAGCCTGCTTCCTTATTATTCTGCTTGTGGTGGATACTTGTTTTATTCATCCTTTTCCATTAGATCCCAGCTTGAGTCAGAGGGTGTGCACAGAAAGGCTGGCTATGATTGTTTTTTGGAGACAGTGGGCCATGCAAGCTCCTGCTCTATTTCCTATGGAATAGGGGTTTTTTTTGTGTATTTTTCCAGTTTCAGCCTCTTGTAGTTAGAGGGGTGTGTGACGTGTGGGTTTTTATTTATTTAACTGTGGTCATACTTCTAACAACTCTTCTACTGTCTGCAGTCACTGACACATTTGACTCTCCAAAGTGTAATAGTTGTTTTCAGAGATTTGGAAGAGCAAACTAGTTACAGGGATCTGTATATAATGGTCTACATATCATGATCACAATACACAAAACATGCAAAACCACACACAAAAGTGCTCCCTTCCTTACATGCCTGTGCATTTTCTTGTTTCAAAGTGACAGTGAAATGTTCAGCATAATTGTGTTGCAATTGCTATGCCTCTTTTTTTTCTTTGTAGATCAGTAATTTTGAATATGTAGGTGCAAACACAATGAGAAAAAAATTAACAGTAATAGGAAATATGTGAGCTACTTTTAAATAAATTCTCTCCAAATGTTATGGAAGTAACAGATATGGGAATTTTTTTACACAGCATGAATTGCTATCTGCTTTTGCAGGGTGCCCTACTTTTTGGGAAAAAAATTCAAGTTTTTAAGAGAGTTTTAGCATTTCAGAGCAGTAGAGATCTTTTTATATACGTGTGTAGAAGCAATTGCTAATCTGAACTGTGAGGGATTGGTGGATGTTGGGAAAGAAACAGTATTTTAAATTACTTAAATAGCATCAATTTCTTACTAAAGCATGTAAGGAGAATCACAACCAAAGTAATATGACATAATTATTTTTGGGGACTTTTGGGGCTGTAACGTTTCACCACTGACAGCAGCACAGAATGTGCTACCTGTTTAAATTTCTTTTCATGGCATAGCTGAGCAAAGAATAAGGAGAGCATTGATGTCTGTAACCTCAAGTAGAGCAGAATGTAGAATGGGGTGCTAGAGATTTGATCTATAGTCTCTTTTACAACTGTTGAAGAAAACCCCAGCATGTCATAGATCATCCTAGTAAAAAGTGTTTTTTAAAAGTCCTTATATAGCTTATACCTATATGTTTAAATTATTTCTTCTATATAAAGACCGCTGGGAAACAAAGGCTTTGTGTTTATATATTGGCTAGCCAAAATATGAACTTTGACAAATATTGGAACTTGGGGGTGCAGAGTGTGGTAGCGAGGAGCACTCTCCATAACAGTGTCAATACTAGTCACAAACAGCATAATTCTTGTTATATGGAAATATGTATGAGAAGCACTTCTTGGATTTGAAGGTTTTAAAGTGTTTGATGTGTATGCCCTATGCTTCTGCCTCTTCAATGCTATTTCTTATTTTCTTCCAGAACAGAACTTTTTAGGACTTTGCTATCTGTGCGGTTTGTGTGGAGTTGTTTTTTTTTTTTTTTTTTGGCATGTGTGTTTCTGTTTGTTTGAGTTTGTTTGTTTGGTTTGTGGTTTTTTGTTTTTGTTTTTTTTTTTTTTTTATTCCTGGCTTATACCTCAGGATTCTTTTCTTGCGTTAGTCATAAGTCTAGAGTTGGTAAGCCTAAAGTGTGTACTACTGGACTTCTGGTTAGGATCATTAACTTTGTAATATTATAGCTAGGATATTCTGTTCCTGGTGCTGGGGTTCAGCCTAGTGAGCTGCCTGGAAGTGGCTTCGCAGTGTGGTTAGTTTTTTGAAGTGTTCATTTTGTTAATATTCTGTAGTTACCTGACCATATGGAAAATGAAGTGTTTCAGTGACCCTCAGAAATAATAGGACAAGGCAAAACTAGGAAGGACCAGGCTCGTTAGAATAATAATGGAATAGTTCTGTCTTCAGAGCTCACAGCGAGCGCAGCAGTGAGTACTATACACTAATACAGACTGGTGTGAAAGAACACTGTTGATTCACTCAGCAAGCAGAAGTCACAATGTAGTCATCTGGCACACTGCTGGACTTAAGATTACTGACTGTTCATTAATAAATCACCAACACTCCACCGAGGGACCATGATGACGGGGAAGAAAGCGCACTGGAGGTGAGTCACAAGGGCCCCACCAGCAAACATTTCTTAGTGGAAAGTATGTATGTGGTGGTGAATCACCAACTCCACCAAAAGTCTGTGTGTGCCTGTCTTAATGTTTGTGGGATGACGAGTACTTGTAATGAAAAACCTCAGCAAGTAAAGATCAACACATGTATAGAATACATTGTAAGGCTCTGGGCTGGTATTTTCAACCTGAATATGTTTTGTCTAGCTACAAGAAAATGTACATAAGAGGCACAATTTTTTGCTCTTTAATTCTTAAGACTTCTTTTTTTTTTTCCCCCAAGAGATGTAATATCTACCTGAACAGGTTCTTGCCCTTAGAGGGCTTTTCTACCAGATGGATGACACTCGAAGTGTGTAAACTAATGGAAGATTTTGATGTGTAAGGTGTTGTGGTTGACTTGGTGACATTTTGAAGGGGTGTGAGGGACCCCTGAAGTTCTATGTTTTATCAGTTCATTTAGTGTACTAAATCAAGGATGTTATCTGATCTTTTTCTCCAAGAAATTTTAGTCTAAGATTGATTAAAAACATGACAGAAATGGTGATAAATATAAAGGCTGATGTAATTCACATAAATCTATATCAAAATAAGAGATTTGAGCACAAGAATTTCCTATGTAAAGTCAGAATTGGCCAGATAAATATATGCCTCTAACTTCCTCATTTTTCCTTTCTACTTGATAGGGCAGCTATAACCTTCCATAACCCTGTTGCTTCTCACTTGTCACATTCAGTGGGAATCTTCTATTCTTTACAAGGCTTGACCCCTAAGAGGACTACTGTCTATCTCTACAATTTTTCTTTATGGTGATTTCCAAATTTGCAAACATATCTAAAGTCTGTAGTGATGTCCACTTGATAGGCTTCTAGAAAATTTATCTGAAAAGTATATTGTACTTGTGAGTGGCAATACTGATGCTTTTTTTCAGTTTCCAAGGGAGCTTTCCTATAGTTAAATGGGGTGCTGATATAAGTTAGGTAAAAGAAACTGTTACTTCCAGTAAGATAGAAGGTCTTGGGTATGTGAACCATCAAACACCTTATTAATTACTGATGAGATTGAATAGACCTTATTAAATAAAATTATTAAATGATTAGGAGTTACTAGTAAATGTGTATGCTAGATGACATTTGTTTCATGAGGAGAAACAAATTGTCCTTAAAATAAAGACTTCTTTTAGTTAACAGAACTTTTCTTGCAAGAAATGAGTTCAAAGAAAGCTGTGTTTACATGTCTGTATACTGTTTCTTAATGAAAAAAAAAAAAACCTAAACAAAAAAGGAAAGGGACGACTGCAACCTTACCAGAATGAATCCTCTTTCAAGAGCAATGTGTTCAGTATGAAAAGTTAGTTTTTTCTGATCCTGGGGACTGTTCTTGGAGCACAGTGATAAATGCAAGGACTTTAGGAATATAAAAAGAATTGTGATGGAAGGGTTATGATGGAGAACTCTTTCCAACATGCTTTTTGAGACCAGTGAGTTTGGTAGTGAGGAATCTCTGTTGTTATATAGAAGGGTTTCTGATAATCTTAGGGACATTGTAATGTGGTGTTTGGGCTTTTAGTCTCTGTGTCCTGCTCTGTTCAAAGGGAAGTTCAGCGTGATGCTCTTTGGACTTGAGCTTTTCTGTGAAGGCTGTCCTATGTGCAGGCTGTTGGAGTTTGAGCTGTGGGGAACTGAGAAGATGCACTCAGGAAACGTGCTGTGCTTTAGCCAGACATATGGCATATGTTCTAGTTAACGTGAACTTAATATCTGGATGACAGTAGTGGTGATTCTCTTGTATATGTGCAATGTGCCAAGTATGGCTTTGAATCACTTGGATGGAAGCCTCTTTCATCTTGAAAGTGACCTGTTTCAGAGGCAGCTGGTAATGCTTCCACCTCTTTCAGCACTGGTGGGCTCATGTCAGCCGATTCCAGTTTGAAACATCTAACCAAAATGATTAGTAGAGAGTTTCTGGCTCTTCTCATGTCTGGTGAGTGGGTTACACTTCAGAACAAATAGAACTGCTCTCCTTGTCTCAGCAACTGTTTGTGACAAAATGAGGATATGGGAGATGAACAAATTGCTTTACTATGCGCTTCCTTAAAGTGATTCCGCAACTTATGTTTCAGTTCCTCTTAATGTTTGAGTAGTGACCTTTAAGTGCTTTTATGAGGGTGGTGGTATGAGCATAGCGCACACACATATATACTCACTTGATCTGTGCTTGTGTAGATATGCTGACTTTATAACTTGCTCATAGACATCATATATATATATCTGCTTTACATAAAAACCCAATGTACAGGGTATTCCTTTTTGTAAAGGTAAGAGCTAATCCTATTAAGCTTGCTTAGTTTCATCTGAAGTGAGGTTTTATGACACTGTGCTTAAACATCTTTTGAATGTTTTTGGGAAGAGAAAGCTAAAGAAAATGACACGTTATTTCTATTTGGTTTTTTTTTAAGCATTGTTCTACAGAATAAAGACAACCTGTGGTTTTTTTGCTTTTAAAAAAATAACCCCCCAAAAATGAGCAAAGTCAGAGTAGCATCTTTCCCTCATAGCCTTTTTTTTGATGATAACTCAACTTTTTTTTTGAATTTTAAAGAATTTGTTTAAAATGCTTGCTACCTTTTTGATTGACTAGTGTAATAGATATCCAGATCTATATATCAGAAGAAAACTATTTCTTTTGTGTAAATAGAAGGAAAAAACATGGATATGTGTGTGAGATCAATCACCATATATATATTGCCCCAGAGATAAATATTATTTCTAATAAAACTTTATTTGAAACCAGACAAGCTAGAGAATGGAAGAATGGTTCTTCCATTCTTTTTCAATGACATAGAGAATTAATTTTCATTTAGTAATTTTTTCCCCCCACTACTTTGCAGTGAATTGGGATTGCAGAATACAAGCTTTTAGATTTGTTTCTGTGCCCAGGTAGGCTGATAGGAAAGCTTTTTTCAGGGTTGGTGCAGGTAGAAACTCATCATGAGCGACAGGTGAGTTGATGTTTACATTCTTTTTGCATAAACTCTAGTTAAAAAAACTGACACATAATTTTATAAGTAGACATATAAATGTAGGTCAAAGGAAAAACTCTTAATAAAAGATGGGGGAAAAGAGAACCACTGCTGTGCTTTTTAACAGGCTGAAATGTGGATATTTTTCAGTAACACTTGCCACTCTTCTCTGAAATTACCATCTATTTGTTTTTAATAGAAGTGCTGGAAGTTGTTTGTTTCGGGGGATTTTGCAGTTTCATGTTCTTCCATGGACTTTAACCACAGTTAAAGACTGGAGTAGGGGAAGACAAGGAGTATGTCCATTTATGTGAAGCAGTTTTTTTGTGGGCACATTTCAATCTAGGATCCCAGTAAAACTACTGATGTATATCACAGGCTACTAAATGATAGATGCCTGATAATGATTGTCACTTATTGCTGCTAGATTGGGACTGATAACTTATTTCTGATCATAAGTAAAATTGCCAAATCATATTTTTCTAGAGCATTTAGTGCATCTAGTGATTTTTCATTAGTGATGTAGATCTAAAAGTGTGTGTGATGCAAGAGATGTGAAGGATTTAATAAATTCCAAAGGAAGAACAATTTTTATCTAGCTGTTTCAAGTAAAATGTAGAGTCCAGTGTTGATTTGAAGCTTATCTCAATCAGCAGTGTTCAGTTAGTTTTATTCAAAGTGTAACTTAACTATATCCACAATGTCCTAATTCAGGATGCTATAAATAGGATAGCCTCCAGTGCAAATGCACTTCCCTACTTCTCACTCTTGTTTCACTTGGGATGCTTTTTCTCTTGGTACGTCTTGGCGTGGGAATGCCTGTTCAGGAATCTAAGTTCACTTAGCAGTGCTGCCATGAAATTCCTTTTATTCCTTGACTGTAATGTAACCATACTTATTTAAGCTACTCTAAGAATGCATTTGGAGATACCTGCAGGTCATTACTGTTAGTCCAGCTAGTATTCCAGCATGGAATGTATGAAGACAGTGACAACTAAAATGAAATAGTTATTCAGAATGAGTGAACACCCCACCAACCCAATGAAGAAAACACAATAAGAAGTTTATGGCCACACTAGCACATGACTCTAGTTAAGGAGGTGAAACTTTCTCATGCATATATGCCCTTTAAACATTTAAAAAATTAATAGAATTAAGATGATAGTTGGATTAGATGCCCTTAAAGCAATTTAAACAGTATGATGCAATAGTCTGTATCTCTTTTGTTAAGAACATACTTTGTAGTAGACTCATAATGCACTAGAGTACAAAATACATGAACAAGTTGTATTTGTGAGATGATTATGAAAAAGCAGGAGTGAATGTGAGTAACCTATGAAATGTAAGAAAAGAAAATGGATTACTTAGATATCAATCAGAGAAAAGCAGGTTGCAGCTTTATGGAAAGTGGAGTGCTGCTTATTTAATGGCTGTGCTGCCAAAGCAATGGTTGTAGGTTTGGGTAATGCTGTCTGCTGAAGTAATAAAGATAAGTGCTTTGATTTTTTTTTTTTTATTTGAGCCAGAGACTCGCATCTAATCGTGACTTTAAGGAAACTGAAGAAATTTACCAGATGTCACCAGCACAGTGAGGTGAGATGGTCAGACTGGATGGTCTAGATCATCAAGTTCCTCTAGATTATAGTATGCAAGTACAAAAACCAGTTCAAGGGACGGCTTCACAATTTCTGCCTTTATCCTGTTATTGCAAAGATGTATTAGGTCCACTATCACTGGAGGAGCGACTGTGGAAGTAAAGTTTCTCTGTAGCCTAGTGGCCATAGAAAAATCTTTGTGCTGTCCTGGTTTCCTTCAGTTTGTTGTTAAGAATCCAGCATTCCATTATGTGACTGACTACTGATTAGAGTGGATTATTGCTGATCAGCAAAAGACTAACTCTCTAGATCATTTCTGAGAGACTATACCCAGTCAGCTAACATGAGACATACAGTGAGCTTCTGAGCTGTCACTGTGGGTTATTTGTAAAGCATTTTGTTTTCTTGAGAATAGGACAAAATATCTGACCAAAGCTGGTCTTTTCCCTAGAAATGCTGATAGCAAGCATATTTTGATGATGAATTTGGCCTAGCTCTTGCATTGATTGGAAGATCAGCATTGGTTAAAAAGCAGGATTCCCAATTGTCTGTCAAGCTCATCTATTTCATTATTTTTGAGTTGAAACCTCCATTGTAGTAATTGGTACTTGCTCGGAGCTCGGTTCCCTTCCCTTGTGTAGTTGTCTCCCAGTCAAAATCTGCCTTGACAGCCTTTGCTCTTTCCTGATCAAGCATCATGGAGGAATTCGTCTGGCATTATGAGTCCTATCTATAGTGCATGGCAGGACAGAAATACAGATAGTCTGAATTGATATTGCTACAGAAAACTATGTTGTGTTAGAACACTACTCTGGGCTTGGTTTTAGCTAATACATTGTAACGTGAGTGCTTGAAATAACAGAAACTTATCGAAAAATGCAGGCAGCTTTAGCACAGCCCTATCACAGCAGCAGTGCTATCCTTCCTAAGAGCTGACAACTACCAGCAGCCTCTAGCATAAGAACACTTAAGTAAATGCTAATTCCGGAATATCAGGAGACTATTAATGTCAGAGATCCAGTTCTTGAAGATCACTTACAGAGACCCACTCTTTGTGCTTCTTATGAATCATTACTACTTGAACTCCAAGTTAAGATTGTCTTTGTGGGAAAAATGGGACAGGCTGATCTGAATCAAAAAAAGAAGGTAATCTGGAAAACCAAAACTGCTGCTATTAAGAATATAGGTTTAAAAACATCTCAACTTATTCCATTTAAGGTAAAATAAATATACATATATATATATGTACTTAGATATCTATCTACAAATCTAAGATCAACAGAATTTTTATAGGAATTGTGGAGTGATAGTCTAATTAGTGCACAAAAAGCATTACATGTTTGCCTCATGTGGTTTATGGACCAATTGGAATAGGCAGACACCTCATAAAGGAAAAGATCAGCAGGATGGACAGTGGGATAGCAGACAAGTGGTGTGTTATGGCCACTTTGAGTTTTGAAGTAACTTGTTTAGAGAAGAATAAGCGAAGGCGCAGGAGAAAAGGAAGATGATAAAAATAAAAGGTTTGAGAGACCAGGCTGGAGAAAAGAGACAGTGCCTGAATCCTGCCATACTGATGCTGCGATGTGGGGCTTCTGCTGTCCTGAGGTGAAACACCAGAGATGGGCCAGGACTCCGTGTTTTGTGCTGGGTATGAGGAGAGGAAATAGGTGGGAAGGACAGGTAAGAGTAGGCTAGCAGTGCTGCTGCTGGCAAAAGAGCAGGATTAAGCAGTGGCTCCTGCTTCATGGCTCTCAGCAATAGCTGCTGCCCTCTGTACTTGAACCTCTTTGTCATAGTAACGGAGGGCAGAGTCAGCCTGGCTTTGCAGAGTCAAGCAGTCAGCCATGAGTGTTTCCTTGCTCCCATATAGTTGTTGTCCAGTCCAGTTTTTTTGCTTTGTCTGTGTCTAGAATTGACTCTAGAGGAGGTTGCTGTCCAAATTAACTTGGATGCTAGCAGAGGTCCATTCATAATAAAAGATTGAGGTCTGTACTGAAAGAGTGCCAGGCCTTTGTTAGAAGCAGTAAAATCAATAAAAATAGTAAGTATTCTGTTTGCAGAAAATGATTGGAGCATACAGTGTGGCTAATATGTGGCTGCTGCTGGAATTTGAGCTTAAAGTGCCAATGATAGTGTGACTAAAAAGACATGAATATTTAAAAAGTATTAGAAAAAGTTAGGAATGAGATTTGTAAGGGCAAATGTCTTGAAGTCAAAGTAGGAAGGCTTTTAAAAGGCAGAAATGGGATTGCTTTGGTATCAAACTGTTTCTGATTGTATGCCACTTTCAGACTTCAATGACAAGCTAGAAAATTCTCTTGAGGCAAAGCTGGAACATCCAGGCTTACTGAATGAAAAGTAGTAATTTGTTTTCTGCCCTGTGATATTAAGTGTGACATAGTGAATCTGAGCTGAGACTGTGGTGCCTGTACCTTCTTTCACTTCAGTTTCTGTGAGATTCTAGGTAAGAGGTTGCCTTTTCTGCTCATAGTTTCTGGGCTGCATCACACTTACCTGTTGAGGAAAAAGTGTTCTTGACTAGCAAGGTAAGTATACACAGTGGACAGCAAACCTACTGCAGTGATTGGTTGATACTTTCGTGTGCAGATCCATCCCTAAATCTTTGGTGCCTTTACACAGGTCACCTGAAACAGGAATATTACCAATCTGGCAGGAGACCAGCTGAGGCAATAACATGCATCATCGAATACTTACATAATGCTGTCAGTAGAATAGCTAATGGTTTTTTCTTGTTATCTGACCTAGCTCCTTGCATGACACATAGATTAGTTTTATCTGCACTGTGTGAAATTAGAAGTAACAAAACCTGAAATAAAAAGTAGCTTATCAGCGCCTGTTCTGCAGAGGCAGAAATAAAAACTGTGTAAATATTGGCTATGTTTCAGCATCCTGTATTACAAAACATGTCATGCAAATGTGTACAGAGAAAATGAATAGGGGATTGTACTTTTAAATACAAAAGGGCTGAGGGAAGAGTCATGGCGCTGCATGAGTACCAGCTGGGAGGTGTACCCATCCATGCTAATGTAACATGGTGCCCACCTTTCAGACTGTAAAGTTTGTGCTACACAGTTTTTTATTTTTTTTTTTTTTTAGATTCTGAACTTTGTAATGATCAGTGGGTCCAGCTCTGTCTTTTCAGAAAGAATTCCCTCCTCACTTAATGTTTTAAAATATTAACATCCTCCAGTATATTTCTTTAGAGATTATAGTTGTTTGCCATAATAGAGCGTGCAAAGAGGACTTGGGCTTATGCATTGCAGTTGGATCAAAGATAAAATTACTAGTCAGTGAAATGCGAAGTTAATGTTTAGTTCTCCAAATAGGTTTTGCAGCATTGGCAATGTTGTTTCTGAGCAGTGGCAGTCACTGTCTGTCTGGTTCATGCATTGTAATGGAACAGAAAGTTATGCCTTAGAATACGTGGATCTAATGGATTCTGTTTGTGCAGACAGACATAGTTGTCTGTAAAATGTGTGCTAGTAATTTTATCCTATGTATAAACATAGAGTGTTTCAAAATAAGGGATAACCTTTAATATCACAAGCACCTTCAGAAAAGTGCTCTTCCCCCCCCCTACCCCCCCCCAGTACGAATTTAAATGGAGTTTTTGAAGATGGGTAGAATTAATCAATAGGAGTAAAAGGGAGCTAGACCTATGGACCAGATAATTACTTTAAATGGATGTTACAGGTTATGAAAATAACCCTGGGCTTGATCAAGTAGTTTTCCATTATGGAAGTTAGAAAGCTAACTTCTGACCTTTGGGAATAAGTTGCCTCACTCTGCTTTTGGAAAAAAAAAAAAAAACCCTCTCACAATTTCTAATTATTTTGTAAGTTTGCAAGGTACTCATTCTTGAGTATTTCTTCCATAGTTTAGAAGCAATTTTGACTATAGATCTCTGACCTTCAGTTTGACTACTGCTCTTCAGTTTTGCAAGTTAAAGTGAGGCAATTTGCTCCCTGCGATCTCATCATGCCAAACCACTTCTATTTATACCTTCACACCATCTTTAGAAATTCAGTAGGGCGTTTGTAAGGAAATGCCTGCTGCTTTGGCAGCTGGGTGGGGAGGAAAGGAGGTACTGAATTGTGTATTTCTGTAGACCCCGTGAAAATTACTCCTTGCGTGAGACCTGTGCGTTCTGAGTAATCAGACTGTGTGTCTCCGCAGGCATAGGTGGGACTGGAGCTGGTGGGGACAGTGTAGCTAACTTTAAACTAGGCAGCTTGAGTAATAAAAACAGTGTAGCTGTGCCAACGCACCATTCTGTTGGGCTAGCCACTTCTTTTAGGCAGGTTTTGGAGCCCATATTCAACTCCTGGCTGTCATAGTTATTAGCACTTGGTAGAGATGATTATAAGGTCATTAGATGCATATCCACCTGAGGGGGGATGTGGGTCTTCCCCATTGTTTGAGAGCAGTCAGGTTTGCTGAAGGAGAGCTGTGTCATGCTGGTGTCTGCAGTGAAGTCCTCAGGGCAGGAAGCAGCCTTGGGGCAGGAAGGAGGATGCAAGGGGGCATTGCTGTAGGTGATGGTAGCCCTGGCTGGTGGTGGTGAAAGGGTGATGGGTCAAGAAGGTCAAGGGTTTTAGTATGAGACAAGAGGAGGGGGGGAAGAAATGTGGAACTGTTTAGTAAAGCTGGTAAAAGCATTTAGGATCTGTCAACATTAAAAGCCTCCCCAGGTTGGAGAAGTTAAAAGGGGGAGGGGAACAGTGCAAATGGATATTTCTAGGTATACTTATTAGATATTTTCTTCCAAATTATTAAATTTTGTTCAGGTTAAAATATTTGGCCTTAGTTATTGGAAAAATTCATATTTTCTATAAAAATATGAAATTCCAAGAAGGGAAAATACTCTCATGAGAAGCAGGGAGTAGTTTCTCATTAATCACTGTTACTGAACACATAAAGAGTAACTATTTGCAGCTAAACAGGTCATTCTAGGTTAAATTAGAGTAGCTGACTGTAGAAATTTAAATATATTTGGTAATAGGTGGCAGAAATATTGATATGTCTATTTACCATTTGCTACCTGTATTTTATGAATTGTTGGGAAAGGGTATGGCTGGCAAGAAGGCAGACAAGCATTTTGTGCAGTCCAGCCTGTGGTAATCTGGGTCAGATCAAACAGCCCCTTGGAGGGGAGGGAAGATTGTTCTTCCCTGAGAGCAAGGAGCTTGCTCAGGTTGAACGAGCTTCAGGAGTACAAGGGGGAAGCAGGGACACACCTGGAGAAGAGGAATTGGGGATGCTAACAGCAAGAAGGCCAATCAGGATAAATTGTGGTGAAGAGGGACTTTGCCTTTCCAAAAGATGCAGACTTGAAGCCAATTATAATACTTTAGTAGGAATGTGGAGGCTTGTTTCAACTTGAGGAACAACCAGAAATGGATCAATTAGAAAATGAGGTTGGCAAATGGGTCGTGTCCTTTTCTTTTTCCCATCTGGTGCAGCAGATGTCTCTTTTTCCTGTTTGTTTTAGTTATATTGAAGCATTGCTTTAGTACTTTTAATCTTTTTAACAACTTCCAGCAAATTCACTTTTGTAAATATAGACATGAGGCAGAATCCATGGAAGCATCCAAATCTTGGTTCAGTTATATTGGTCTCAGCAGTGAAGTACTGTTAAAAGGGAAGAAGAGACCTGCTTATGATCAGTGTTGGAAGAGCCACTTGTAATTTACTGGGAGGAAGGAATATGCCGTTTGGTCAATCTTAGACAGTTGTTTTACTTTCAATAAAGGGTGGTTCTGTTCTGTCTCAGAGGCTGGACTGATTGTGGCTTTTATCCTAATGACCTTTACTTAAACATTTTCTTGTAACAGCAATGTCATCTGCAGAGTTGCTCTAGCATTACATGAGGAATGCAAAAAGTGCCGTTGTTTTTGAAAAATTATTTTCCACTGTGTACACCAAAATAGGAAGTCTCTAGTTTATAAAGATTTTAATTTTTTTGCGTCTTCTCAAGGGACACATGCATATTTTGTTTCAGTTTTCTTACCCAATTGGGAAAAGAAACTCTCATTACTTATTCAATTAAATTAGTTTCTATAAATTAATCAGGAATAATTGTGTTTATATGTGCCAAAAGTTCCTCAAGGGGACATTAAATGGCAAGTGATTTAAAATATATTTAGAAATCAATGGCAGTGATTTGAAGATACCCCTTGAGATGAGTATGAATGACAGCAGTGCAGCAGTTTGTCAGATTTATTGTGAAAGTTGCAGTAAATCAAAGAATTGTTGTTCATTTTCTTTAACAAAGAATAAACAAATAGCAAACGTGGTAGGTTTGATTGAGTTTTGCTGAAAGTATATAATGAAATACAGATCTGATATTAGCACTAAAGAATATAGCTGACATTTTCTTCTTCTAGGACACTGAGTGTGCAGTCCTACTTCAGACTACAGCCTGTATCCCAGGACTCCTAGTCCATGCTTTGAACTGGTTTCTGTGGCAGTTCCTAGCAGTGTAGTTATCCTGTTAGGTGAGTGTGTGTATAGAAACGATGTAAAGTACACTCAAGGAAGTCAAATTGTGATGTAGTAACAATACGAGAAATTCAGTCTCGTGTCCTTTGTTCAGAGAATGGAGTGGCATCTGGTATCTGTTATTTTGCCTCTCCCTTGTGCTGGTCAGCTTGTACGTGTTCCATCTGATCCTCATACTTTTTTCTATTCTCCCTATTATTTGTATTCTCTCTGTCCTTCTCACTGTTCTGCCCTGGTTCCTATGGCTGATGGGACACTCTTCTAATAGCTTTTTTTTTTTTTTCCTTCTGTTTACTAAGTAAAACTGGACTCAAATTAAGCAAAGTGAATTGGTTTATATTACCTTATTCTTACATGCAATGAATAAACAGTTTCAATTATATCCAGCACAGGACAGAAAATAAAAAAGAAAAAAAAAATCAATAACCTGATTTCTGGGATGTTTCTTTGGTCCGAAATTTGTCTAGCCCTTTGTCAGAAATACTGAAAATCAGTGAGTAGCTGTTTTTGTTTGTGTTCGATTTCTTTTACCTAATCTTGTTACTATGTCTTATTAAATATACAAGACAAAAATGGAGCAAATCATTTGATTATTACCAGTTCATTAGGCTTAAAACATGAACTAAAGCCAACTTCAGCTTAGAGATTCATTCACGTGGCTCACACTGAGGTTGGTGAGAGGCACATGCATATTCACAAATCCAGAATTTGGCTCTTTGCCCGAGTTTTTAGTAGACCAGTGTTCAGTGAAGGCTCCAAGGTAGTAGATAATTTGTTATTTACATCTGATAATGAAACTTTACTGTTTTTTTTCTATTCAAAGCTTTGTTACATATAGTCTTTAAGTTAAAACATAAATAAGAAGAGAAGCTGTGCATTTTGTAAATGAATTAACCTTTTTTTTTTTAGAGATGTTTAAACTGTAAAAACAGGATGACAAAATACTTGCTTGAACTTCATATTTCCTTGGCATAGTGTTGGACTCTGGCTGTATCTGAGTCACAGGTGTAGTGGCTTTCGTCCCAGCATCTGGCTGCTCCAGAAATGCCTCTTGGAACTGGAAACTTTAAAAAATATTTCACAGCGTTCTTGTGGCGAGAAGTGCTTCTCACCACGTGAAGTTTACGGATCATTGGGCTGAAGGGAATGGCAGCAGTTCTCCTGTAAGGTGAAGCTGCCCTTGCCAATCTTGGAAACTGCTTGCAGCTCACACGGCGTGTTGCAGTTCTGAACCCCACTGCTGTTACCCTCTCCTGGAAAACCTGCAAATACCTTTGCCCAGATGGGGCTCTGTGCCTGCCCCAGGGGGGAACAGGCGATCCTCTGCACACATAAGGCATCATTTGGGGAGTGGCTACACACTTACTTTTCAATAGAACTGCGTTATTTAACAAGTGTTTGGGCTTCCTCCTCCCTCTTTTTTAGCATCTGGATTTTAGAATCTCTTCTGAAGTACAACTGGTAATGGGGACAGCAGTAAGGGTTGAGATGGGAAGGAGAAAGAGCAGGCATTTTGCTGTCACAGCAGTCTCTTTAATGATTACTTTTGAAATATGTTGTTGATCAGTGAATAAAATCTTCAAAACTGTCGTTCCCCTTGGATTAGCTCTTGTTTAAAGGGGCATTGGCCTCCCTCCTTCAAGGTGTGTTTTCAGTAATGTTGGATAGGTAGTGCAATACTTCATGATCCAGTATTGTGACCATGTTATCCAAATAGATGCTGCATGATGTGTAATTACAGTCCAGATATCATTATATGCCATACAACCAGAGCAGCAAAATTATGTCATGATGTCACTGTGTAAAAATATAGCAAGTTGAGTTTGGTGTGATGGGGATGTTTGTAAAAGCAGGTGACTATTTTCAGCTCTTACACAGGCGATTGATTGATTTCTCAATAAAATGTATTGTCTCCTTCTTGCTACAACCAGAAATCACTTTAATGCTGAATGGCTTTAGTGTTCAGTAGGGTTTCATTTAAGGAATTTCCCTGTCCTCGCCTGCACACGGGATAGAACAATGCCCTAGAAATCAAAAATAGAAATTAGTGTCCCAAAGGCAATGTCTGTCTGCCAGAAGTATGTATGACTTGTTTGGTGGCAAGTGTTTTAGAATTGTGAGCATGAACTCATTTGGAAAAATGTAAAACCTGATGTCTTTTCTCAGCTTTCATGTCATCCCTCTTCCTTTATGTTTGTACTTGTGTTGTGCCCTATGAATTTTTATACTTTTAATTTACATCCTATGGCAAGTGCATCTGTGGAGCTTTTAAACCACAGTCAAGTTCTCTGCAGCAGATGTTGACAGGCTTAGCTGTTTGCCTCGTGAAGATGTATATCCTGCTATGCATTTATATTACAATCTAAATCATCCCTTTTGGATACTATTCTTGGTGCAGCTTTAAATATCTGCAGGGTGTCTTGAGATCTGAGAAGATGGGGAGATGGTGAATTCCCCCAACCCCACCAGTATTTCCAGGGAATGTGTGATTTTCTTTTAAGATATTTTTATCTGGGAGGGGGGAAGTATAGATTGCTCCTTGTATGAAGCCTATTTATTGCAAGTTTTCTTTTCCCATTTTCCTTAGGTGATAAATGTTGATTTTAAATTTTTTTTTTTTTTGGTCGTCATTAGAGCAGAAAGTACCCTCTTATTTAAAACACCCACCACATGCATACCTTTTAATACCATTTTGGAGGTCATCTGACAAACATGGTGGAGAGGCAATAATGCTGCCCTCCAAATGTATGACATCCTCTCTGTCATTAGATTAATGACCGAGTCCAAACCTTTGCAGCATGTGGCAATTACTGAGAAACGGATCAGGGTGATGGGAATACTGGGTCTCTTCAGTCTTCTGGAGTACAATGTTTCAGGTCTTAATGGAAGGTGTGGGAACTAAAACTAACAAGTGCCCATGGAAGGACTTGTACAGAAACAGGTGTGATAAGTTGCACTTTTTCTGTATTTCCAAAGTTACAATTTCAGTAATGACGGATAAGCTGTAATTAATGTTAAGAGGTAGGAATGCTAGACTGGTAGGCAGATTAGTTACATGCAGAAATAAGTTTTGTAAATCTAGTATGTACCTCACAACAAACCATAAATATCAAGCAAACTTGTTTCCTGCCCTTTCATATTTTTTCTGTATTTTCTTCTAAAATTAAATTTGATCTTAGTACTGTATTTAAAAACTATATCATGTTACTTTTTTGCTAGTTGTTTGAATTGTATATATTATTACAATGAATGATAAATCTGGAAGCCACTTGTCAGTTTTCTTGACTGGGTGCATGAGTAAACTTGAAAGCACGAAATCCTCCAAGAAACAATTTTTTATTGGAAATTCTATTCACTGAAATGTTCTGAGTGAATTTCTAAGTCTTCAATGAATCTCTTTTTCAGATGTTATGTTTACCATAGCACAGGATTTAACAAATAATTTAAATTCAAAGGTAGATTTAATTTTGTCATTGCAGCTGAAATGGCACTTTTTCAAATTAAAAATTTACAAAGACTTGTAAGACTGCTTCCCATCCAGTCTCTCCTTTTCTTATCTTAACGTAACCGGAAAAGATCAAGTAACAATTACAATTCCAGCTATCACTAGTAATGTCTTGTGTGTACACACACACTTCCATCTCCCAATGAAATCTTGTATTGAAGAGATTTTCTTGTATGAGAGCTATAGGCATATGTCTTTATGTTGTTCTTATACTTTTAGTAGTCTAGTTTTCTGGATTCTTTCATCTTTTTCATCATCATTCTGATACTATTCTAATATTTTTTGGGTTTTCCTACTGACTTTATTGAAAAATGAAATACAGCTTCTGCATACCTTTCTTTAAATTCTGAGATCATTGGAAAAGGTTTTACTAGCCTGAGTGGTTAGTTAAAACCAGCTGTAATAGCTTCAGGAATGCCAGAATTTAAAAGCCAAGTATGCTGAAGTGATGTTTTTAGAAGAAAACTTTCAAAATTTGCCTGTGCTGTGGTAAATTTTAATGTAAATGTGAAGGCACAGAAATTAGTATAAGCAAACTTTTGTGTGTGCATTGTATACCTAATGAAAACCTGTAAAGTTGAAAGTTGTAGATGTATAATCGTCTTGAGATTTAATAGTTTTGGAATTATAGCCTACACCTTCACACAAGGTGCTATGTGTGTTTCTGCATTTCACAGTGAAACCTGCACAGTTCTAGAGGAAGGCTGGACAGAACCCATCTTGACAAAGGATTTTTTCCAGGACTCATTTAAATCTGGATTTGCTACATGTGAAAACTCTTGGTCTGTAGGGGAATAAATGACAAATTAGAGTACTGAAAGACCTGTTTTTTTCATCTGAAATGTTTCCTTTGGGCAGAGCTGATTGAAAGAGAAGGAAAGGCTTTGAAAAGAGGATATCTCAGCTACAGCTGATTGGCAAACAGCCTGCACATTCAACCCTAGTTTATGGATTATTGATTGGAGAGGAGATGAAATGCAGCTCCTATTCTCAAGGCAAGCAGACTGCCTTACACAAAGTGCAGCTTAACTTTCTTTCTTAATTAGCGCAGAATACATAATGTGTGTGGAAAAAAGGAGGTCTTGTTAACAGGTCAGAAGTTAGGTTAGCCTGTGTTGCCTGTCCCAATGAAAGAAAACTCTGGAAAGTGAAACTAATTTTTTTTTTTCAGAGAAACTAACGTTAATAAACTATGTATATATTGTGTATATACATATCTTTCAGTTTAGTAGCTAACAGGTTTAAAAAATGAGTGGTGTATCACAGAGGTCTAAATTTGCTTTAACAGAGAAATTCAAAGCATTGAAATATAAACAGAGCTGGCTCTGAAAAGAACAGACACTGAAACCTGATTAACATGATCTTCCCAAAGAACTGCCAACAAAAAACCAATCAGCTTGCATCCCACTCGAGCAACAACTAGCCAACATCTAAAAATTATGCATTTGAACTTAAAGAGATCATCAGAGTGGCATCTTGGGCAACATTTTGAAATCATAGACATTTAGGCAGTGTATGAACCTAAATAGTTTTCACTAATAAAGGGAAGTAGTATGATATCTCCTCTAAACTTAGTCTTCCTACTATAAAGCGAGTGTTTGTCTATAGTTATGACTTGAGTATGTAATACTCTGCATGGATTGATTTTCCATAGTAGTCTATGGGATTTTCAGTTAAACTCAATTCTCATATCTAGTTGTCAAAGAATTTGGGCAGAAATTAAATTAGAGGGCTTTGGTGGCTTCTGCCTATGCCTGCTGTAGAAAAAGGGAGGTGAATGTAAGATGGATCATCTGAAGAAGCAGGGTTGCCCTGATCTGTTAATGCCAGAATAGTGGGGTCGCCCTTCCAGGAACTCTTGATTTTTTTTCCTGTCATCTTTTGCAAGGGTTTTCAAGTCCTATGGTTTTAGCAAGTGGAAAGGGCCACTTTATTTACCATCATTAAGATTTCAGAATGCAGCAGGTATTATTTCCTACAAATTAGAGAAAAGTTTAATTATTCGTGTTGCTTTAAGGAAATATGTGAGTGCTTGCTTAACAAAGGTGAGTTTCAAAAAAAAAAAAAAGATAGAAATCAAGATGTAAACTTTTTTTTTCTCATACATGTTTATCAAGAGGGAAAGGATGAGGTCAACATAGTGCATACAATGTAATCAAGATGGGGTGGGAAACATGCTGTCTGTCCTAGGATAAACTCTTAGCTGACAAAGGAAAAAAATAATTGGTTTGAAAACTAAGAAAAGGTCAGGGAGTTGCTTTGAATTTAGAGAAGTTGTTAGAAAACATAGTTATGTTATTTTTCAACATCATATTTGTAGTTTGATTAGTAATAATGATTTGACATCTGCAGACCACGGGTGTGGGGAAATTTTGTGGAAAAACTATCAGGGAATTTATTTGGTGTCTTACAGACTTGACAAGGGCATGTACTGGATTATGGTATAAACCTAATTTTAGTGAAAAGCTAGGAATAATTTGCTGATGTTTACTAATCTACAGGAATGTTCAAGTGTGGTAAATGATGCATTATGCGCATTACATTAAATACTTCCCTCAAAAAAATCTCAACAAACAAGCAACAGAAAGAAACATTAGTTTTTGTCCTTGCAAGTCCCATGCCTGACAGCCCGATCCCTGCAGTGCTGCTGGGGTTGTCCTCCCAGCCACTAATGTGGTGTGGTCTGTATGAGCAGCAACCCAAGGGACTCCTACATGGGGCTTTTATCAGTGGGCCCATGAAGCATGAGGGTGACTCCAGTAGGAGTAATCATGTTACTTGTGTGATAGACAGTGTTTCTGTCAAGGGATTGGCAAGCATGGGGGTTTTCTGAACTTCCTGAACTGCTTGCTAGGAGTTAACTGACATGACTGGTATTTCTGGACCTGAATGAGTAAGGTGCTAGCCTAGCTTTGTGCAATTAATAAAGTACTTGGCTTTTTTTTAAACTACTTCTAAGAGAGTTTTGTCTTACTGTGAACAAAGCTCACCAGGACTGCTCCAGTGAAATATGTTCAAAACACTATTTAGTCCAGACTGAAATGTGTCTATCTTTACAGACATCTTCTGGAAGGTGGTATGACCTTTAAAAATACATGGCTTCTTTCTTGTCAGCTCATCAGAAGTATTTCAAATTTCCAGCACCTTTTACTCCTCGCTGAGAGTTGCAGGTCTACTCATGTCCTTGTCACAGCACTGGGAACCACAGAACCAGTGTTGAGGAACATCTTCAGTGCAGATAGCTCAGGGTGCAGCTGCTGTGGGAGCTGCAGGATGAACTCTGGGTAGCAGGAACTCTTGGTGAGAGTCTGTGAACTGTTAACTCTTAGTACAACAGAGGACCTGGAGACCTGTGGACCAGCCAGGTCAGGGACACTGAGAGACACAGCAGGAGCTGAGGACCGCAGACTTTGCCACGGTTAGACCGTGAGAGGATAAAAGCCCTCTAACGGTATAAAAGCCCATAAAAGATTTTTTTTTTTTTTTTTGGTCTTCAGTCCCTCCTCAGAGGCATCAGATCAAGTTGTTATTTTGTTATTTAGTTACTACACCAAGATTAAATTATTTTAAGAATCGAGATGTCAGAGGCTCTGCTATAGGGAACCTGGAGTCTAGCCAGTGAGGAAGCCTGGTCTGCCTGTGTGAGCCTGAGGTGTGTGGCTGCGAAGGGGCCTCGGTCCCACTCAGGTGGTGTGAATGTGACTGCTGTAGTGGCTCCAGGATGGTAAGATAGGTTATTCATACACAAGTTATGTGTATGAATATTTATTTAGTTGCCAAGTTTTTGAAATTGATTTGTGGATTTATAGAGGCTATTTATCAGAACAGCTTTCTGATGTTTCTGTATTGCACTGATTGGGCTGTACTGCCCATAAGGGTATTACTTACATATAAGTATTAAAAAAACACAGATTCTTCTGTGAACAGCTTCTAGAAGGATGGTATTGAAATGAAATTCATGGATACATCTCAGAGTAAGAGATCCTACCATACTGTAATGGAAAACAAGTTTACACTTTTCCCCACTGTGTGATTTTTGTTGTTGTTTATATTTACTACACTTGTGCATTAAAAAAAACTTTGCAGTCTAAGATAACTGAGCATAGCCATTCATAATAAGAACAGGTATAGGTCTTATAAAACATCAGTAGTATGTTTTATAAACATTCTACTTTTAGTAAGTAATATAAAAACCATATAGTAATGCATATAATGCTTCCTACATATGTCTGGGGAAGAGTTCTTTTAGTGATAGGACCTAAGAATATATAAGTATTGAAATGTTAATTAGTATAATAATCTCTATGGAAGACACTTGATGGGGAATGATTTCATGCTAGCTTCTGGAGTCAGTTTTGCCTATCCATTCCATGACCCTCTGTGTTTTTTTGGTTTTACCACCATTTGTCCCTCTTATCACTATACGTCTAGAGCTGTACTGCCTTTGCTTGATTAATGTTGTGATAGTCAGCAGAACACATTGTTTTGGAACTTATTTCTTAAGGTTAAACTGGATCACTGACAAGGATTGACAGCTGTTGAGAATAAAGTAATGAGGATTTTACTCCCACTGTCTGTGCAAATTTATCACTGAAGTTTACTTTTCTCATTTACCTGTGGAAGCATTTACCTCTGATGCCACTCCCCTTGTGACCTACAGCTGTGTTCCTTTCCTTATCAAAACAACATTGTTTGTGTAGTTTATATCAATACAGAAATTCACAGCTGGTGCAGCAAATAATGTTTATTAGGTAGAAAAACCAAAGGAGGTATTCCTGACAAATAATCAGGCTCTTGTCATCTGTCCTGCAGTATTTTCCATGGGTGCACGTGGCCTTTGGAAGATGATTTGAAAAGATCTGATGTGCTTTGTGTTCCAGTTGTTCATCGTGTGCTCAGCAGGCTGCTTTTTTTTTTTTTTTTTTTTTTTTTTTTTTTTTTTTTTTTTTTTTTTTTTTTTTTTTTTTTTTTTTTTTTTTTTTTTTTTTTTTTTTTTTTTTTTTTTTTTTTTTTTTTTTTTTTTTTTTTTTTTTTTTTTTTTTTTTTTGCTGAGATACAGGTTGTAGGGAGAAATCAGTAAGTAGTATTGATCAATAGGAGAGTTGTTCAGGTCTAAATCATTTGGCTGCTGCACCCACAAACCAGCTTTCAACCCTTTGCTAGGAAGCATCCCTGAATTAGTTTAGAATTCTGAACCTTATGGAGCTTTTCAGAGACTTACAATACTGCAAAAGTACAATCAATCACTTGGAGAATCTTGAAGGTCAGTGATGGTTTTCTTCAGGTGGGAGGCTGTCCTTCTGCATTTTTTCAATTCCTGGTTGTTTCTTCCATTGTCTCCCAGACTACTCAACAATATGCAAAGCCAGCCTTCTTTTTCTCTTCATTTGGTTTGGACTGTTTGTTTTAATAAAGTAGTTACTACATTTGCGTTTTTTGCTGTATACTGCATACAGATGTGTGACCTGATAGGACATAGAGCAGAATTCCAGAAGGGAGGAGATGAACACATTCATACAGTAGCAAAACCCTATTTAGCACACAGACTCATCCAGGTAAATTAGTCATAAGCAGGAAAGAAGTACAGGAAGGAAGTTAGCTGTGGGAAGGGACATCCTAATTCTCACTTGCTGATTGGACTTTTGTCTGGTGTTTTTTTTTTTGTTTGGTTTTTTTTTTTTTTTTTTTAATCCTGACAGTTTCTTAGTTTTGCTTTACACTGTTCTTATGTCATGAAAGAAATAATATTTTTATTTCCAGTTTTGAATTTCAAAGAGAGGAAAAATTCAGGTAGCTCACTCCTACCCCCCAAATAGTTAAATTTAAGAGCTTGCTAATGAAAGCCTATTTAAGAAAAATAGTGTATAAACAAAACATAACTATAGAGCATAATTCTTTTGGATCTTATAGATAGCTGCAGAAACCCAGAGAGTTTTTCTTTTATTATCATGAAGTATACTAGTACATGTGCTGCTAATACATATATTTATTTCTATTCTTTAGTCTCACTGGCCTACTGATAGAAAATTCCCACAAATTGCTTATCATGCTTTTCTGTTCTGTTTTTCAGTAGTGTGACAGCTTAGCTTTATTTATGTCAATTTAAACTAGTTTATGTTAATATATTTGCTGTGAAGTATTCAAATGCCTTCTGAAAATCCTTTAAGCTCTACCAAAAATGAGATGGCCTGATCTGGAACATCTTTGATAAACCAGCATGACTCATCCCTGCTATGACAGCTTCTCTCAGAAAAGCAGTGAGTGGAGAGATTCTCTGTTTTTCCTGTTAGATTAAATGACATACTTTGGAGATATTTGTAGTGATACCTGCTTCTTCTTAAAAGGTTTTTGATTTTATACTCAACTGGTATTTGAATGGTAGACTGGTGGGAATGGAGGGGCTGAAAAATTAATGCTGGTCTTTCAGGAGAAGATATTCTTTGTCTTGTGTGAGAACACTAAAACTTAACTGCAATCTTGAATATTGTTCAAGTGTGTTTTTTTACTGATAGGATACAAAGTTAATAGTTAAGAAATTAATAACACTAAATTATGTTTGTCTTAGACACTTACATATCCCACTTCCGTAAGAATCAGCTCACAGTTTCTTCCTGGGAGCAAAAGAATAGTGTCTTTAAATGGGGTAAATAGCCAAAATGTCTATAAACAAGATGAAATGAAAACATAAACTGAACTGATAGAAGCAAAATTGCAACTAAATGTACAGAATTTTATTTGTTTAGGGATTTATGAGAAATACTTCAAGGCTTTTAATGGACAGTTTTGTGGATATGCCTTTTTTCACTTTCTGTATTTACTGTATACACCTCTGAATTCTTGTCCAGGGGTGGATGCAGAGACTGGCTATTCCAGTGTAAATCCATGATTGAATTTTGCAGTCTTAGTGCTTAACTCCACATTTTTCATGTTTTCTTATTGGTTTACAGAATACCAGCAAGTAACTTGCCAGGTAGCGAATAAAGGGAATGGGATATTTGGTGGAAGTTTCTAGTGCACCTTCCATTTCACTGTTATAGTGGTCCTCACTTCATTCCTTGAAGTTGCCTCCCTACCTAATAACCCATTTTACTGGAGCACTTGCTTTCCTTGAGGAGAATAAAACAACTTTCATTTGACTGGGAGCAGATTTACAAATGCCACACAAAAATGGCATAAATAAGAATAAGAGGGTTTTTTTATACTCTTAGTTTCGTTGAATGATGCTTTAACTCTTGTTAAGCAATTATTAAGTCAAATTTCAATAAATGAAACTGTTTATGGATGAGATTTTACTTAGCATGGCCAAAGGTGATATAATGTAGCCGAAAAGACAGTTTCCAGTTTATATCAGCTTAACAATAATAAAAATGAAATAGCTTAATTGGTGCTTTTGGGATTTGCTGAAAATATGCTACAGAGGGGTGGGTTGAACTGTGTTCAGCACAGAAACACAAATATCTATGCTGTCATATTTAAATTTTCTATAGCTGAAGGACTTATTCCCACCCCTCCTCTTGGCTTCTCCTTCTGAAACTGTATTTGAGTTTTACTGGGAAGCATGTACTTTATAATGGTAAGACTGTTTAGTGTGACTTGACATTTTTTTCAGGGAGATAATGTACTCGGGAGTGTCTCCTTCCAGGCCCAATGACTCAGAAAGCTCTGAAAATATACCACGGTGTGGGAAACTTCAGAAGCATTGCAGGAGGAATTGCTGATGACTAATTCAGTGACAAAACAGTGGGCATCAGATGCATTTTGTGCATGTGGTTCATCCAAACTTTAACTTATTACATACAGTGTATTTCTGCTGGACATCAGTGTGATTTGGAATAGCTGCTACCCTTCTTACTATTTGTAACCTCAACATATAGACCTGATATGCATCTAATACTCGTAATCAGTCTTTCACAATCTCATAATATCCTGTCTGTTGTATGTTTGTACAAATCATACTCAAACTGACTTTTGTCTACTATAAAATTTCTTAAAGATTAGAGATAATTTAGGCTAATTTCAATGCTTAAAACAAATGAAGAGTAATACCTCCTTATACAGTTTAATTTCCATGGAAGACTGTCATTGATGAATGCAAACTGAGGTGTAGGTTTATATGAAGGAATGTAAAGATCCTCATTTAATCATTTTATCATTTTATGTAACTTATAAACCTGAGAAAAGTGGACAAAGTGATACAGTGGTGAGATGATATCTTCTTGTCTAGTGAAGCAGAATCATGCTGTCTTGAAGTATAAAAGTTAAGGTCTGGCCAAGTTAACCTTTTGGGTGTTTGTCTATTGTAGGTATGTTAATAGAGAGGATGATGTCAGCTTGTAACTTTTTTTTTTTGGAGGTCCTGATGGAAAGTGTTCTTTTCTGTTGTACAGTTGGAAGATGACATTAGGATGCATTTTATGGTTTTTTTAAGTGTTTCTGGGAAACTTAAATTTGAGTTGAATTTCTTTGTTTCCAACTGTTAAACAGACTATTAGAAATAAGGGTCTCACAAACAATTGAAAGACAGAGTAACACATGTGAACAAAAAGAGAAATAACAATAATAGTGAATTTATTTCTTGAAATAGTGTCAGGAATGCAATTCTAGTGAGCATCATTGAAAAAATTATGAGCTACATTTTGCAAAAATCTATATGATAGGGAAAGATCTAGAAACTGTGAATTGAGTCTCCTCCATCATGAAGAGAGATATTCTACATTGAGACCATACCTGTCTTGAGTGTCTTTCATGAAAACAAAGTTTTGGCAATAAGCAATACCTCTTACCTGCTGAAGGTGTTAGCTGAAAGGTTACCAGAAATGCTGGAGTCTTGGCAAAGTCAAAGAAGTTAAGAGTAAGGTTAGGAAAAAAAAAATCCAAATAGATGGTTAACTATCATCTTCGATAATAAATCATTACTGCATGAGCATAAAAGCATGATGTAATCAACTTCACTCTTCCTGTGGTGTTTTAAGCATTTTGACAAAAGCAATCTGGGTAAGAAGTGAACAACGAGACATATATTTTGTAATAAGCCAAACATCTGTGTTGGATAAATTAAGTTGCACTGATACATGTCTAGGACAGGGAGTGATTCTTTATTTGACTGCAGAGCTTATGTATGATCAGGCTTTTAAATCTGCTAGAGCAATCTCCTGATCTTGAATAATGCTTTCTCTGTTAACTCCTTTAATAGCAGCAGTTGTTAGTCATTTCTGCAAGAGCCTGTGAGACTGGAGAAATTGCCATTTATTTTGACCACGTTGGTTATAAAAGAAAAATAAAAAAATTTCCATGTTAGTCTTGTAGATCCTTTTTAAAAGACAGCGCTCCCTTCCCAATTCTAAATGTCACTGAGAAGAGCAATACTAGAACCTGTTCAGTGAGTTAGCTCAGGTTTAGAGCTGCTGTTTGACTCTTGAATTGGAAAGTATTATGCTGTCCTGGTTTTGGCTGGCGTAGTTAATTTTCTTCCTAGTAGCTGGTACAGTGCAGCATTGTGAATTTAGCATGAGACTAATGTTGATAACACAGTGATGTTTTAGTTGTTGCTAAGTGTTGCTTACTTTAAGTCAAGGACCTTTTAGTTTCCCCTGCTCTGCTGCTGAGCAGGTGTACAAGATGCTGGGAGGGAGCACAGCCAGGACAGCTGACCTGAGCTGACCAGAGGAATATTCCATAACATGGAGTGTCATGCTCAGTATATAAACTGGGAGGTCCAATTCCTGTTGGGGGACTGGCTGAGCATCACTTATCTTTATTATTCTCTTTTCTTATCGATCTTCTCTTTTTTATCTCACTTTTCATTGCTTTTATTATCATAATTATGTTTTATTTCAGTTATTAAACTGTTCTTATCTTTGTTTTTTCCAGTTCTCTGCCCTATCCCACCATAGGCATGCATGTGCAAGCAAGCATCTACACAGTACCTACTTGTTGACTGAGGTTAAACCACAACCTGTGGAAACAAAATTGAAACTGACGTTGAGAAGAAACAAGGACTATTGTTTTCTACTCTTTTTCAGGGCCCATTAGCAGTGGTGCCAGGCAGACCAAACATTTAAGTATCTAATTAAAAATGAGTAAATGTCATTGAGAAAAACTTGCAAGATGTAAATAATGAAAACGGAAGAAAAGATTTTTCATTCTGTTATACATAACTAGAACTGAAAACATACACATCCCGGGAAGTAAAGAACAGACCATGCATCAGATGATATCTCAGAGGTGCCCTGATGTTAATGAAGTGTAGTTCTCACTGCTGCTCCAATTAGAGACCAAACCCCTGCAGTAAGTGTTTCTTGGCCAGTCTTCAGGAGCATTCCTAGTCGCTTTTGGGAGTTCAGCCTCAGTTCACGGTGGCTTTAGCATAACTCGCTGCAAAATAATGAGGGTCCATCACGATTTTTTTTTTTTTTTTTCTTCCCCCCACTTCTGAGCTGCTTAGAAAATACTGGTAGACGAGGATGTGGAAGGCGTGTATAATAGAGGAGACTTGAAAGTTACTGCCCTTTGCAGTGTGGTGCCCGAACTAAAAGCAAGTGGTTTGGTAACTGCATTTCAATACTTCTGATGAAAAGGGTCTGACCTGCCTTAATATTTGATCAGTGTTGAGAACATGTGTTGCAACTCCCACATAACTTGCTCTTGTCAGTACTGGAATTGCAGTAATCTACTGAAAGAAGGGAGTAGCAGCAATATGTCAGGACTATAGAGAAAAATTTTAAAATACAAAACTAGTTGTAAAAGAAATTTTCATGTTGACAATTCAAATTCTACAGTGTTGACCTAATTTGGGTTTTCCTGAAGTCAGTGGTAAAAGGTAACAGAATTGGGCCAAAACTGAGTCCTTTGAGAGTCCCATTTCTACAGAAATTTAATTTCAGATATTTTCTCATTATGACTGAATAATTTCTAATTACTCATTTTTGTGCCCAATCCTGATTTTTTTTTTATAGTTCATGTTTAGCAGAAGGCACTTTCTTAGTGTGGCTGGGATCCCAAATGTGCCAATTCTAGAAATAAAGGAAGAAGAAATCTGGCTACCAATGAAATAATAGATTTGTCCCTCCTGCAGTCCTCCCTCTTGTTCACCTGACATAGGGGGCAAGAGTTTGGGGATAAGCTATAGAGGACAGAAACTTTCCTGTTCTGCAGTGGATCTCTTCCTGGAGCGTTAGTAAACACACTGTAAGTCTGTGGTACATGGCAAGGTTTCATAGTTTTTTATAATGTGTTTCCTTCATTATTTAAAAGCTTTTAAGCATTCGAGATTTCCATGATGCAATTGCAGGACAGCTACATACACATTGCTGTGCACCCTTCATTGAAGTATTAGTGTTGAGTTAAAGATGACTTTTTCTTGAGAGGCAACTTTATTTTCTTTAAGTATTTTCTTCAAGGATTCTGGTGATAAATATATACTATTCCAGTAATACAGAATGATCATTAAAATGTATTATGCCTCTATATTGGTTGGGTCTTGTTTCCCTGCTGATGTTTAGAACTGTGGTGATGGTTTATTTCTCTATAAAAACAAGATCAGTGCCCGTAGTTAGGTGGGTTGGTTGTTTCCAGAAGTTTGTGCAGATGATGTTTTAATTCAGCAAAAGCATTTTTTTGTGTGATTTAAATGTCATTTAAGGGCTTGAGGAAGGCTTCTAGGATGTATCAGGAAAAAAAAGAAGTTTTCTCTTATTCAGACTTGTTAGATGTCAAATTTGAATTTTGGTTAGTGTACATGAACCATATTTATATATTCCAGTGCAAGCACATAAGTGTAAACAAGCCATATGTTGCCTGAATAACAGACCAGAATTGACTTTAAATCTGCATATCTAAGCAGTGTGCTTTCAAATTTGACCTTTCTGCCTGTATACTGTTGGTAGTTTGGTTTTTGTTAATTAGTTAGTTAGTTTGTTTGTTTGCTTGGGTTTTTGTTTTGGGTTTTTTGTGGTTTTGTGGTTTTTTTTTGTTTGTTTTGTTTTTTTTTTTTTTTTAATTGTGATTGACAGTTAAAAAAGCCCAACAATAAAAACCATTGCCACCCACTCTCTGAACAAACAAACAAACTTCCTGCCTTGACACTGCTTAAGTATCTTCTTCTGAAAACAAATCCAGTAAATCTGATTAATGTTATAAACTTACAAAAATGAAAGCATGTATTATGCGAAGAGTTTGACTGCAGGGAGTTTGGGACACCAGTTTGAGTTGACAAAAAGATAAATATAAAATAGTGATTATTTCGGCTAGGTTGTTAAAACATACTGAACATCTGTAAGAGAAAACAAAGATATTTTTTTCCACTTACTATTTCTGTGGGAATTTATGGAAACAGGGAGTCCAGAAGAGTTAAAAAACTTTTCCAACCTCCTGTATATAAACTTATTAAAAATACTGGGAAGCTATAATAAGCCTTTGTATGACATTTTTAAGCAGATAGGGAAAATAATGATAGAAAAGAGTTAAAAATTTTTTGCTTCCCTATTCCAGTCTCAAGTGTTTCTGTGAGAACAGCTCTGGTCTCTTTTTCTGTTTCTTTTTTGCTATTTGCAAGGTAGGGATAAGACTGGTTGTTTCACAAGGAGTCATCTCCATGTACAGAAAGGTGGGAACTGGCCAGTATCTTGTAGAAAGTTAATTTTTAAAAAGAGCTTAGGATGAAAAAAGGACAGAGGAAGAAAATTCAAAACAGTCTAATCAGCATTTATTGCATATTGTGTGTTTTACAAGAGAATTGCAAATATAAACATGAGTAATTCAGAATTCTTTTGTTATAACCATATCAGCAGTTACACTTTTTGAAGACTTTGACAGACATAGCAGTAGCAGTGGAAGCCAGTGTAATATGTAGGCAACATTAGGAAAACTACAAAATAACTTCTGTTTAACAGATTTGGAAATGAATTCTTCAGTAATTAAATGGCACCATTCTGCAACGTTTTCAAAGACCCAGGCAAACTCACACACTTGTTCTGCAAATGTTGATCTGACTATGAAACTTCAATTAAAGTAGTAGAAATGACTGGTCATAAAATGAAATTAGTAATTGCGCTGGAATGCCATGATTGTGTCAAGAACTGTGCTGTCAACCAATGAGAGACACAGATAACATGCTATTTGGCAGACACAAAAGGTTATTGGAATTCAATCCAAAAAAAGATTGCGTTTTTTTTTTTTTCCTGAACACTTAAAAGTTAAAAGTATTTTGATTTTTATTTGAATCTATTGTTGTATCTACCTAATCCTAATATCTGTAATTTCTTTAACATAAAACCATATATTTCAGAGAATTTTGTTTTCTGCACTAAAAACTACAACCAAAGTTGTCAGTATGTTTATTTTTAGATTTAATGTTATTTCCCTTTTGCTTGCTACTATCATGAGATGTATCATCTTTGGTGTAGTATAACTACAAGCTATACTGTTGGAACTTCAAGTTATATTAAATGCTTATAGACTTAGTTTATTTTAACCCTTTTAAGGTCAATTTATTAATTTTGTAGTGGATCAGTTTTCTCAATCTTGGGCACCTGACTCTCAAGGTCTATTGAGGTGTCATCTTTCCTCACACCTTTACGTGTCTTTATTCTCTTTAACGGTCATATTCTAACATTCTGAACAATTCATGTGGTTATTCAAGATGAGGATTCTCTGAACATTAATAAAAGTTTCCATCTGTGACTGCAGTTTTAGCACTATTTTACTTAATTAGCTTTTTTTCTAAAGAAGTTTGAACTGCAGGTCCATTGCCACACTGCCCTTGTAACCTGGTCTGGGTTTCTACTGACCAGTTTTAGGGAGTTTCTAAATCCTTGACATAGTTTGACTCCTTCGTGGCCAGCATACCAGTTATTTTTGTTTTATATTTTGTTTTCTGCATATCAGTTGCTATGCTGTAACACATAGATTTTCATTTTTTATCTAGTTTTTGTCTGTGGTTGTTCAGCCATTTTTAAAACTTCCTAGTTAGTACTAACTAGCTAGAAAATTATTAAGAAGGATTTTGTAGTTATAGCATTTTAAGATAATGGAGCAAATTGAGAGAACACAGCTGACCAGTAATGCCATCTGGGGAACAAAAAAGGTTTATTTATTTCAAACCTCCTCGTGACTTAGCACGTCCCATTAGTAAAGGGGAGGTTTGGAAGAGAGAAATGAACTTCATGCCAATTTGTTTCTCGTTCCAGAAATCCCTGTATGGTAATGGACTACACTGAATTAAATGTTGAGAGGTACAGAAAAAAAAATTTACAATTTAGATAAAAAAAAGACTTGTTTGAATCTCAGTAAAGAGCACTTGAAGTACCTGACCGAGTACAGAGAATTCTGAATTTATCTCCAGCTGTATCTATTTCATGTAAGACACACAAAAAGTAATTCTAAAGACTTATCAGACTGAGTTAGACATTTTCTGGCTTAGTGGTTGACCTGTCCAGGTGGCAGTCTGACCTATTTTTCTGTGCTGGATAAACACTGTAATCAAACTGAGAAAAATAATTGTTTTGCACTGTAGGTCAGTTCTGGTGTCTTCCAGACAACTTGTGTGTGTCTATATGAATGGAAGTTCTCCAGTCAAATACCTGATTTTAAATTAATTTTCTTTTAAGAGTAGCATCTCATTTGTTTATTTTTGGGTGCGTAGATTACTGGAGAAATTCTTACAGAATTAGTTTGTAAGTCTTCTGCAACACTTTTGATCTTTCATGTTGTGTACTTTATCTTGCAAATGTCTGCATGAAATGGCATTTTATACTCTCTTTCTTGCACTCCCTGTTTTTCTTTGGCCATACAGCTGATAGACCAGGTAGGAGTGGCAGGTTACACAGCTCTAGAGGTAAGAGCTCTAAGTTAAAGGTTCAAGCATACCTTAGCCCTGAGTTACAGTAAAATTACAGTTGTGTTTCAATAAGCAGCCCTCAGCATAGGAAGATAATTCATGTTGCTAGCTGGAAGTCCAACTTGGCTTAGTATAACCAGGCAGGCAGAGATTAGCTCAAAATAAAAAAGGGAACACGCTGTAATTTTTCCTTTTTGAATTGAAACCTCTACTGAGTTTTCAGAGAAAGCTGGGGAAAGGTTAGGTATAGATTTGAGAGGTAAGAGTAAAACCAGCATAGTCTACTAGAACTGCCCATGCTTTCTGTGACCTTGTCTGAGCTGTGGGCTTGCAGGCCTGTGGGGACCAAATGAGGACCAGTGCCTTGGTTTGGCTCTCAGTTTCCTCTCCCACCTCCTCCATTTAAATGGACCTTGAGAGGGCAGTGGAGTTAACCTTGACATCAAATGCAATCATAGTGTTACTAAGAAAAAGGAATCTTTAGCGTTGTTTACAAGCTCTATCCTGGTTCTAAATCTACTCTAACCTAGAGTTTGCTGAGGTACCGATTTCACAGAAAGCTTTGGTAGCTGAAAGGTTGGATTTTTCTCAGCACCAAATTTCACCTTAAATCCATGAAAGTGGCAGTGATTTCAGAGGGAGACTATATGTACTAAAGGCCAGAAGTTGGCTTTTTGCCTGCTCTTGTGTTTAGCAAGTATAGTAATTTGCTGAAATGCACAGTTCCTTGCTAATGCTTATTCTTTTGTTATCGTTATCAACAGAAAGTATTTGTCAAAACCTTAATCATTTACTAAGTCATCATTCTGAAACAGGAAACTTCATATTGAAGTGTTGTATCTTACAGCAAAGGCTTATTATCTATTAGTTACTGTACAGTGGCTTGTTCATGTAAGAATAAAAACAGGCCACAGTCTATATAAAAATATCTTTTTTTTTTTTTTTTAAGTTCTCATTAAATTTAGGATGTATTTTGTTCCATTAAGTATAGGTATGAGAATTTTTTTTTTCTGTTTTACCATATAGCATATTCTAAAACCCTTTTGGGAAAGGATCTAAGACCTTTCCCCTTTGGACAATTAAGAATGTCAATTATATCAGTTCTTCCTATTGGACTTCCTATTTCTCCTGTAAATGCTGTTCCATTTTTCTCTCCTGTGTAGTTAATTCCCAGCAGTTGCAAGGAATCTTTCCCTGTCCCGTTGCATTAATATATCTCCTTAAGATTGTAAATAGGCTTTTCAGACTAGTTTCTTCTGCCTTAGAGACAAAGCATATCAGACGTAACTATTTTTCTTTTGCTGTTCCTTGAGAGGGCTGCTTATTTCCAGTTGGAATAGCTGTAAAAGGATTCCTGACAAGTTGGTTTATCATGCACTATTTCATCCATTACTTTGAGAGAACTACTTTAAGATTCAAACCTCTCCACAGGGTATTTCACACGTCCAAATGAATGATGTGGACTGTTGGGCTGCAAAACTTTTATGCTGCTCAGAGATGTAAATTCTACTCTGACTTTTTCCTTATTTGTTTTTCTCTGTTTTTCTTCAGTAGTAACTTGAAGACTGAAACCTTTATGAACTTCTTTTTCTTAAAACTCTGTCAGTTAAAAGAGGCTGACAGGTTTTTTTGGTGGCATCTTCAGTTTTTCTGTGTTGTGTTTGTATTCCTTTTTGTGATTTAATAGAACTCTGTTAAGGCACTGGTTAAGAATGTGAAAGGACCAGGATAAAAGACCTAATTTTGATTTCAGAAGAGTGAAAAGTTCTTCTTCTGTTCTGTTGAAGGGAGGGATTTTGCCCTACCTTTTACTATGCACAGACAATAGCAGGTGAGATGATAATATTTTGCTTTTCATCCGTTCATCTATTTAAAATAAATAAATAAACACAAAAATGAAGAGTGTTTAGAAGTGTTAGGTCACCAGTAAATACCAGATTCCCTCCAAAATCCTTTGATAGTGATTTTTCTGAGCATTTGAGCGCTCAGGAAAGAGCATTTCTAGACCTGCTGTACATATCAACTCCTATGTAGTGTATTTCTGCCTGCAGCAGTGTTTTTGCTGGCTCTAGGGACAATAGCATAAAATGTATTTCTCCCTCTAGGCCACAGAGCAGGAAAGAACACAAGGAATAGCCTGCACGTCTAGTATTTTGTTAGGCATGGGCCTTGCCTGGGGATGTAGTAAAATATTTAGTAAAGGGAGAGAAATAAATAGGTAGAGAATGTATAAACGGTTTGGTTTTCCCAAGTTACACAGGAAAACATGAAATGGTGAAAGTTTAGTTGTTAACTTATTGTTTAGCTTTAACTGTCTCAAAATAACTTGGTATTTGCTCTATGTGGCTGAGAATAGATACCAATTATAAGCTGTCTGCGAGCTCTGCAGACAGTGGTCATGGACAGGAGCTTATGTTGTGAGCCTGCTTCAGCAGTAAATATCATTTTCTTGTTTGTATGGCACCGTGGCAGAGATCTCTTGATACTGAGTTGCCGCCTCCCCATTCTCTCTTCTTCCCTTCACCTTTGTTTTTCTGTATCCCTTTGCATACTGCAGAACAAGCTGCTCAGGTATGATGTTGTGTGCTGAAGGTGTGATACTGTATGCTGATGACTTCACCATATTCAGTGTAGGTTGTGGTTAAAGAGACTGGAAAGAAAAACAGGAGACATTTTTAGCTCATTTTTAAATTTGAGGCTTCATGATGCGCATGGAGCAGTAATTGGAAAAAAGTGGAGTTGCTGCAATTTTAATCCCACAGTTGTGTGTGGGGAAATTGTCCCAGAGAGAGACTGTAGGACAAGGGAAAGTAGATAAAAATACTTATTTTGTTCTAACTTTGTTTCAAGTTTGTTTTATTTATGGTTGCTGGCTTTCAAGAAAAAATAAAGCATGGTGCACAGTTATTGCACCATGTTAGTTTTATGTAGAATTCAGAAGTGAATTACAATATACAGCTTGGCTTTGGAAAGGTAGTCACAGACATGAGACTTTCTATTGTTGATACTGCATGTTACACAGCAAGACATTCTAACATGAAAATTGAACTTGGTGTTCATAGCTCCTCTAAGCAGAAGATTGCATCCTATTTAGAGTTCTTTAATTTTTTTTTTTTTTTTAGGCACAAATACATAGTCATTGTAGTATAAACAAAACTGTGAGAAGAATGGTTTCTAGATTTATGCTAGTCCTTTAGGAGAAAAAAATTACGCTTTTGCAGATGATTGAGAAAGAAAATATTTCTTATTCCAGGCAAGTTAAATCAGTATACATACTTCCATGTATATGTGTGTACCATAAGATTTGTTCTACTAAACTTGTTGAAAGTATGTTATTTTTGTAGAAAAAAATTGTTTGAACTATTTTCTTACGCTGTAGTAATTGGTGTGCTAAGCTGCAGTTTGCTTGCAGGCGGCAATATATTGTCTTTTACAAAATTGCAGTTGCTTGTAGTGTTTAGGTGAATGTACACATGCCAGTCTGAATTAGTTTCAGATAATTAATTCATAATTTAAATGCTGTAATATTACCAAATCTCACTTTGATACTGTCTAATGTTTATTTTACAAGTGGTAAATGTGAACGCCCCTAATAAAAACCTCTTTTCAAAGAGCCTTTTGTGCAAAGTCCCTTCTTATTGTAGCTGTATAGAGTTTTCTGTTGTTAGTTTTTTTTCAGCTAAGGAAATAGTGCTAAGTAACAATGGCCAGTGTTTCAGTTTATGCAGAAATAACAAGTTAAAAGTGAAGAAGTCTAGGGAGATCCTGTTTTTCCTTATTAGTCAAACTCTTCAGAAAAGTGTAAATGAGGGAGAATTGATATGCTTTTTTTTTTCTTAGTTGATCTATGAGCATTTGTCTTTAATTTATGCAATACATTTTTAGTTAAATGGTTCTCAGATTATAAACTTAAAATAGGTAGTAACTGTAAGTTTCATAGAGTTGGTTTCTCCCCACTTTTTCTGATGTTGCCAAGACAAAAGTATTTCCTCTTTGATGTTTCTGTTTGTGGAGATGATCCTTAAGCTGTTTAATTCTTATAAATGCAGAAGTGTAAGCATGTTTCATGATAATGAACAGTGCAGTAGCCAGTACAAGATGTTAGAACTGTGGCCTCAAACCTGCCTGAATTTCTCTCTGAAGCTTAAAATATTACATGATGAGGTAGAAAGAAAGTAAATGTGAACTATCTGTTCGTATTTGTGATTCTTGGTATTTGTTACAAAATCTGCAGTTTCTAACAAAGCTAAGATATTCCCAATAACCTTGAACTACTGTTTCCAGGTATCAAGCAACTGTTCAGAGCAAATTTATGGTTCTTCTATACCATTTTTTTTCATGTATACACATATACATATACATGCCATAATGTGTATGTGTCTGTGATGTATCTGCTCTGTGTATAAAGTGATATTCAAAATTCAGAGTCTCAGCTTGGTCAGTCATCATACTGAGTTCAGATAGACAGTTCAGCAAAGCATTGCATATTGCTGCTAAAGATGTAGCCATGTGGGAGCACTGGCAGTTAAGGGATGGAGACATGTAATGGTGGGGACTGATTTGTCCCAGTTTCAAGGAAATCAAGCAGAATTTATGAGCAAACATGTTTTTCTCTTTAGAGGAACAGGTGTTATTTTTGTGTTGTTAAATGATAAGTGTAGCAGAAATGGCTTTAAGTTTGTACTAAATTTAGCATTTTCTATGTGGATGTGTACCTTGATATCTTTCAACATGGGTAAACATCAGTTTTGCACGAGTGAAGAGAGGAGGAGGCACATGGTCATAGCGGAGTTTATCCCAAATTTTCTGAGAACACTAGGAAATTTGGCTATGCTACGAATAATGTATATTGGTATTGCAGGCAAGAGCTGCAAGGTACGATTTCTGTATGTAGGTCACATCTACAGCAGCAATGCTTTAGCCTTCTAGGATGTTGGTATGCTTTAATGGCAAAAAAGCAGTAAAGCAGATGCAGTTGTACTGCACAGCTGTGTTCTCTACTGACCATAGGCTGTGCTGCCCACGCTGCTTTGCTGCTGGGCTTCAGCAATAGAACCTTCCCTGCCACGTTATCTTAGGGACTGTGCTTTTTCACGTCACCGTCAATGTTGATTTTAGTGTCCAGAGGTCGTGCAGTTTAGATCTTGCTATATATTGTCTCATCAATGTATCTGAGGCATCTTGTAACACTGAGCAAGTTGAGTACTTTGGAGGGTTTCTTTCCGGTTTCTTCCTTGTTCAACCAGTACATCAGCTCAATGTTTTCCACTACTCAGTGGCATGGTAGTATTCATCTTGATTTTTGATAAAGACACCTGGTATTTTTAGTTGGCTAGGCTAATGTTTCTAACTTTCTTTGGAAATTTAGAGAGTTAATCATGAAAAGGAAGGAAGAACAGAATGTTCGCTATAATGGTGCCAGGCAAGAGACTAATAAGCTTTTTTTTTTCCCCTCTTCTGATTCTGTTTTTTTATACAGTTATTTCTGTGTATCACAACAATACCACCTACAGAAATAGTTATATGGAAGTAAACTTGAAGCTCTACCACGTTTGGAGCATTATTAAGTCATACTGTGCCCTTGATGTCTGCATAGAGCTTGCCTTTGAGTGAGAATTGTCTTGCAGACCAAGACAGAGGATAAGTGGCTTAATACACAGGTTTTTAAAAAGTGCTGCAGTGTCAGCAGTGCACAAGGGGTTTTGTGTGCAGTGAACACAGAACGTGTCTCCAGGCTAAAGAGTCAGGCGGGCCAGGTAAGCTGATTGTCCGTGGCAAAACAGAGTTGAGCTGCTGCTGAAGCTGCAGGAGGTGGGTGCTCTGCAGCCAGTGCATTTCCCTGCCTGCAGAATGACTAAAGATGAGAATGGATAGATCTCTGCTGGCACCATCTGTGATTCACAGCCATTTCATGGCATGCTCATTGCAATGTGGGAGTATACTCAAGCTGGCAATTTTCTGTGTAGAAGGGGCTGCAATATGAGGGCTAATGCAGAACTCTGAGTCAGTTCAACCGATTAACAACAAATGGCACTTGTTGTATCAGAAGAGAGGGACTTCTGCCTTATTCTCTGACTGAATTCTATTAGATTATGCATCTTAAATGTTTTTAATTGTCTGGAACAGAATAAATTAATTGCAAAACTTTATTACTTTAGACTATTGGTAAGGGCTTTTTATCAGAAAATATCCCTCTGGAACCAGCCCCATTTTTTCCTGTATGCTTTCTCTTCCAATTTATTAACTTACTGTGCTTTTTGCATTCTGACAGGCTTTAGATGAGAAGCTCTTAGAAATCTTGTAAAACACTGTACTAGTAGTGGCTGATTCGTGTCGGTGATGTCCTTTATCACCTTTAGTTTCCAGTGGCCCCCAAAGTACCTGGTCAGCAGATGGGTGATTCACTCTAAGTCCTCTCTCAGCCTTAAAGGGAAATTTATTTTTTCAGAGGATTGCTAATAATGTAACTTCATGACATAAAAATGAGCCATCATAATTCAGCAAAAGCACACGTTTACTTTCTCCGTTTCATGACACATGAAATGAATCATATGATACAATATAGATAGAGAATTCCCACTGCTATTTTGTCAGTGTTCATTAATTTTATTTACTTCTTGATTTTGAGGGATGCTCACTCCCCTCATTTATTCAGTGCTGACCTCTCTCAGTGTCCCTATTTGACTGTGGAGTGATCCGGGAGACGTTTGGAATGATGAACACTCTGCACTGCTGAGTCCTTGTCAGTCTCATTTAGAAGCCATCACCTAGTGACACCAAGTCCCTAATGGGCTCTTGCAGTTAGGCAGGAACTGTGTGCCTTCTGAACTCTCAAAATCCCCTTTGGTTGTTGATGCCCCAAGGTATTGACCAACGTCACTGTGAAACACTGATAGCATGTTTTATATACTAATGCCTCTGCTTGAGCTTAGACATGCTGAAAGTTAAAAATGTAAATCTGTTCCAATAAAGCAAAAAACTTAATTTGCAGAATTCCATGCAAGGTGTAGGAAGTTGAAATCAGGTTGCAGTAAAGTGCAGCCCCATGCTACGCTTCATCTCAGGTTGTTTTTGTAATTGTCTGTTAGGATTCTTGGGAACTGGTAGAATGACCTGACAGCAAAATGCCACTGTTGTGAACTAAATCTTAAAATCAGATCAGAAAGATGCTAGTTTTATTTCTTTTTTCTTTATAAATTATTTTGAAAGATGGTAAGGTGGTTGAAGTAATTTTTTTCTTTTATGTAGCTATAAATTATACTTTCTTGCTATTCAACATAGAGTTATTGCATTGTCTTGAGTTATTCATAGAGACTGCATTAATACCTGTAAGTTTATTACTTAGAGCATTTAATTTTAACTACTCCCAGGTTATTGATAGATGACTTCACAGAATCACATCTGGACAAAAACTGTCCTGTTCAAGTAGCCAATGAACAAATATTTTGCTTAAACCACCAGTGATAAATCAGCTAAGGACTTCTGAACTCCTGAGGTATAAGTAATGTAGAAGTGGTACAATATACGAAGGGGAATGGTTTATAACTTCTCTGAATAGTTCAATATCTGATAGCAGTATCAAAACCTACAAAATAATAGTTTTAGAACTAGTATTTACAATTTCAGAGACTTCTACAGGATATATGCTTAGAATAAATATGAAAGGATTGAACTGATAAGCTGTGAAACATTTTGATCGTTTTATGTTGAGTATTTAAGAATAATTTCCTTTTTACTCAATATGAGATATGCTAGTACAAAAAAAAGTGATGAAGCTATACAACCCACACTGAAGCTGGATGATTTTGAATAAAGTATCTAGCAGAGATAATGGTCTTAACTTTAGTGGAGGGCTGCTTCCCCTAGATAGTAATTCATACAGTTATTTCTGTCACAGCTAGCTGAATGGCAACATAATTTTCAGCGAAACTATTGTAATTCAAACAAGTCTGTGTGTATTGAAGAATTCAAGATGAAAAATTCATATCTGTTCTTGACATAAGGTCAAATAAAAGTTGACAGGAAGAGGAGCATAGTGGAATACTTCAGAAGATGTTAGATGTTATAGAAAACGTAATGAGCTGAGATGCTTTTAGTTTTTACACTTAATGGAAACACTAACTGCCATGTTAAAGGGAATATTTAGTCCATTTTCCTAAATACTGTAATATATGATTTTCCCAATAATGTGTAACTACTTTTCTTTGAGTTTAAAGTTCTATTCAAAAAGTACTTTAAAAGTATTTTTCAGTATCTTTAACTGTTTAAACCATTATCTCTGCCTTAGTAAAAAAAAAAAAAATCATAAGACAGTTTAGTAACAAGCAGTTAGTGTCCCTCTTTGATGTGTTCCAATCAGTCAAAACTCAGTGCCTTTGTTTATTTCAATGAATTATTTCAAGAAAATGGACTGAATTTAATGAAGGTATTGATTGTCTTTTTGCTGTTTTGTTCCATTACGTTTCCCTTCCTCAACACAGCACTTGTGGAATTTGTCTTTTTTATTAACTTGTTTGGGGAAAGTGGACTCCTGTAAAGTTAATTTTAGTCCCTCTTCTCTTATGTATAGTCTGTGTATTCCACAGAGACTCAGATCAGGCTTTATTTCTGTCCATCTTTCTGAACTAGTTTAATCATCTCTTCTTGATTTATCCTTAAAATGGCAGTGTTCTCTTCCCACCTGCCCCAAATAGACTCGTGGATACTTAATTGCCTTTAATATATAGCAGCCCTTTGAGAAGTATACTATGTGAAAGTAATCATGTTTTATAGCCTTTAGTGAAATGAAAAAGGGTTCAGCTTCATGGGTTTTTTGTTTTGTTTTTTTTTTTGGTTTTGTTTTGTTGTTTTGTATTTTGTTTGTTTGTTTTCTTTGTTTTTGCTTTTTTGTTTGTTTGGGTTTTTGTTTGTGTTTTTTTTTTGATTCTTAATTTTTTTCTTCAATGTAACTGCAGGAACTGCAGGAAGTGAAATTCAGGGCCATGATCAGCTGAGCCTTCTGGCCAATATAAATAGCAGAAAACAAAGTGTGTGCATGAAATAATTCAACCCATTCATCTGTAATATAAATGCGACCTGACTTTTGAGAGGTTCACCTTCCTTGAAGCAATGAATGGTTATGATGGCAAAGGAGAGGATTTACACCTCTAAGTATTTCTCTGATTACTCCTAAAGGCCTTACAGGGCAGAAAAGAGGAGAAAAAGACCATGCTTGCTGGGAGATCAGATTTTTAATTTAGTGTAATGGAACCTTTCATTCAGTTGAAGGTGTGGATGTAATTGGTCTGACCAAAAAAACCTTAACATCATTGTGATAGCTACCCTTGATATTATGGATGCAATTAGGAGGCCACTGACATTAAGCTCACTTATTTTCTAGGCCTTCTTGTACAGGCCAGTTGGCAAGTCTGATTTTTGTTGCTGCAGTGGTTGGTGCCTGTATTAGTCTGGCAAAATTACTTTTTCACATGGTTGAGTAACATAGAAGACTGTTAATGTTTTTCCTCTTTCTCTTGCTTTATTTCTCTGATGATGGCAATGTAGGCACATTATGTGCATAGTGAATTTTAAGCACTGCCTGAATGTGAATTTTGGAACTGAAGCAGTTGGGGACAGGAGCGCACGTTACTGTTCCCTTGCAAGTGTTCTTGGAATAGCTGTCAAGGACAAAGCGCAGCTCCTTCTGGTGTCTGGCTTCTGTAGGGAAGATTTAATTTCAGGCATTCAAGAGAATGCTGCTTTAGTGAACAGTTTGGATTTTTACTGATGGCATTATCATTTAGTATGCATAAGTGGGATGTTTTAAGTGGGATCACTGTTAACTCTCCTTGCTGGCTCATGACCGGTTGTTGCTAAGAGATGTTCACACGTATTTGCTGTGTGAGGGAGTTCATCTCTGTTATGTAGATTTTGATAGCACGATCCAGAAAATATGAATATGCTAATGATTGAGCAGTACAGAGAGGAGAAAAAGCATGAAGCTAAAAGCTCTGGATTTTTTTTTTGTTTTAATAGATTCTATAATAATTTTACATTTTTGCATCCATTTTCTCAAATATTGCTCAGTCTTTTGAAGCAAAGCTTTCCAAAGAGTGGGTGAGGTGCTGCCACCAGAAGTCATTACTGCATGAGAAGGTGGCATTCAAAATGGCTGGTGGTGTTGAGCCTTCAGCACTGGACTGAGTCCTTGTACTGAATAAAAGTTCCAGGAATGGTTAGTATCTTTGTGTTTTAGTAGAAATTCTTGAATAGTTGCAGTAAGGGTAGGGTTTCTCTGATCTGGGGAACAGTGTTTATCAATTGTAAAATGCATCTGACCCCCCACCATTTCAGTGAGTGTTGCCTATTGATTTCCGTGTCACTCTGCTTCTTATCAGTGGGTGGCATCGGATGATGACAAATCAAGAATTACTGGAAAAGAAAAGTACAGCTTAGAAACTGTGGCATTTCAGTGGTGTTTGGAATGGAAAGTGAACAAAATAAGATGGTTTTGTCCTTGTTTCCATATTTTCACCTGAAAAAATAAAAATTGCAGAACTCTGATGTTGATGTTGTTTTTAAAGGGTAGAATTCATTTACTTTTCTGAGTGTAGACCTGTCCAGTGAATGTTATGCTGCTGACATGAGTTTCAACAGGGATTTCTGTAGTCCTATAAACAAATATTTTTCCATGTTCCTCAGTTCAAAGATGAGCTTAAATGGTTTATTTGAATTGGAACTACTCTTTCTGAAGAAAATGTTTATTATGGCCATAATGATAATTTTTCATAGTAATGATTTTATTATAATGAATTATGATTTCATTTCTGATTGTTCAGGTAGGTAAATATTGGTGTCCAGAGAACTAAAAGCAAAGTCTCCTAGTGCTGACCTTGTCTAATTCATCCATACACTTTTTTCAAGCATTTTTTTTCTGAGTCATCAAAATACCTTTTCACTTCTCCTTTTCACTTCAAAAATGCTTTCATGCTGTTTTTATAAATATAAGTGTATTCAGTTCCAGCAGTCTAGCAAAGTACTGTATTTTGTCTGTTAGTTTCAGGTAGAGAAAACAACTTATTTGTTGAATAAGGAGATTGCAGTTTCAAGCTTGTATGAATTCATCACAAACTGTACAGGTACTGTTCTAATTAGGAAAAATTACCTTGGCTGTATGTCCTTAATTATTCTCAGAATGTCAGATAGATAATGAACAATTCAATATAGACATAAAAATAACTTTACATTTCCCTGGTTTGACTTTGAAATAATCCTGAAGTACTTTGACTCAAGTAATGTTATAAGTAAAAAAGGTCATTGACTGAGGAGCTAGTCAATGAACAATATGCAGTACCTGCAGAATTAACAGGCAAAAGATGATTTATTTAGCTAGGAAAACGTTCCAGCATAATTTGGAAGTTGGGCAGGGTTTTTAAAAAGCAATCTGTCTCCTAAACTATCTCCTTCTCGGCTAACTATGCTAAACTTCCCCAAAGATTTAATCAAATTGTTTTATCTTCTTGTGAAGTTCTGTTAGAGCAGAATGGATTTTGGCTGGTGAGCAGACCCATAAGTTCTGCATTGCTTTGATGCTGCTTATTGATGGGAATTGTCCAATACCGTTTTGAAATTGTTTAGATTAACTGTAATAGTGATACAGAAAAGCACCTGAAATGCTATTTTGTTTCCATTGGACTGGGAGATTTGAACATCTGTTGAAGTTTTATTCTGGAAGGGGAGTTTCTTCTGCAGATGAGCTGTGTGTTGGGCAATGTACAGTTGCCATGGTCTTAGAGCTAGCCTGATGTAGGTCAGATGGCTTGTATGTGGTCACTCAAGAGTAAGTAAGCAAATAATAATGAGCAGAGTTGGAATAGGGGAAGTGTGGATTGAAGTCCTGCAGTCCTTTGGAAATAATCATGACACATTCTTGTTACAGTTGTAAGGTACTAGTGCTCTGAGAACAAGGGAGAGTTTCATCAATCATATTGATTCTATCTTGCGGAGGGTCCTCAAAATGTCTGTTCTGGTTCTGCCTTAATGTGAATTTGAGGCCATTTAAGGACATAGCACTACCTGAGCAGTTGTCTTGATTCCCCTGGTGTTTCAAACTTTTGTTCTGCCCTTTGTGCTAGGTAATTTCTTTGCCTACAGAACTGAATGTCCATCAGTTATTCAGTTACAAGCACCAGAAGTACTGGTTGTGTCACACTACTTATCTGATACATCATGTGATTTATTATAGGACACAAGTCCTATGAGGAGAGGCTGAGGGAGCTGGGGTTGTTTAGCCTGGAGAAGAGAAGGCTGAGGGGAGACCTCATCACTCTCTTCAACTACCTGAAAGGAGGTTGTAGCCAGATAGGGGTTGGTCTCTTCTCGCAGGGAGCTGTCAGTAAGATGAGGGCATGGTCTTAAGCTCTGCCTGGGGAGGTTTGGGTTGGATGTTAAGAAGAAATTCTTTACAGAGAGGGTAATCAGGCATTGGAATGGGCTGCCCAGGGAGGTGGTGGATTCTCCGTCCCTGGCGGTGTTTCAGAAGAGACTGGATGTGGCACTGAGTGCCATGGTCCAGTAACAGTGGTGGTAGTGGATCAAGGATTGGACTTGATGATCTCAGGGGTCCTTTCCAACCCGTATGATTCTGTATTTGATAAATCTGTATACAGTACAGAGAACTGGGATTCTTCAGCTCCAGAAGCTTGTCAGTAATGCAAGATAACTGATGAGTAGTAAACAGATATTTAGGAGCAGTTAAATATCCAATTTCAAAAGGCCCATCCATCTGGATTCCTAGTGGAAATTCCCCAGCACTCATCTTGGGGTGTGTAGTAGGTTTTAGATGATTACTGGCATGTTAGACTGGATCAGAGAGTAACGTTCTTGTCCAATAATGAAGCTCTGCTTGTGTCTACCAACGCAACAGAATGTCCTTGTGAAAGAAAGGGTGATTGGTTGTTTTTCCAAGGACTAGAGAAAGATCTGTTCTGTAAAACTTTAACAGTATTTATATATTATATAATATATATATTATATGTAACATATATGTTCAATATTTTAATTTCCCAGTGTTTTCCTAAGAAAGAAGAAATAAAATATAGGCTATCAATCCAGTTCTGACATGCAGAGTGTGCAATACTAACTCTTCTCCAGAAAATTCCTGAGGCTAGAGTATTTTTATTGTTTAGAATTACAAGATACATTTATTCCTAATATTTTATCTCCTCTTACAGCTGTTGTATGGTATTTTTGCCAAGATTAACCATATATATCTAGATATGAGTACAACTGAGAATGTTAGTGATGATACTTTAACACAAGTATAATAGTTTGAGGAAAGGCCTTTCAAAGGGCAGCTCTGCCTGTGCTTAATACCACCTGTGGAAATGGTAAAAGATCAGTTTATGTTAATGTGGAAAGGTCTTAGCCTGGAAGGTTCATGGGGCAGCCGCGTTCTTGTTTGTGCTTTGAGGTGCCTTGCTGTACATGCTTGTGCTTGCAGCCATTCTGTTACTGTATTTGGTTGCCTGTTCTACTTCCCCTCCCCTCTCCCTTTTCAGCTACACTGTTAGAAACAGCTGTCCAAAGCTAGTACAGGGCTGGAACCATTCATCATCAAGAATAAATTGTGCACTTGATAACATCAACTCCATCGGTATGTGTATCATTCTGAAAGCTAGTCTTGAGTTTCATATCTTTGGTCCGAAATATTACAAATGTCTTCCTTGAAAGCTTATATCAAATATTCCTTCTGATTCACTATTTCACCAAGGCTTCTTGTTTTCCTTTACAATATTTTTTCCTTGTGTTTTTTCTGTCCACCTCCTCCTTTAAACAGATCGAAGGCATTGAAAGCAGCTTATGGCATTATATATTTTTAAGCTGCTTTAATGTCTTAGGTAATTTTGCATTTCTCTTACTGCCCTCGTCCCATAAAATGAAACTCTACCCTAAATGGAAAACAAAGAGCACATTTCAGAAGTGGAAAAACAAGGATGTGTGAAAATGGATAGATGTGCTAAGACAAAACCCTTTCAGGGCTTTTTCAGTGTAATATCCTTTTCCTGAAGGGCATTTGCTGTGGTCCTATATATAATTGGTCTGTATTTTGTTGCTAACTTCAGATCTCTTGCAAAAATATACTGAGTTCCCTTGTATTAGTAAATAAGTTCTTTATTTAATTGATTTTTAAGAAAAAGCTTAAGACATTGTAAGGCAGTCTTCTCTTGCACAAAGTTGATTTAAAAAATAAAACAATTATTGTACAATAAATATATTATTTTTTATTTATTATAACACAATAATATATTATTATATAATTGTAGTTCTGTGAAGGAAATCAACAGGTATGTACATAGGCTTGATATGTTATTAATTGTAATCTCTATCTTTTTTCTAAACTAAAAATGGGAACTTAAACTGAGGGACATTTCAGCTTCAGGAGTTGGACAATAATCCTAGACTGCTGAATTTTTGCCAATAAAAAACTTCTGTGTGAATTCACTTACCTAGCTGAGAACCAAATAAGGTGAAAAAGATAGAAATAAAGAAGGGAGGGCCCAAGTTGCTATTGAAATGACAGAAAAAAGCTGAAATCAGCTGAGATTTTGGGGTGGTGGGAGGAAGCTCTGCTAGGGAAGAATATTTAAAACTTCAGGCTGTCCTGTGCTTTGTTGTATGAACAGTTATTACTGTGAGACTGAATTTCAACAAAGAGTGAGAAGTAACTCTGCTGCCAGGACTATCCAGAACATCTAGGAGTCCTCCACAGCTTTTTGTAGCAGGTAAGGGATAGTGGGAACATCTGTAGTGTTCTCAGATCTAGAGATAATATTTAGGTCCTGCTGAACTAAAGATAAAAATTCTGCTAGGTCAAAATTGTGGCAGGAATTAATTTGAGAAGGAAGAAGGAAAAGGTATGTTAGAGTGCAAAGTAGAAACGGCTTTAGTTCATTTGCCATATCTTTGAGGCTATCCCAAAATAAAAGAACTCACTGTGCAGTGTGACTCTATAAGACTTTTACATCACATGAACATCCTTACAAAGTAAGATATTTCCCTGTTGCATCATTTGAGGACTCATTACCTAGCTGTTTTTGTCTTCAAAACTTGATATAAATGGGAAATCTATGCTTGCTCACCTATAATTTTTTTCTGGTCCAACCAGGTTAGTCTGTTTTCAAAAACAAACAAAACCAAACTCCCCAAGCAAACAAACTGTAAAATTAGCAAGTAAGCAAATAATGTCTCAACTACTAAGATGCAGAAGTTTACTAAAGGATATCATGTCAGACTGGAGTGAAATTCAAAAAATTCTTGATATGTAGTCACATGTTCATTTCTCTCTTATGTCTCAAATGAGAAAATGATATAGAAAATCTCCATGAATAAAAGACTTTCCAGACCACCTTATAAACTTCAGTATTTTTCTTCAACAAATTGACCTGAAGAATTCATTAGGATTTATATCATGTTCTTTCACCTGTGTCTGACAGTCTATTTAAAGATTCCAAAACTAAAGTGAATTGTATGTAGAATTTACAACTTAATCATCACTAGAAAGCAATAGAAGGAGTATTTAAGTGCTGAAAAAGTAAGGTAGCTTGCTTGAGGCAAAAATATAATTCTAAGTTTGTCCCAAATGCTAGTCAACATTTTTAAGCCTTCAGTCTGACTGTCTTGCTATATCTTAAGATTCATGTGGTGTTTGATGAAATATGTACAGACTGCCACCTTCAAGTTTTTCATATTGGTCCAGACAAAAATACTTTCCTAGCATTCTGTACACAGCTACAAAAACTGAATGTTCTTATTCCCTGACTGAGAAGACTTTAGTTCCACTTTTACATTTGCCAAGTTTTATAACCCATAGGTTAAATACAAGTGTCTTTGTTATTGAATAACAGGGAGTCCTTACTGTAATTCTGTGATATTGAGAACTTCTCTAAGATACTCCTGTTTTTACTGTTTTCTGGAAGTTGAGGGTGTTGTAAAAGTGCAGCAGCCATACTCCTGTTACAATGTGTGCTGATTTGCTGCAGTACAGCAAGTAACTTGGATTTTTATTATGAGTGAATGAATGAAAGACAGGGTTAGAAGATAAATGTTTCGAAAAATGATTAAGGAAGACTACTTTGCAAAGTTCACTAGAATCAGGACCAATAAGTGGATGGTGAAAGTAGTCACTAAACTCTCAATAAGTGGCTTAAATGTCTAATAATTGCTAGTCTGTTTTGCAGACCAATAGCAAGTCTGACTTGAATGCTCAGTAAGCTCCTCCTCTCCTTGTTTTTCCATTATCCTTAATATGAGCAGCAGTAAGGTTTCTGATCCTTTGGGTTCCAGTTATATAAATATCCAGATTTTGAAGCCCATGTTATGTCAGTCATATAAATCAGTGATCCACCGGAAAGTGGCATTGAATTAGTTTTGCCTAATCAGAGTTGAAAGCAGGAACAATGTCTAAGAAAATAGTAACACAATGATGTTTATGTTGATAGTAAGTCTCTTATCTCTTTAGTATATCTGGATTTAGGAAACATTTGGAACGTTTTTCCATCTTTTCTGTCTCCTCTACTGTGACTGTCTTGCTCTATTAATAGGCAAAGCAACTGTAATAATATCTAACTTGTGTATTTCATTGGTATAATAACAAAAACTACATGCTGCTATTAAGAAACTTGGCCTTTTATTTCTAATTGGGACAAAACCAGAACTGCTGTCATAAATTACTAGATTCCTTGGCTGGTGGTTTACTTTGTCTTCTGTGGTCGTTTTTGACCCGAGAGTGTCTGCAGCAACATTTTCCAGTTCTGTGTGTTTTGGCACTTCCAAGGAGTACAGATGGATTTCTCTGGCACCTGTTGTTGTACATTCTGCCTCAGCAACATCCAAAAGGACTGATGTAACCTACTTGAAAAAAGTAATGATGGGCTGTGTTTTTCATCATATCTTAGCTATCCTTTCATTGTGACCCAAATGTAACTCAGGCTGGGGTACCAATGTAGTGATGCCAATGCAGGGAAGAGGCTTTTCAGCTAAGGATGAACTTCCGCACGGTTGTGCAAACATACTCCTTAGTATGTAATGGAAGATTTCAAACTTCAGTTCATTCCAGGCCCAGATGTTGACTCAGAGAAAGGGATCTTCTGTCTCAACCCTACGTAGCTTGTTATTACTTCTCTTTTGAGTGTTTTAGTAAAGAATCCACTATTTGATCTGAAGTGGTTTAAAGTTTTTTTTTTTATTTTTCCTGGGTCAAACAGACAGGGGCTGCATTGTTCCAGTCAGATGGCATCTTTTCACTGTGAAATTTATCTGATATCTTCAGAAAGATGTATATCTTGCAGACCCAATTTGATATTACTGAAGAATTTTTAATTCTTACAATAACCCAGACTGTAAGGAATGACTCAATTCCTACTGTTTTAAGGATATTTTCTACTACAGAGAGGTTTTTTTTCTATCTTGTCCCTTTTCCTCACTTGTTCCGTAGCAATTACTCAGTATCTGGCAACTTGCTCAGGAAAACTACTGCCTTGAGAGCCTGTATGGTGGTCCCTCTTGTCATTTTAATGACACTAAAACCAAAAGCAATTATAGATTTCTTTCTGCGGGATACCCTTTAACTCCACTTTCCTTATCCCCGTCCCAATTTCAAATAACACCCCACTAGTAGTGCATTTCCAGCATAGACATGTTTCCTTCTCTGAGGTTAAATGTCCTGCAGATACAGGCTTGCTTTAGCAAGAAAAAGAGCAGTGGTCTTAAATAGTTTTTTATATGGAAGTTATCATTGAAACTTTTGAGTTTATTAGAGGATATTTGGGGTTGATCCTCACAATAACACTGGACATAAAACCTGTCTTGGAGAATGAGTTTGTTGTCCTTCAGCTGCCTTTCTTCCAGAGACATCTGTCACATGCAGGGCATTAAAAATAACCTAGTGGTTAATAGCCGTCTCAAAATAACAGCCCACAAAGTACTTAGAAAAAAAGGAAATGAGAACTAAAATTATAGTTCTGAAAACTGTCACTTAATTACTGATTTATTTTAACTTCTGGAATGATTTCTACTTGGCTGTCTAAATTTGCTGTGTGTTAACCTATATCTGTTTTAGCCAGAGGCAGTATGTTTCAGACCGAGTGTGTGTATGTTAGAGTTATATCTGGCTGTTAGCAGAGAACCACAGCACTGCAGTAACTTGGTCATGTTTCATTGTGCCACCAGGCACAGTTTTTCAGTACATACCACATTTTTAAATGCCATTTTAAGTATTTCTTATATACTACTGTCATATTTTTGTGGTTATTTTATTTCTGCAAATCATGGTAAACATGAGTATTTACTATGAGCCAACATTGTTCTGTGTAATAAGAGAACTTTAAAACAGAAGCTAGGTTGAAAATTCCAATCTTCAGAGTTTAAATGATGTTTAGTTATACCATGCTTTTCTTTCTAATGCATTTTGCTTAAAAATGCCAGTAGAAAAAACAGACTTTAGAAATAACTGAGAAAGGTAATTTGCCTGTATTTGAACAACTTCCATGACAAAACAAACTTGTAAAGGTTCAGCATGAGTTTACTGAAGGACCTACAGAAGCTGCAGTTCCTAGTATAACTGAAAACAACATACCTATAGCTATTTACATTAGTGGATTTTTTTGATGTGTTTTGGATGCCTAGGGTAAGAGTATAAACTGTAGTTTGAGATAATAAAACAGGTCTAACCAGAATTAAAATGCAATGACCTGTTTATTCAGTCTGTCGTTAGTTCTGCAGGGCTGAGGCAGCTCTCATCTTGGCACTGTCTGTGCAACTTAAAACATCTTGAGAAAACAGATTATATGAATTTCAGTGAGAAGCAGAGGTAGAAAATGTATTTTTGCATCTGCCATTTTTTTTTTTTTGTGGGGTGTAGATAGACTTAACGTAAGTTCTACTGGTGGTGTGTGTGTGAGAATATCCCACGCGTCAGTCACAGAGGACCAATGTGCTAAGGTGCTAACTGGAAAATACTCTATTGCTGTACTTCTGCTTGTAGGTGAGGGTTTTCCAGTGTACTAAGACTCAGGACATGTGTGTTTTTAAATACTTGATTGAAATCTGGAGTTTAATTAGGTTGGTGGCTTTTTTTTTTTTTTTAGGGGGTTGGTGGTGGGAGGGCTGGTACTTGTTAGGTCATTTAACAGTTGTATTGATCATACACTGAGATGCAAATTTTTAGACCTGTTAAGGGGACCATTAATCTAATGAGGAAAACTCAGAAGGATGGAATTTCAGTCTGACTGCTTTCTTTGTCGGTTAGCAAAGTCAAAATCTTGCAAGCCATGTGGTAGTCACAACTGTATGCACTGTGTACTCTGGTAGCAAATCATTTTGCATTATCACTTGTGAGGGTTAAGGACACCAAGTTTTGCTAAAACAAAAAGCTGAAGTTTTCAACAGTGTGATAATGTGATCCCTCTCCCACCTGTAACTCTTTCATTTTGTGACACATCTGACATCCCAGCTGCTTGGACTGATTAAAAAGAAAGATGTAGTCACTATTGATTGATGGTATCCATTTCTTGCTAAGTGCCAAGCGCACCGCTTGCCTTGCTCTGTGTCCTACCTTGTCTCTAGAAAATTAGTGTCATCAAAGGCCACTTGCACCTATTGGATTACTGTCTGCTTGTTGTCATATTCAAAGAAATAGTTGCTAAATAGTGTTCCAAATGATATCAAGATTTCACTTTTGTTTGAATGTATTTGAAAGTAATATTTACTGTGGTTAATTCTTATGAATGCTGTCTACCAGTTATTTGCTGTGGAGACTAATGAAATGTGAATATGGGACTTATAAAATTGCTTGGTGCTGCCCTAAGGTGTAATTAGCTGGCAGAATGGGGCAGGGTAAGACCAGTAAGTCTGCTTATAAACAGAAAACCAAAGTTATACCTCTTGGCCCTGTGCTTCAGTCTTCAAATGTTCTGTTCTTGTTTAAATGATCTCTTTGCCATGCAAGTTGTCTGACTCGGTGTTAGCAGGAGTGGCTTCTGTTAGACTACAAAATTGGTCCTGCAAAGAGAAATGCAAGATAACGTGTCCTTTGTGAGAACAAGCTGTGCTGTAGAGACACCTCCTGAGGCACTGTGAAGATCATTACGTTTCCTCATTCCTCCAGTTCCTGGCCTTTCCACAGAAGTTTACAGCAAAAGTGCATATTGTTCTCTGTGGCCCAGAGTGATTAGCTGTAGAGATTTATTAAATGTCTCAAAATACTAAACAGCTAACAGATGATGCTAACTGTATCAACACTGTTGAAAGAAAGGTTAAAGTCTCTGCCAGTTTCTAGTGCGTGTCCTTCAAATGACTCTCGTGTTCAAGCTGTTGTGGAAGATACAGAAAAAACGTGTTCTAAGCTTAAAAACAGTCAAATACAGAAGTTGCTCTATCCCCTTTCCCTTATTTATAATTCTAACTCTTCTCTAAATCCACAGGTTTTTGATGAAGTTTCTTGTGTATGACCTGTGTTCTTTGATTTGCTAACTGTTCAAGTCACCTATAAGTTTTATAAACTTCATCTGCTTTTCCACCATATAGGGAGTTGGGGCAGAGGAGAGAGTATAATTCTTAACTTGTAAAACTAGAGTTGTTTTGAAGAAATAAGGAGTAGGGGAGATCAGCTGAAAAATCTTCAAAATGTATATTTACTTTAATCCTATCTCCTGCTTTTAAGTGCACTGTATTTCAGAATGCTTTAGTTTTAAGAACTGATGTTTATGGAGTTTTGTCATGCAGTCAAGTTTCTTCTTTCTGAATTTATTTTATCTCAAGAAGTGAAATTAACCTGTTTGTATCTGTATAATCAAAAGGTTTAAGTGTGGTGTTGATATGTATTGACTAGTTCAAGGTTTATTCAATATCGCTAGTGTTACTTTGTGGATTGAAGACAAGTAACTTATGAAAACCTTGTAATTGTGACACGTTTTATTTTTAGTGTTGTTTAAATGTTCCTTAAAGGAATTTAAGCTGTTTCTGTTCTTGACTTTTAAATTGGACGATCTGCATAGGGGAAGATAACAGGCCACTCCTCTACCTTGAAAATAAATCTCTGCAAAAGCACAAAATGGTAGTGACATAATTATATCTGTGCCCATTAATACATACTCTGATTTAAATAATTCTAGTCCCAAATGGAGTTGCAGTAGGTTAACAAAGGCTGCTGATACTTTCTCTGCAAGTAGCACAATAAAATTGTCATAAAAATATTTCAGCCGTGGCTTCTCAGTGCTACAATTTTAAACCCTTTTTTCTGTAATTCAGTTGATATAAAATGCTGTACAAAACAACAGCATCCATACTATTGAGTGTGGTAGAAGATTTCCAAAATTAAGAATTTACATTTCTGAATAGTCTCTCTGCTAGGTCTTTTAAGGTCTTGTTACTATCCGTGGTCATCTGTCTTGTTGCACAGACTTCAGTTTAAAAATCACTCTTTGTAGATATCACTTATTCAGATTTGGTCACGTAATTAATGTGGATATTAACTTGCACTTAAGTGAATCAACTTAAGTCTTAAAACTATTGATATAAATGATGGAAGCTTCCAACTCAATTAAAAAATATAATAATGCCCAGTTTTATAGAGACTTCGTCAGTATACCTAAGACAAGTTTGTGTTTCTCAAATAACTGATATAATTTAGCAGGAAATCCACCAAAATGTAAGATGAAAATGCACTAATTATTGAATGCAATAAACTGGATGGGTTTCAAGTTTGGCCAAGTACAGTAGAAGTGTTGCCTTAAAAGAAGAAGAAAGGTCTTGTGGATGCTTGAATAATTACTTACCTTGTCTTCCAGTGAAGTGTTTTGCCCATGAAGTTTAGAAGGTGTGCAAGAATCTAGTGTCATGGCAGATTCTTACTTTTTCACTCAGTTTGCCTCTTAGCTACCTGGGGAAGAGTGTCTGAATAATGTGCCCCAAAATCACTTGGAGGATCAGTTAGGGTAGTCTGCAAACTTGGTGGTTTGTTCAACCTTATCAGTAAAACAGAATTCTGAACATACATCTCCAATATATGAATATTTATTTATAAATTGTACACATTTATTGCTGAAGTTCTAGTATTTTTTTTCCAATACCGTAGTGGGTTGCCTTGAACACCCCAGTCTGGAAACCAATACAGCATTGCTGTTACATCTCTCACCTCTCCTAAAAAATAGGTTTATCAAACTTCATGTGTGAATGACCAGAGAAATAGTTCTTTTGAGTCTAAGAAGATTTTCTAAATAATTTTTCAGCTATGATTATCTTGAATATTTTGAAAAAAATTGATTTAATCATTGGGGTGGGGTTTATTTCTGGACATACTTGAAAATAAATTGGTGTCCCTGTATATCACTAGAGATCTAACCTAGCTAGGAAGTAGAGAAGTAAAAGTGGTTGGGGATGTAATATAAGAATTATAATAAAACTTGATCAAATTTTTTTTTGCTCTTAGAACTCTTGGAGATATATCACCAGTTTTCCTTGACTATCTGATGCCTTTTTTTGGTATTACAGTAATTGCACGATAACTGTTCAGATAGATTGAATCCTTTGGTTAATCAAAAGTAGAGGGCAGAAACTCAAGCAGAGTGTCACAGATCAGCAATTTTTAGTTTTATTTCTCACAGACTAAATGTGTTACTTGGATGTAGTTCTTTGCCAGTAATCTATCTGTTACTTATTTGTTGTCAAAATACACTGATGGAGTTCAGAGCTTTCAGAAAAGGGACAGCATAGTGTGGCCCAGATTCGCCCAGCCTAAATACCACCTAATGCCACCTAAGTCCTTTTGTCTAATGTTTCCTACTGGCTACATGCCTTTGGAAGCCTGGAGCCAACCAATAAGAACCAACAGGCATGAGGCCTATTGGGGAATTATGTGGGATTAAAACTGTGTAAATCTGAGCCATTGCTATGCTTTTCTGTTTTTTTCTGGATGTACCAAACAGCATCAGCCTTATCTGACACTGATATGCAAACCACAGACTGTACTGCCCCATTACCATTACAGCCTCCTTTCCGAGGCTTAACCTCTCCTTGAGTCCCTGAGGATGTTTTTCTAGTTCTCACCTTGAGAGTGTAGAGAAAGTTTTGCTGGACATTTTAACAGATGCAGGCAGTGTTAGGAAGAACATTGTTTAGATGTACACCTAAGTGTTGAAATATTAGATGCAGAACTACTCTGTGTATAGCAAATTGTAATATTCGTATGTGGGATATCCTCTGAAAAAATAAGTAAGAAAATCTATGTTACTTTACTTGTGGTTTTGTTCTTGTGCCTTCATGCTTAGTTATGAGGTGAAAGATGTTTGCAGGAATAGCTGAACTGTAACTGTGGGTGTGTCTGTTTTGTGTTGCTTTTTTTGCTTTCTGTTGTTGCATTTTGATTTTTTTTTTGGGGGGTAAGGAATGTGTTGTTTTGTTTTTTTGTTTTTTTTTGGTTTTTTTTTTTTTTTTTTTTTTTTTTTTTTTTTTTTTTTTTTTTTTTTTTTTTTTTTTTTTTTTTTTTTTTTTTTTTTTTTTTTTTTTTTTTTTTTTTTTTTTTTTTTTTTTTTTTTTTTTTTTTTTTTTTTTTTTTTTTTTTTTTTTTTTTTTTTTTTTTTTTTTTTTTTTTTTTTTTTTTTTTTTTTTTTTTTTTTTTTTTTTTTTTTTTTTTTTTTTTTTTTTTTTTTTTTTTTTTTTTTTTTTTTTTTTTTTTGTTTTGTTTTTTTTTTAAAGGTGAAAACCCCCATCATCCTGTATTTTAAATATGAGAGTAACATCTTGGTGCACATTGTGCTTTAGTCTGGAATATATTTTTTGCCATTTTTCCTCTGTCGATGGGTCACCTTGCTTTGCTGACCCAAGTGATTTTGAGCATCTGCAATTCTTTCCTCTAGGTGGTTTTTTTTATTGGTATTTAGTGATAAGATGTTCCTCAAGTATTCTCATTACTGGAAAAAAATCCATCAAAGATGAACTATTTTTAAAGGAACATGCATTTATCCTGTGTAAGGTTTTAGTGTCTCCTGATGGCCAGAGACTTTGCTGGTTCATGGATAGCCCAAGTAAAATGTATAAATTGACTTGATCTAAGTTCAAAACCAATCAAATCCACTAGTGCTGACATCATAGCCAAGCAATTGTAATTGCTGTTGTCTCGAGCAGTCTTTGTTCATTCTGGATGATTTTTTCTCAGATGTAGTTTTTATTGAATTAAATCTCAATGCCTGTGCTAGAATTAATGAATTTCTGCTTATGAGCTCTAAAATCACTTTTAAGTTCCAACATGCCAATGAGGGGGAAAGGTAAACATGTTATTATACTTGTCTGAACTTAGTGGTTTATTTAAAAAGGTTTGTCTTCAGTTTTTAATGAGCTAAAAGGCATCTTTTGCCTTTCTTTTAAGTTGGTCAGCAACTTAATTGTTCCTAACTGGATATATTGGATATATCAATTTAAAACCTGTCCAGACTGGAATGCATGAAAATATCTCTTGAACTCTGGCCAACTTCAAAAGGTGTCCGACTTCAAAAAGTTACAGTCCGACACCTCAAATTTAAGAAACAATGGGTTCCAGATCTGGATTTGCAGTTCTGAGGGGTTTGCTCTTAGAATTCTTTGATGACTTCTAAAAGGTATGTCAGTTTTGAGTAGAAGATAAATATCAATTGTATGGCATACTATATTTTTCAAGTGAGATTAACTTTTGTGTTTTCTAAATGTTGAGATGGGTTGGACAATGACAGGCATGCTCATCTATTCTTAAAGGTAGAACTCATAACTCTGATTTGTTAGAAAGCTATAGTCAGTAGGAAATAATTCTGCTAAATGTAAACATTGCCTTCTGGAATGATTAAACATTTTTGTACAAATACGAAATATATGTATTTGTGTAATACAAGATAGGTTGATTCTTTTATGAGAGTGCTGATTTCGTGTGTAGTATTATGCTGATGATATGGAGGAACTATCAGTGCCAAAGTAGCTTTTTAGTTGCCTATAGGAATGGTTTGATTTTGCTTCTATAGAACATACTGTATCTACATTCAGATATTACTCCAGTATGGTGGGCCTTGTTTAGTGGAGACAAGCATGGTATGTCATTCTCGTACTGGGAAACCTGGCAAATTCTCTGAATCATTCACAGATTCAGACACATCAAAGTGGTTCTTTAGCTTTATTATAGACTAAAAAAAAGTAGAAAACCCCCCAATTGATAGCTTAGTGAGAAGGCTGCATGGAGACTACGTTTTAAATTCCATTAACAGCACGAGCCCATGAAATACTATTTTTCTTACTATTCATTCATTAAATGAATACAGAAGTATATGAACTTGAAACATAACTGGATCCCCTTATTAGCTTTGTGATAAATTGAGTCATCATGAAAAAAATGATTGTGTTAACTTTCCTACTTCATAAAGCAGTCAGCAGCTACTGCAGGTTCCACTGTATTTTCTGACAAGAACTTCTGGAGAAACAGAGGGGGAGCAACATCCAGGGCAGGGAGCAATGTATGAAGACCTGCTTGGACAAAATCCAAAGCAACCTGTTTCAAATTCAGTATTTTCCCTGTTTTGAGCAGGAGTTTAGAGAAGGTCACATTCTGAGTTGCGTGCCTGCTTCTGTGAAAGATTTTTGGGAAGCTGGGATTTAAAGTTTTTTTTTATATATCATTAATACAGCTTGCAATGAAAAAAAATAAAGTAAATACCTACTGACTATGTGAATTAAAAAAAAGCACCTGAAAGTGCTTTTTGAACACTTAGGCAAATGAATTAAATAAATGCTGAATGGCGGCTAATGAAACTGGAAGCTCATCATTAAAAATCATACATCCTTACCTTTACTACTTCTTCCTGATGCCAAATAAAAGGTATATTTTGAGCATGGCTGCAGCAAATACACTATACAAAAAAAAAAAGTAATTTGAGTTGGGAGACTATTTGCTTTTGGTTTTCATCCTGTAAGTTGACGTGCATTTTTGCATACCACATTAACTAATAACATATTAACAAGAGTTGACTTTGTATTATAGATTTAATTGATAGGGTAGGAGGCAGGAACCCTTCGTTCCAGTGCAGTCTCTTTGATCATGGATGTCTCAGGATTAAAGATTTGTGGACTTCTCATAAAACAAACAGCTGAAAGAGTAGAAGACAAAGGTTGTTTAACAAAGAAAGTTCAGAAAAAACGAGACAGCTTTCCTAAATGCTTATTCTTGATGGAATAAGCATTTCATACAAAAATGTCTGTAGAAAGGGGTTCTCATGATCCTCTGGTATTATCTTCGGTGAGATTCTAGGTAAGAGAATAATTTTTGTATCTGGAGTTTAGAGGGATAGTTCCTCAGAAATCTGTATATACCCTCACAAAAGTTTGGTTCTTGGATTCAGTGTTTTGGTTCTAATAAGAATAAAGTATGTGCTGGCTTACTGCTTTGTGAATATTCATGATTAATCTGAAGCTTTGTGAATATTCTGTGTTTTAAAAAGCTCATATTTAGTTTTCTCCAGTGCCTAGGCCCTTCAGCCTGGCTGATAGCATGAAAATGTGGAAGACAAAAGAGAAGCAAGTGAAAGGGCTATTAAACTGCAGATCATTATGTTATAAAAAATTTAACTATGGCTTATCAAAAATTTAATTCAGTCTGATGAATGAACCACACAAATCTAAAATGAATTCTTTGCTTTGATTAAATAAAATGGAGGGACTTAAGAATTCATTCCAATACTGTAGAATAAAGTGCTTTTGGACTGTCATAATAAACTCAGAGCTCTCGGTCTTTCTGATGTAAGTGTATAGAGGGCATGCATGTTCTTCCTCTCTTTCTTGGATCAGACCAATTTGAATTAGAGCTGAAAGCTGTCAGTGGAGGTCGTTGTTACTATTCTTGATTTCACTGTAGTATTTGAATAGCAATATGGAAAAATTTTCAATTATGTTATCTGGGGAGGGGCTATTGCATACAATTTAAAAATGTTTTCAGTTTAGAATATGCGCTATTGAATTATAAAATACTTTAAAATTCAAGAACCATTAATGCAATTGTTTTGTCTACTGTTGTATGTGTATTCAGTATTAGGTTAGCAGATTGCTGCTTTAAGTGGTGTTAATTTCATGACAGTGGTGCACTAAAGGCTGTATGAAGTGCATAGTGAAACCTTTAACCCTTAACAGGGCCATGGAAAGATAAAGCTGAGGATATGTACACTTTAAAAGAACAATTGCCTTATAATGTATTTAAACAGTTAAATATAGATATTTTGAAAGTTTCATCTAATGATTCAATGATTAATTTTAATCTAACAGATACACATTCAGAGAATATTTAACCTATCATGCATTTTTATCTGACATGTATGGCATGACTTGCTGCTGGCTATCAAGTTCCATGTTAAAACTGTCACAACCACAACTGGTAGTAGAAATTGTTTTCTCTCTCAATCCTTCTATATGTATTTTTCATAGACTAAAGTACTTTTGAGAGCTGCTCAGAGCTAAACATAGTTTACCCATAGGCTTATTAGATAACTGCTCTGTAAGATAATGTCACAACGTAGACTAAAAGTTAGTGCCAGCTTTTTGGTACTGACATATGTGGGAATGGGATTGGTATCACGTTATTTGACATGTCTTATCACTATGGAAATTGCTTACAACACAGAAGGGGTAAGAATTGCTTTAAAAGGAAGTAATGGATGATATTCAGATGGTAATGTTTTGCAGAACAGGTGATAGTGACCATTGAAAATTTCGGCTCTTGGAAGCAGCACAGCTACACCTTTTCCTACTGCCTGATATGGTACTGAATTTGTCAGATATGTCTAGTTAGCAATTCCATCCACTTAGTAGTTGACTGAAATAATGTTGTTGTGCTTTATGGTTTTTTTTCCTTTTTTTTTTTTTTTTTTTTTTTTTTTCAGGAAGATCACAAGGAAACATAGAATGAAACATTTGCAGTCCTGTGGATGTTGTCATATCTGTCCATTTTGTTTTTATGTTATAAAACTTATTATTTCTCAATGCCCTTGGCTTCTAGTGAAAAAAAGAAAAGGAAAACATTCTTGTAGCTCTATGTGGCCTGACCATTCTGAACTGCAAAGCAAACTTGAATTTTTAGTGATCTGCAGCACTAGTCTCCTTTGGAGGATGATGTCTATTAATTGTCAATTAATTAAGCAGTGTGTTGCACTCCAGGTGATACCAACAAGTTCAGAGTTGTAGATTATCTCATGTAGTTCTGCTATGAGCAGAACTCTGTTTTGTTGTCTGCAATAGCAAATGAGTTTCCCACATTGCTAAATAAATGCGAAATAAAATATAATTATATCAGTCAATCACTGTGGATAACAATGGGGCAGAAGAAAAATGTACATCAGCACTTGGAATGCAATGACGTTCAGGGCTTAGAGAGGAAAAGCTTGCTCCTGGAAAATAGCAGCCTCTGAGGAATGAAATGGGATCAAAAAGGTGAATCAAATGGCCTTCAGTATCTGGAGGCAAGAGTTTAGGATTATGGAGCAGACAAGCACTGGAAATCTAATGAGAAAAAGCCTTTGCTAGATGAGAAGTGCTGATGACAACAGCTGAGTTTATAAATGCCAGTGAAATTACTTACCCTTCAATTTATAACATATATTATTTTCTAGCACACTGCTGTACCTCTTGACGTGTGACTAAAATAATTATAAAATATAAACCCAACAACTACTCTTATGGGTTGCAGTAATTGCAGTATACATGCATAGGGGCTACCAAATCTGAGTGACATAAACTAGCTTTTCTGCCAAGTGTTGTTGGCAATAAGCTCTTAGTGCACCTTCAATACCTTTGATCTATTTCCAAAAAGATCTTTTTGTAAAATACAAAGTGTATTTATCCTTTAGGACTAACCTGATGAGCAAACTTTTTTTTTTTTTTGTTCCTTTCTCACCTCCAAAACTCCATGCCTTTTAGATAGATCGGTTTCAGCCTTAATATACTGGTTCTGGACATTTTGACAGCCCATAAAATCTGCATAAATTTCTCAGGGGTGAGAGACTCCGGATGTCTTTAGCAATATTTAAATAATAGGAAAAATAAAACCATGAGAGCCTTGTGGGTTTTAGTATATACTAAAAATTTGAAGTTATGATAATAATTGCTACAAATCAAGTGCCGTTCGACTGCTAATTCAATAGTTTGTTAAATGTATCAATCATGCCTTGCAATCTACGTGTGTCCACAGAAGTTATTTGATTTCTGATCTTAGCAGAATAATTCCAGTTATGTCCCTTGCCAGAGACAAATTACTCTAATCCGAGATGAGTTATTGTGCTTGACAGCAGCTCGCTTCCACCCCATACCTAAAGACATAATTTGAGACTTCTGATCTAAATTGAATCCTTAATAGCTTGTCACACTTGCTATAAATAAATCTCCTTAAAGGCCAGCTAATATAATTATTTTAATTAGGAAATAGTTTTAGTATGATTGCACTCCCTTGTTCTATTAATTGCTCATCACTGGCAGAACTGACTCCATTTTTCCATAGTCCTTAATACTGTCACTTTTTCGCTTTTCTCTTCTCACTCTATCTACGTCAACTACCTTCTCAAACTTACAGGCAAGTAGAAGTGATGAACTTGTAACTGTGTTGGCTGCATAGATTTTTTTTTTTTAGATTTCAGGTCTTAGCAGTGGATTTTCAGCTACTGATTTCTTTCTTACCAGATTCTTACTCCTTTATCATTCTCTCCTGTGGTCTCAATTTTGGTTAGAAAAATAGACAGGCAAAAATTGAGTTTTCTCCCCTTGCCTCATATTTGTGTTACTGCTCTTCAGGTGGGCCTGCTTCATGTATTTTCGCTTTGTAATTTTTGATCCTCTCAAGAGAGGCCATAGAATAAGCTGCTATTCACCTTCTGCTTCCAGAACTATGCCTATACTCCAATAGATTATTTTTACAATATCTTTTGTTCGCGGTGCACTATTGCCTTGTGTACTGTCAAACTATGTCCACCCGAAATGGATCATCTAAATGAGTGGCCTGGCATGTCTGTCGGTGCTTTAGATGTGGCAGCAGGATAGTTGTTACAGGCTGAGGTAGCAATATTAGTTGTCAGCTGTGTCTTTCTGAGCCTGACAGCTACATTGCTGGTGTGCACCCCTGTTAGAATATCTGTACTTCAGGACAAAGGGTTCTATTAAAATCTGCATCTACACAGGTACTGTATCGTGACTGTGTGCATGAAATGTCACATTTCTGATGGGAGATTAGGGTGCAGAATGGACCAAAAGGAAATGCCCTCCCTTGCAAGTTCATGATAGTTGATATTGTAGATTACTTTTGTCCCAAGTTTGTTATTAAGGCAGTCAGCAAGAAAGTAGTGAGTATAGATAACAGTCAGCATTGTCCTGAAAGTCCATATGGGTTTCTGTTTGATATTTAAGAAGAAAGGATTTAGTTTGTCTCTTACTTGATTCTGATCCCCTTGATGTTTCCAGAGGCAGTCTTTGTATTGCTGGAATACTTTTCCTCAAGCTCTGCTTATTTGAATTTATTTTAAATTAAGGTAATTAATGCTAGTAAATTATGTATTGAGGGGGAGGGAATGGGGAGCAGGGCATGAAGGTGACCCAATTCTGGGAAGGGAGAATCTGAAAATAACCTTAAGGCTTTAAGAAGGAAAAGTTTAATCAGTTTTTATAATTAATGAATGTTCATGCTGCAGCAATATTTCCCACAGGGTACTAACAGTTCAGATTTTGGAGGTCTGTTTGCATCTTGTATAGGAGTGATATGCTTACTGTGGTTTTTGTTTAATGCCTACGAAAAAGAAATTTCAGCACATGAAAATTTTTGGGATGTGTATATATAAGTAGGAGCACACATAGAAGGATGAAGGATAGTAAGGAATTGGATTCCAGTGTATATTTTGAAAAGGTTATTGTCATCAACCCCCTTGTGCTGTGTAGTTTCTGCAGAGAAGCGCTAAAAGAACTCACTGCCTGACCTCTTGTGCTCCGGAACTTTTCCTTCTAGGTGGAACATTGAGTGAAATTAGTACAGAGCAATGAATTTTCTTGTTCTGTTATTAGGAAAAAACCAAACTGCTAAAGATGTGTGCATAGGGATCTTAAAGGATGAAGATGGGAGGTTTGCTTGTTTTACTTGAAGACAGATGAATTTTCAGAACAATTCATTGTTGGTTTAACTCAAAGTGGTGTCAGTAATAAAGCAGACATTAAAGTCTGTATTTTTGAGTTAAGCTAATTTTTATTAGTTCTACAGGACTCATTCTGAGTTGCTTAAAAATCTTTGAGGCTATGGACCAAAAAGGAAAAAATGAATGTAACTCGAGAATGAGCAAATTGGGTCATACTGAGAAGCAGTTACTCACTGTGTCGTACTCACCAGCACTTTTCCCATGAATTTCCATGTCCAAGTTTTCTTTAAGTATGCAACCTGAATATTATTTGACTGAAATTTGATTACTGTATTTCCTGCTTGTTTGATTTTCCCCCTTGCTGGAGTTTGAGAGAGAAATATGTTTGAAATAGTCCCTGTTGCTTAGAATCCCTTGAGCAGGAAAGTATTCTTTTTCTCTGAACACAATTTAAGTGCTTTTTCAGCTTTTAGTACTATTTACTTTTATTCTTATAGAAAACAAAACATGAGAGATGAGAGTCTAGTAGTTACAGTACAGTAGTGGACATGAGAGCCCTCAGTTAAAATGTCTATGATGTCACAGGCTTTTTGGTTGACACTGGGGACATCTTGATGAGTTGATGGCTCCTTTGCAATGGAGTGATAGGATGGTCTTGCAGCAGTTCTGTAAAAAAAAGAAGTTATGAACAACTGTAGAGTCACACTGTAACAGAGACCTTCCTAATGGCCCTAAGAAATAGAATTTATCTGATATTTGGGCAAGTAATTGATAGTGGAAACTCTGCTTCCAATTTGTTCCTGCAAAAAGTTATCTGATAACAACTCCTTGGAACAAGTTAATTTGCATCTGCTGTAGACTGCATGGATTGCCTTTGTGCAGGATAATTTTTATATTCCTGATGTGAAATGTACACTTGAATAAAGCTCTTAATCTGCTTCTAACAGTAGACTGTTCTTTGGACATCTTTATAGAATGCTTTTGTTAAGTTTGAAAGATGATATTAATTACCACCGATAGGCCTCTTGAGCTAGTTTTATCTCCCTGGGTGGTTTTTCCTCCCTTTTTTGCTGTTATTTAAATCACTGATAACTTTATCTGAGTTTCTACATCGTGATGCTTTATGTTCACATTCTCTCCTTGACTGGCAGCTGAAGATAAGATTGATGACAAAGATACTGATTGACTGGCAGTAAGGATGTTATGATTACTGCATTGTCAGAAGCCAGAACTGAGGAAGCAACCCAGTTCACTCACTGAATCACTGTGGTCAAATCTGGATACAGCTAAATTCACTTAAAAAAAAAAAAAAAAAAAAAAAAGGGAGGAAGAGAGAGTAAGTTTTCTTCCCAATAAGCCTGAAAATAATTAAAACATTGTAAATTATGTATGGATTATGTTTTTTTTTCCCCTTGAATTTTTTTTTCATTCATTTGCCATAATCAAGAAATAGTATGGTGAGTGTTTCTGAAATCCCTAAATGCAGGGAAGTTTCTGAAAGCTAGATCCTTGCTAGAGGAGACAAATATTAATCAGACAATGTATGTTTTATTGTGGTTACTTTAATTTCATATACTACAGAAAGGAAAAAAAAATCTTAGGCTTGGCCTGTTTCTCCAGTAACCATATCTTGTCTTTACTAAAATATATAGACTATGCTAGTAGTTTTTGATATTTCATAATCTGACTTTTTTTGTTCCGTTAGCAAGTGGTTTTAACTAACTGCTTCACAAGAGGACAAGTCCTATTTTAAAAGTGACCCAATACCTGAATAGTTTCATAACAAACCATTTTCTGCATCTCCGCTGTGTGGTTTCAGAAAACATTGCATCACTTGGTGAGATGTTGCTGTAGGAAGGAGCTGCATTTCTGACAGCCCTGGTGATCGCTGTCAGAGCTGGGCAGCCTGCCAGCGGCCCTTCCTTCTCAGGTACTCCCAGGTGTTATCAACACGCACCTGCTCTCCACCAACCCTTCTGGGGACACTGCCAATATAATTTGATTGCTCTGCTCTTTTTTCCTCATTTCATTTCCTTTTACAGTGCTCTTTTTTTATAATCTGCCACTGTACTGTAATGATGACAGCGTGATAACTTTTGTGAAGGATAATTTTAGGAAGGTTGGTGCAGGAGCAGGTCAGTGACCGCTCATGCTGGGCCAGATCTCTGAAATAAAACGTGGACAAAAAATCAGAGCATTTTCTTGTTCAACAAGTGTGTAATTTACCACCTAGTCAATAATAAAGCACTTACTTTCCTTTGATATTGCTAATATTTAAAAGTATTTAGTAAACTCCCCTTTGTCTTAAGAGAAAAGGAATAATGAAAATGAAAAATAAGGTATTTTATAACTTCCAAATCATTATTTGATCCCCTTTTTGATTCATGATGCTCAGAGCATACAATGCTAATTACACGTTTTCAGGATATATCCTGATTTTTGTGAATTTTTTCTCCTGAAATAATGTGTTAAATAGTAGCATCTAAAAAAAGATTAACATCTCTTTTTTTTTCAACAGAGGGCTAGCAATGACTGAGTCGAGTCTATGTCTTTAATTTCTCCCTGTGAAGTGAAATAAAGCCATGATGAAATACTTTGATTTTATTTTTTTTTTCTAAAGGGAAATTAAAGAAACTTTAGAAAAAAGAGTCTAAAACAGTTTTACTAAAAAACTACTAGTAACTGGAAATAATTTTTATGATCCCCAAAGAGCTGATGTACTAAACTGAAGAAACTGAGATTTGTAATGATATCTAAAAGAATATAAATAGTAGTAAGACAGGAAGGCTGGAAAAATAAAGCTGATTTTTAGGGAGGGAACTATCTCATTTTTATCATTAGCCAAATTAAGCTTAATAATAGCATCACTATTTAGTAGTATTTTTAGCATAAAAATAGTTCATATGTTCTATCCCTTAGAACTTGGTTTCTAGTCCAGTCACTTCATGGACAGCATGAGAAGAAAGCAAGGGCACAAATGCTCTGCACATCTTACTTTCATTTGCTTACTTACCCTACAATTTCTTTTGTGAGAGGCAGCGTTTGTTCCATTCGAGGCTGGTTAGAAGCTTTCTTGCCAGCTAGAATTTTTGCTCACAACTTCCTTCACTATAGGAATAGTTTGGCATTTGGGCAAAAATAATAATTAAGTCTTCTTTCCTTAAACTCAGTCACAAAACTCCAAGTCAGTTTTGTCTTTGGGCTCAGTCTCCACATATGTTTTCCACATGAAACCAGTGTCTAATGGGACATGGGCTAGGAGGTAAGATGAATTTAAGTTAGTGGTTTGAGGTTGCCAGTGTAAGGGATTGTCAATACTTACCCTTCATCATCTTGACATCTTTGGTATACTAAAGCTTTGGAACAAGATTATTTTCATAGGTTTTCAGTTGGGTGTAAAGACAGTGATTTCTGAACACCAAGGGTAGCCTTGGTTCCATTTACTTTGTATAATTGACCTCCTGCAAGTCAAAATTGCTATTTGAGTTTATTTGGAGATATTAAGTATCAGCAGTCTTTAAGTGCTATTGCCTGAAAATGTTGACTGTTGCTGAATACCTTAACCCTCTACTGGCCTTAAGAAAAGGTCTGAACACACACATAACAGAGGGATTTGGCCATTATGTAATTACATAGCATTTCAATTCCTGAATGGAGATGTCATAAAATAAATCTGTTCTTTTATGCAAAATGACAGTGCTATAGCAATGTAAATGACAATTATGAATGTAACAGTACTTATTTACAGCAGAATTAATTTCAAGTATTGTTTCATTTAGGCAGACTCTGCAGGGAGCTCATGCCATTTCTCTAGATTGTAGTTTATAATTTTCATTGCTTCCTTTAACCCTTATAAAGTCTGTATTGTTGTATGCTTCCTCTGCTCAGTGACTTGAAAAGTAATTTTCAAAATCAATGTATAATTATTATTTTTATAATTAGATACAGGTAATCTGTGTAAGTAAATGATGCATATCATGCTAACACTCATAAGACATGACATGAGAACCTAAGGATTTAATGCCTGCATTTCCCCCTTTCTGAAGTAATAAATTATCTCTACAATTAATTGACCTCAGATTCCATGTGAGCTTTCTGTAATGATCTACATGTATTGGCAGCACAAAATAACAGGGAAAAGCAGAGATCCTGACCACCTTTCTGAGGCACAGAAAGTGCTGGTCCTCATAACCAGTTTGACCATCTATTTTTCTGTGGCTGAAGGCAAATTATTTCTTTTTTTTTTTTTGTTCCCTCTTTGAAAAATATAATGCTTATAATCTGATAATTTTCTATTATGTTTATTCAACAAAACCCAACTTGTTCTAACACTTTTGCAGGGAGCTTACTCATTGAACTGAAGTTGAATGAATAAAATGCATGCATATTAAATCAGAAAGTCTGTGTATTCATCCTGTTGTAGTACTGATTCTTAACTTTCTGAGAAAGATCTTGTACTAGAGCTCTGATTAGCAAGGGAAACTACTTCTGTCTGCTAAGCAGACAGTAGGTCACAGAAACAGTCCATTTGTGACTGAGAATTACATACAAATAGGTGTTGCTAATGAACTAAGGAGTACAAAAAAATGGATGTAGACTTCGATGTGTCTACATGGTGTGCTCAGGGGAAAGGCAATATTCCACATCCTTTCTTGTTTCTGTGCAAGGACAGGAGTTTTGCCAGAACCTGTTTTCAGGATTTTATTAGATGAGTTTAGGCTAAGGGGGCAAGGAGGGAGAGAACCCTGAGATTTTGAGTACTCGCCATTTGAGCTGTTACATCAACATCCGAGTCTCTAAAAATTCACATTTGTCTGTTTTGAATCCTAATTTGTCTCTGCTGGATGTTTGCTGCCTTGGAAGGTGCTCTGGAGTGTGCCAGTCATATCACCAGGTGTCTCTAATTGAATTAGACGGTTCCAGTCTTCACCCTCTTCTAAGGAAGAGTTATTCTGGCTGCCAACTCAGAATATAATTTCTATCTATTTTTATATTTAGTTTAAATGAAAGCTATGAGATACCTGCAAAATGGAAGGGGCTTTGATCTTGTCTCCCTTGAAATATTTATATGGAAGAGAAAATGTTTTTTAGAGCTTCTGAATCACAGAAGCCAAGATCTCAGTGGGATGCCAATTAAATCTCTCCTGACTTGCTTTCCTGTTTGCCATTTGCCCTTGTTTATGTGGACAATACAGACACACATGCTGCTTGGTGAATAAGCACTGTTATTTTATTTATTGTGGAACATACATAAATTATTCTGTAGTTAGAAGTATCAGAGTAAGGTGATCAAAAATTAACTCCCATAAAATTTGTGTTTGCATTTTTCAACCTGAATACATTCTCACTGCTGCTAATAACAATTTCTTCTGTGACTTTTAATATGTGACATTAACCTATGATTCTAGGTTAATACCCATGCTTAGAAATTTGGCAGTGCGTTTCCTTTATCACTTTATAAGCTTGCATACTGCTTCAAGATTTCAGAAAGCTCAATTGCATTTCTAGCTATTTAATTGCTATGGTGCACGTTGATTCTGCGTAAGTGTTGTAGAATTTTTGCTTTGGGCACAGCCTAGATTAAACTTTTCCATCTCTAGCATACTGAAAAATTGTAGGAAGGCTCATTTCTGTATTCTGTTTTTTTACCATTCTGTTGGACTAGTTCTAAAAGATTAATAATCACTTAATCACTAAGACAACTGTTTCATCTTAGGCCCTGTATCACACTGTCAGAAAATCTGCCATGATAGCTAGGTGATTATTCTGTTTTACTTTTGCCTTGTTACTTCTCCATATGAAATCTTTAGATACTTCAGATAAATCAACTGCAAACATAAATTGGTGATCTTTCTATCTTAGTTCTTATATAATTCTTTCAACCACCTGATGGTTTTGAACATTTTTCTCTGAAGATCTTTTCTCTTTCACCCAAGAGAGGTGAAATATTTGCAACTTAAAAAACCGACACCAAAACAAACCAACACTCCTCAATCACAACTACCACCGAACGGGCTCATAAATAATTAGCAATTTTCTAAGGTGCTTTTTTTTTTTTTTTTTTTTTTTTTTTTTTTTTTTTTTTTTTTTTTTTTTTTTTTTTTTTTTTTTTTTTTTTTTTTTTTTTTTTTTTTTTTTTTTTTTTTTTTTTTTTTTTTTTTTTTTTTTTCCCCACCAGAAAGTATGTGCTTAGTTATTTCCATTTCTGGAAAAAAAAATCTTGGCCATTTAAGGCATTACAGATTAAAAACTCTAAACTTTAAGGTACCCCCAATGGTAATTGTTTGAAAAATCTTAGCTAGTGTTGCTTTTGTGGCACTAAAATAGTACAACTCTGTAACTGACGAAGTCTATCATCTTTGAAATTTTCTGAATTTAATTCTGTAATATTCAAGTTTTATCTGATAACAAAATGATCTTAGCAAAAGAAAACCAAGTTTTTTGTTCCTTTGAAAGCAACAAAGCACTAATATTAGTGCTGCCAAACATTCGAGTGCACTTCATCCAGCGTTAGTTCTGAGCTTGTGAGTTGGATTCGTGCTCCATGCAGTGTCACTTTTACTTGGTAATAAAATAACTATACCTTTGAAGACGGGTCTTCAGGCAGTTCCACTAGAAACGGCTGGGAAATGCCCTACAGCTTGGAAACCAGGTCCTTTTGGTATAGCAATAAATGGTGACAGTTTTGAAACTGGAAAACTCCTTAAACATAATTCTGTTGTGAAAAAGACATAGTTTCGACTTGTGTAAGCTGACATGTTAACACGGAGCAAAATTCTAATGAAGATAGTGCAGTTGATAGGATTTAAATGTGTTAACAGTTAAAGATTATGTTGCATCTTTTATTAGTAATTATTTTTAAAATTAAAAAAGGCTTTCTTTGAGGATGTTCTATTGATTACTAGAAATCCTGAAATAAGAATTTGCTTTTCTTCCAGTGGAGAGCAAGCGTATGTCAGAAAATAAGCATGGGATAAAAAACGGTCAACCCCCTAAGGTTGATAAATAGTAATCTAATGAAAGAATTTTTATTACATTACAATTCTATCATATTCTGAACTTTTCTCAAGACTTCTGAACCAAAATATAAAGCTTTTTGTAATTTGTGAAGTATTAAGAAAAATGCATGCCATATTGATCCTTTAGCAAAGGACAATTGCCAAAATCAAATTGTGTTCTAAATAAATTATTAGTCTGTGAGAACACATGATGGAAGCTGGGTGTGTGAAGTTGGGTGTGAGTGGGTTTTTTGGTAGGTTTTTATTTTGGGTCTGTCTGGCAGAAACACGCAACCACCTCTCAGAAAACTTTGTTTAGAAGTAATTGCATTTCATAAGCTACCGAATTTGAAAAGCCAGAAGTATTAAATGGAGTTTTTATTTTGCGATGTGTAACACAGTGGATTTTCTTTAGTTGTATCATTTATTTAAATATGCAATAAATGTTCATCAATGAAGCCTCATCAAATAAGAGTTTTAGTTGCATTTCTGCATTGAGTGGTAATTTGCATATGCCTGAACTATGCAAAGCAATAATGAACATTTTAATTTCTGCTGTGCCCTGTAAATTAAATTGCATTTATGGTGGAAGGTACATAATAGTTGACATTTATTTCATATCCAGGGATCTTTTTTTGGCCACTAGAGATAAATCAAGATAATAGCAAGAACATGGGTAAAGTTAACTGTAAAAGATGATGCCCTGCTCTAACTCTCCATCATAGAAAAGGGGTTTTGAATTTTTTTTTTTAATTATTCCTTTAAATAATTAAGGAGCAACTCTTGAGACACCAATCTACAGATATTATTCATTACAAGTCCTCCTGATGGAAAGCTCTGACTTGTGAAGATACTACCAGCAAGTAGACCCTTATATTTTTGTTCTTTTTCAGAAACCCATATATACTGTGAGCCTTTTCTTACATCTGTTGGGTTTAAGTTGGCTTGTTCTTAAGCCAGTCATTCAGAGTTTAAAAAAAAAAAAAAAAATCAAGCTGCTGTTCAGATTTATTCCTTGAAGTAATGTTTCTTTGGGCTGAAGCCACAAAAGAATGAAAACTGAATGGATAGACAAAACCAGAATTACATGAATGAGATTACATGCCTGACCTAGTTTTCAGGGACTGTACAGGCTTGAATGACTGAGGTAACAGCATTTAAAAAATAGGTTAAAATGTGTAGTTATTATTTATCTTTAATTCTTTGGGTTTTTAAAAACATTTTAAAGGCAGTAATCATACAGTGTTGTTTGGTTTATTATATGTTGAAACTACTAATTTTTAATATCCTATTTATCAACTATTTCTCTTGCTTCATTGAAGAGCATCTCTGTATTCTTTTAATAGCTGTATTTAAGAATGATATACGAGTAAATGCATTGGTAATACTGTAGCCAAGCAGTTTTCACTCCTTGATATTACCGGTGAGAAATGAACTTATCATTTTATTGCCTAGCCAGACTGGAATGGACACTACTACAAAGAGTAACATAGGAGTACCAGAAAAAAAAAAAAATTAAGCAAACCCCAAACAAAAAATGCAGTTCTTCCTTGTTACTGATGTTATGATATCATTTTTTTAAAAGTTAAGATTATTGAGACTAGAAGGTTTTATAGACCTCTTTGAACTTGTTTTACCCACTTGACTTATGAGGACTGCTTTATATGCGAAACCAGGGCTACTGCGTACTCACTGTTTCTTTAAAGATTTTACTGCCTTTGCTCCTCACTTATGCTGCTATTACCACACACAATAATGTTCTAGAAAATATATGTAATGCCAAAAATCTAAACTTGAATAAACTGAAAACTGGGACATATCTTTGGCAAATAATGATGTGGTTTGAGGACATTTTATCTTTTTTTGATGACTGTTGGAAGAATGAACCTAATATAAGAGATAATAATTTGCAATTATAATAATTCCCAGAGCTGCTAAAGCAAACTTTTCTGTTGGGAGGTATTCCATAACCACTGAGCATCTGAGCCAGGAAAAAACTTAGTTTGTATCATTAGACTTCTATGCCTTTGTTTGTGTGGAACATAAAATTTCAAATGTTTCCAATATGCATATATATGTGCCTGCATGAATGGCATCTTTTTAAGATCTGAACCTTTTGACATGGAGAAAAAGGAGAAGCAAGTGGCGTAATGGTAGACTAATTTCTAAAACATTCCAGCTTTCCATGATAATTTTGCTTATAAGCAGTATAGGAAAGCAGAAGTTGGAGGAAATAACACAGGCTAGTGAATGGAGAATGTTTGGATGTGAATTTCTTGTCAGCTGTGATAGTTTCTTCCCTGAAGGGGTTTACCTTCCTGAGTCTCTCACTTCTTTGTGTGTTTGGTGTTTTTAAAACCCTTAAGTTCTTAAGGGATAGGTATTATGTGTAATAATATACTTTTAAATTGCTTCAGTTTTCACAAGCTCTGATGGTGCTTGGAGATCCTAGACACAGTTAGTATCCATAATGTTAGATAGTTTTTCAGTTTAGGAAAGAAAATCAAATACTGCCTGCTGTCTAACATGGGACATTGTGTTGCCTATGTCATCTGAATTTCCGAGTAGAATGTATTTGTCTATGTGTTCTTTGGCTTCTTGTTGTAATCCTTGAGTTATAATTCTGTGCTGTTTTTTATGGGTGATTTTTATATAAGCATCAGGAATACATTATTTTATCCCATTTACTTATTTTAGAGAATACTGTGTTAATATTTAGTAAAAGCATTGACGCACCATACCAGAGGACAGAAACAAATATCTAAAGGATCATGTTATACGTTCATTTTTTACTTCTGTATAGATCCATAGATTTTTTTTTTTCTAAGGAATTATAATTTATTTCCTGAAATGTGACTGAACGTGATTCTTAGGCTTCAGCAGCATTTCCATCACACAGCACTTTCCTGGAAATGCCATTAAAATTCCAAAAAGAACAGCTGAGAGAAGCTAACTTACCTAAAGCTATTTCTGGGAAAACCTCCACAGAAGAAAGCAGCTTTACAGACTTCTGTACTGTTTCAATAAGAAAAGATCTGGAGTTGGTCAGATTCTTCGTAATGAGTACTTGGTGCGTTTCGTAGTTAAGAAACCATTGCAGTTGCCTTTTGATTTATCTCCAAGCATATGGGAATTGTTTAGTGAAAAGAAAGGAATTAATTGTTAATATAAGTTAAATTCTCTTGATTACATTCTGTGCAATGTTCTAACCACTCACATTTTCGAAATGTAGCACAACTTAAAGCAATTTAGGTGGTTTCTCCTCTTGGAACCCAGCTCTGAAATTCAGTTTCCCTGAAGTCAATGTCATGGGGAATTGTCTGAACTCCCTTGTGTTCCATTTTCCTTGTTCCTAAAACAGGAATTTTGTGTATCTGAGAGGAATTCCTGGCTTTTTATTGGGCTAGTTTTCATATCCTTACCTGAGGACAGCATATATAAGGTGGTTGTACACTGCAACCAAAGTATATTATTTGGTGGGAAATGGTAACTTTGCCAGGAGAACGTTTCTGTACATTTCTTGTTTCTTGGAAAATTGTAGGTAAAGACTGTGTTTTGGTTCATCTTTCTCTTAGGGATTTCCATCGTGTGCGTTTTCAGATTATGTAATGTTAGCAGCTCTTGTTATTTTTCATCAGACAGTCACCATAGAGACATCATTTTACCTTCTGGTGCTGTGTGAATGCATCAATATTTCATCTTTCACTTAAAAAGAAAATGCGTTTCTAGTCTTTTTGATTCTTATTTTTCAAAAAAGTAAACCATATAACATGCTAAAAATATAAAAATCTGAGTTTTGATGTGCAAGAAGAAATGAAATATTATCTTCATGACAGCCCAAGCAGTTCGAATATGCAGGACCAGGTCTTTTAATACCTCATCTCTCCTATCTTCCTTAAATACTTATATACTTGCAAGGATGGTGTTTTCACATGGTATAGCATTTTTTTCTTTTTTTTTTTTTTTTTTTTTTTTTTTTTTTTTTTTTTTTTTTTTTTTTTTTTTTTTTTTTTTTTTTTTTTTTTTTTTAAAGAAACAGGCTTTGGACTTGGGAAAGCATTGTGTGGGGTTTTAAACTCCCATCTCCTCCTCCATCATATTTGTGATATAATTCTTGTAAGGGAATTTCAGTTTCAGTTAACTTTATAAACTTAAAATAAATACTTTGATAAAGTATAAAATTCCAGGATAATAATGTTCATTCATTTCTTCTAGTGAATTCTGTGATTAAAATGCAATACAACAATTTTATTGTATTAAATGCAACAATGTGCAGTAAAATGCTTTCTATGTCAAAGACTATACTGTTACAACTTACTTAGCCCTTAAAATAAGAAGCAGTTGTGCTACACGTTCTTAGACAGTATTAGCTGCACAGACCTTTTATGATTGCGTCAGAACTTATACAGTGTTCTGAAAATAAGAAATGTAAATTACAGTAAACTGTACCCGTACATGGAATGAAAGGAGCATTTGCTGAATAGTGTCCTTTCCTGTCACTCAGAATTTTCCTCCAGCTTGTGCTTTATATTGTGGAATTGTCCTAACTTGACTCCTGTAAAGGAGCAATTTTTGGTTTTGAAAAGTTAAAATGTCAGAGTATTGGAGGGACAAATCGGAAGAGATGGGATTTTAGCGATCTTCCCACCCTCCAAATCTCAAAGACAGCTGAAATGTTGAATTATTACAGTTTGACATAAAAATAGCTCTGGTTGCTAGGCAATGATGAAAATTTGTTCTATAGGAAACCATATTTGTGTTGCCCAGGATCTAAAATTGTATGCCTATCATGTGTGTGTGTTTATTTTTATGTCTAGGAATGCATGTATGTATGTATATATATATATTTACTAAATTCACAAATAAGTATGAATGTGAAAGTTTGCGTACACTAGGGTTTCTTTTTTTCATTTCTAAGATTTTATATGTGAGTATAGCAATGACATACTCATTCCAGTTCCTTTCTTTCTTGACATGTATGGAATGCTCCAGTTCTAATTTTTGTTTGCCATTTGCATCTCCTCTTTACTAATCTAACTTGTAGATTTGCTCCTTAATTATGCAAAATAAGAATAAAACAATCTGAAAAAAACAAGGTAAGAAAGAAGGGGAGATATTTTCCTTTAAAAATATTGGAATGCAACAGTTAAGGATTCTTTCACAGCTACAATATTATAGATAGTTCCTGATGTATCAGTGATGTAAGAACATGAAATCTTATAATGTTTCAGTGAAAATAAAGATGTGTTTGAATTAGACCTGCAGGATTTGTCTCCTTCTACTTTCATTTGGTTTGTTTTTGATTTCACAACCATTCGTTTTTTTTTTGTCTGATCCACTACTATTTAATTATAACGAATTTGATAGATGTCGACATTCTTTGCATCCTTTCACTCCCCTTAAATGTAACATTAGAAACTTTGCTGTCACTTCACTGTGTTCCCATAATTCAAGGACCAGCCAAAGCTTTAGTTGTTTCAGCCACCCTCTCAGACTATCTTACAGTGCTCTATCTTCATCTCAGACAGTCCTTAGAGCCAAGTAGGTCTAAATTAACTACAGTAGCAATACTTGCTGTTCCTAGAAGGAATCCGAATCTCAGCTTGAATTTCGAAGTTCCCTTGTGCACATGGAACAGTGTGATTTCTTCAGTGTTTATTTCTCTATCTGCAGAAATGTGCTCCTGCTATTCTCTTGCAGGTTTTTAGAAGTGCACAGCCGTGCAACATCCAGCCTAAATCTTCTACCGACACAACGAATTGTAAAAGGATTTCTGTAAATGGGAGAATTAAAATTCCTTTTGATATAATGAATAAGCCAAGAGCATATATAAATTTGTTTTGGCAATGGCAAGAATAAGAGCTAAAATAGCTCTTATTTTTAGCCTTCAAAAAAGGGAAGCATAACAATGGGTGAGGAGCGTGTCAAACATTGCAAAGGACTGGAATACATATTTATCAGCCTATTTGAACAGAGTACTAGAGCTTCAGTTTCATCTGCCACTATAAAGAAGCAGTATCGAAGCGTGAAATTAGCAGGCAAGTAATACATATGCCATAGCCAAAAGCAAAACAATTAGCTGCACGAATCCACAGTTTATCTACTGATTCTATTGCGTTTTCAGCTCCAAACTTGATGCTTTTTCACTCACTGAGCAGCAAAGGCAGTAAACAAAACTCATTTGCTGAAAAAGAAGTATTATTCTAGCCTGCAGCAGCAACTCAGCCTTGTAACTTTAGTGGGCAATAGGGTGTATGTAGCATCTGTAGGGAGTGGTAAACTTGTGGTTCTGTACTGCAGCCTAAAACAGATTAACTCCTGTTAAAATCAGCTGGAACTTTGTACTCCAATATGGATCTGTATTTGTGTATGTGTTAGAGAAGACCATTGAAAAATTTGGGGTTTGTATTTAAGACTAAAGCTCATGAGTGCTGCATTTACGTCAGGATTGGGTTATGTTGCCTTTAAGATGTAGGAAAAATATAGCTTATGATCATTTACACTGCGAACCACAAAATGCTTTTCTTATGCACTGTTGGATTTTACAAAGTATCAGCATATCTTAAAAACCCAATTTGAATCCATTTTCATTTCTATGCCTCCTGATAAAATTAAATCAAAAGAAAATTACCATAATGGGTAAAGAAAATGCCTTTTTTTGATTGAAAATACAGTTATACCTAAAAAACAAAATATGGTCTGTGGCAAAAAGAAATGCCTAAGAAATCTTTGTATTGCTCACATGTTATATATATTAAATAAGGAACTCAGGCTTTTGGCATTTTTCCAGGCACAGTCATTTTGCTAGACTGTAATAAGATGCACAGCATGCGCTGGATCTCAGTTAATAACCATTTATAGTTTAAAGATGTTCCCTGTAGCTGTGTTTGTGTGCTGTTTGTTTGCTCTTGTGGGCAGTTACAAAGTAGCATCCACTGTTCTGTGAGAACAGGCACATATGGAGACAAGTCTTAAGCTCTGGCTTTCAAATCCTTGTGAATGGGGTTTTAATTCTGGGAATTTAACGTATAATCAGTAGTAGCAACAAATTCCAGTGGAAAGGATCTTCATTTGGCATATCATGGTAACAGCCAGCTGTCCCTCAATTACAGAATTACACTTTTTGTTTTAGCCTTTTAAAAACAAAGAGTGTTTTCCCTAATGTTTATCTGAAGACAGTTTTAAAAAGGAACATGTGAAGAATGGCAAATGAGAGAAAGGAGCCCCAGACTCAGTGCACTTCTCCTGTGACTCTTGAAAGTTATCAGGCATAGATATGTCTATTCTGTATCTCTTTTTTCCCCAAGATATAACATGGAAGCAAATGTTAAGACAGTCAAAACACAAATGCGTACAGGCTAGATTTGCTCATAGGCTTTGAGTCACCGGATTTCTTTTCAGGTTTTGTCTTTCTTTTTGTCTTTAGCTGTTTTTTACTTCTACCTGTAAGCAAACTAATACAAGGAGGATATTCCTTGATAACAACCATGAGTGTAACTTGCAGTTTTTGACACAAAACTTGTATTTGTGTGTTGTGGTAAGTGACTGTAATATTTTTAGCTATACTGATTCCAAGCATCTCCATTCTTTATGAGGGTTTGTTTGCCCTGGTTTCTTCCTTTTGAATAGTTAAACCAAAGAAAGACATTATTGTCAGTAATCTAAGTAAATAATTTCCTTTTATAAAGAACATAATAAACGGCTTTGTATCAAAGATCCATATAGCAAATATTCTTTTGCAAATAGTAGCCAAGAATGGAAGCCTGTAGAAGAATATTTATGCGGGATGGCGTATACAACTGACTCTCCTTTTCTTCTCCAAATCTTCTGGTGTTCGAAACTTGTTTAATTTTTCTGAGACCTATGTAGTTGGAGTGCAGTAAGCAACTCAAGGTTCATTTCTATTCTATGAATTTGTTCCGTTTCTTATAGAACCGAAACAAATATACAGCATCTACATCATCAAGCTTCAATTTTTTTCAATCAAATCTAGAGGAGTGACCAAAACCATTTAATTTTTATAACTAATCTACTAGATGTGAAGATTGATACAAATCCAAAAAAGTAGCCAACATGAAGTTCAGGGCAAAGATAAGTGGTATTGACAATAATGGAAGCAAAGTTTAAGGTGCTTCTCAAAAATTGTATCTTATAGGTTTATAGATTTATAGACACTTCCATTTCCATGTATGAGAGGAGAATTTTTTGCTTTTCCTTTGTTCAGTTTATGGAGATGCAGAAATTTTATCAGTGATATTAAACTGCTTAAGACTTTCAGATCAAAATTTTCTTTATTACAAAAAATATGTCCCCAAGAGTACAATCAGACTGAGCAGGATATCACTCCTTTTCTGCCCTTTTCTACACGTGTCTGTGTTCAGTTATCACAGAACATAAGTTACATAAGTAAATTAAAACTTGTTGGAAAATATGGTATTGCTTGATCAATTAAGTCCAACTGCTTTAGTTTGGGGGTTTTTGCTCATTCTACATGAAGGATTTTCATCTTTTCTTTATGTAAAACTAAATAAGAATTAAATGTTTTTCTTCCGCTAGATAAGTATTTATCAATGTTTTTATCACATCACTGTAGCATACTTTCACTTTAGGTTCCTATTTTTCAGGGGAAGCTTCATGTGAACTTTAGCTTATATTCCTTTTGATATGAGTTCTAAATATATCTTGTTAATGGAGATTAGAACTGTTCTGGTAAATTTTTAAGCACTTAAGTGATAGTTTAACAACTATAGCTACATTGTATTACATAGTAATTTGCCACAATTGTTGGGACAATTTAAAATGTTAACAAAAATTTTATATGTACATATTTTACTACAAAAATGATCCCTGATGTGAAGGAAGTCAAGGTCAACTAGTTATAGAAGAAGGAACTTTAAAGAATAGATGCTCTTGGATGGAGGATTTTTTGTTTGTTTCATAGTAGGTTGCCAAATTGCTTATCAGAGAGAAAATTAAATAGAATCACTATCACTGTTCTGTTTTTTAAATAGGTTCCAAATAGGAAAATTTCTTTTTCCTAGTGTATATTAATAAAGGAAAGTATAAAGGCAGAATAATTAATATTCCTTGATTTTTGTGATGGAACCATATGTTGCTACCTTTATGGCTTATGAATATAGATACAAAGTATAACTCAGAAATGTGTTTTGAAAATGCTAAAAGAACATAAAACTAAACTGGGACAGAATTCTGTATATTGTGGAAATCTCTAGTGTCATTTTAAAGAATGAAATTAAAAAAGCTTGTTGTGTGTCTAAAAATAAATGTCTTGAAATGGTTTCTCAGTGTTTTTACATATTAACATATACTTTATTTCTCCCTCACAGACCCAAGGATTTATTTTTTTTTTTTTTACAACAAGGTAGCTATCATGAAGTGGAACATCAGTGCTACCTGCAAATGAAAAGGAAATCAACCAAAACTATGAAAAAACCCAAATAAAGTGCTTTTATTCATTAACTTTTGAAATAGTGAATGAATAGTATTTAAGTTCAGTGAACCAAATCTGTGTCTGATGTATTCAGTCAGATATAGATACATTGTATTTCTAATTTACCAGAAGCAAAGAAAAAACCAGCAAAACAACCCCCGGAAAACCCCCAAATAAACAACAACACAAAAAAACCCTCAATCCCTAAACCTCCCAAAAATAGGAAAAAAAAAAAAAAAAAGAGTATTTGGGTATACTTTTCAAAAAGTTGTAAGTCCTAATTGGCACAATAAGAATTTAAACACATCTATATAATCTGATACTCATAGAGTTGTTTCTGATGGTGTGCTAATATAAGAAATATGAAAGTAGTAGAGCTTCCAGGAACAGCTTTCTCTGTTTTAGAAACATTTATTTTAGAAGTGTTGCTGCTAAATATTAAATGGATTGCTATCAAAGGACTGTTGGAAAATTTCCGTGTAGGCTTTTATTTGTTGCTTTTAACGAAGTATCTTTTAAAGAACTTTTTGGTACTACCTGAATTCTAGAGTAATGCTGCAAAAATGCTCAAGGAGATTTTCATGGTTAAATATTGCTTTCCTTGGCATTTTATTAAGGACTGGGCATATCACATTTCTGTTTGCAATCCAGTGGTTAGCATGCTTGACTGATACAGTGCTGGTGAATTTAGTGATAGTTTAGCTTATTGAATGCAGGATATTAGCAAAGATGAAGCATAAGTTGGGATCTTAATCTTCAGGAAACATAGCAGACTGTTCCTGGTTATCTTTAGTCTAATGTTCACTTTTTACTTTCTAGGCTACCAAAAAGAATAAAAGTCAAAATAATTTTGTAAAGCTCTCAGCCAGTGAGTTAGTTTTAAATTAAGAGATGTTGCTTTCATAGACCCCACGAGTCTCTGCAGTGTTGCAGTACTCTGTATTTAGTTCTAAATTGTTAGCTTCTGCTTACTAAACCTCTACATGGAAAAATAAAATTCTGTTTGGAATGCAAAGTTTTTATTCTGTCATCCATAAAGTTGAACTTATTTTCTTCACAAACTGTAGTAACAGTTCTTTGGATAGAAAAAGAATAAAGTCTAGTGCTTGGCATGGCAGGTAGGAAGAAATCTAGATTGATTTCAAATACTGTATGCAGGAGTTTCTTAAATGTGAGCTGAAGCAACAATTCCATTTTTTGACTGAGAATACTTTCAGATATACTTATCCTGAAAAATGTTGTTTGTGTGAAAGTGGATCTCCTCATAGCACGGACAGTGTTTTCTTGGGCTTAAAAGACTAGGATGTGTGGATGAAGCTACTTTCCTGGTTTGTGCAGTCTTTCTGTATCTGGGAGCTGTCCATCTGCTCTTATTTTATTACATTCCAAGACTGAGTTGCTGGTAGCAGACACTAGGAATTAATCAATTAATTAAATTGGTAATCTCTCTTCTAAATGGCAACTTTGCTACAAGGTTTCTTATGGTGAAACAAGGTGCTACAAAAACACTGCCAGAACTTGGTTAGGAACAAGTTTAGATTTTATGTTGACCCTTTCCATTTAGTGAAAGGAAAAAAAAAATGAGGACATGGGCTAAATTCGCACTCCTGAGAAGTACTATGTTTTCTAGCCCAATGGAAACTAATTAGAATAGGAAATTATCAGAGGACCCAGACCATAAGGAATGCATTTTATATATATACCAAGTAACTTTAGGTTATTTTGAAGTTTGACCTCAAGGACTTGCAAAAGATTTCTCAGAAGTAAGTTTGTCTGAGTGGTTTGTTTAGCAAGGCAAAGAATTCTGCTTGCATATATCACGTGAGAGAGGAAGACTATTCTTTCATTAGTGCTATGGCTTAAAACATATAATCTGATTTCAGATCTGTATTTTCCTAAAGTTTTTCTGCATGCCTTTCAGTTTTTCTGTACATACTGCTTGAAATTGGAAAAAGGGGTCAAATAACACTTGCCTACTTTGTCTAAATAATCTGAAAGAAGATATTTCAAGGCTGCCAGTGTTTTGAGTAAATCCTGAAGTCTGTGGTATGATTTAACACTATATTAATAATAGCGAGATACAGAAGCAAAAAATAGGTATTTATATTACCTTCAGTCCTAGCTGCTTAAAATATTTTAAAAATTATAATGATCATAGTATGAAAACTTTTTGTTTTGGACAATGTAACTAATCGATCTTAAGTGTGCAAATAATACAATTGAGGCTGTCAGAATACTCTCTTAAATTCTTCCTAAAATTCTGCTTCAGTTTTAAGAAAGGCACATAGTCAGACCTCGAAGTCCCCATCCTGTCCCTTAGCTGTTCAGCTTTCTGATCTCCAAATACTCACTGGTGGTAGATTAAAGTACCAAATTGTGTTACTAAAGTGTTGTGTGCAAAAGGCAGTGACAGTTTTACAGAATCAGTGCTCTGAGAGAAGCAACTGTGTGAACATGAGTAATTTTTCGTATTCAGTTAATAGTAGTGATGTTAATGTAGGTCATGTTTACTCACAGGATTAGTGCAGTGATTTCAGTTTGAGGGGAAATACTGTAATATGTAGACACTTCTGTATTTATTAGCTGTCTGACAGTATCCAAATCTGATTCTGTGAGTGAACTCTTGTTAGTTTCAGAGTGTTCTCTACAGAGTAGCAAAAGTTAAACATTACTTTTTAAAAATCTATTTTTTCTTATGTAGCACTATATTTTTGCTTTGCCTTTGCTCAGTGTATATGAGGAAATGGTCAGTTTTACTTCTATTTATGTGTTGATTTCAGTAGTGTGTTCTCCTTTACAATGTACTATTACAATTTGGATTTTTTGAGCATGTCAAGGAAATATTTTTAGTATTTTTTATTCCTTGATAAGGGGAAGTTCATACACATACATCTTTATTGAATCAGGATTCAACGTATTTATCATGTTATGTTCTGCTGCTTTTTCTTTATAGAAAAAAAATCTAAAATGTAATGTTATTTCTTCTGTACAGTTATGTGACCTATGATGAATTAGCAAACTTAGCTACTTTTATTTGGTTTTGATACAGCCTCCCACACAGAGAAAACTGAAGTTTAATTGAAACAAAGTAGTATGTTTTTAAGCTCATTTTTCCTCCTCATGTACTCTGTTTTCTATTTTTAGAAAAATTAAATGAATTTAGCACATACAAAATTAGCCAACTTGTATCAGAGCAAACTGTCCTAAGAGGTTGAAGAAAGTAGTCTGCGTTGGTTAATACGTATGTTTTCTGGATCCCAAGGCTACTGTTCCCATTCCTGTTATTAATATTACAGAATCCTGAGAATCCTGTTTTGTCTCATCTGTCTTGCACATAAAATTGCCTTACTTGCTTAGACAGATTTTAGTTTGTTGTAAGTGCTTCAAAAGTGTCAGCTTCTCGGCAGCTGCTTACCCAGAGCATAAAATCCTTCCAAAACTGATCATATATTAGCTGATGGCAACCAGTAGTGGTCGAGTCAATGTGCTGTAACACTGTATGTTATTGACAGTCCCCACTTTCAATTGATGTTACCAGGAGAATGTGTCCTTATGTGGGCATAACATCATTTTCTGAAAGAATGAGCACTTTACTTTCACATATCCCAAAATCAAACAAAATATCAGATTTATCACAACAAAGTGTGCAGTTCTTATGATTACCTGTTTCCGGCTAGGTAAGGGAATTATACAAAGTAGAGAGCCAATTGGAAGACTGCTGAAAGGTATAAAAAAGTCTTCCCTTATTTCTAAATAGCTTCTATTTGCTGGATAACTTTATTCCCTCCCTTTAACTCAGTCATGAAAGTGTCTAGAATGTGATAATTTGTTTGCTTTGCTCATGACTGGTTGAATGTAATGTAAGCCTAAAATTGTTACCTATTTTGACTGCACCATAATTTCTCTTCTGGAATAATTTCTTCAGAGAATTGTAGAATGGCTTGAGTTGTAAGGGACCTTAACCCAAACCAGATGCATATTCATACTAGAAACAAATAAAATAGACAAACCTATTCCGATTTTCTCAGTATTGCCAAAAAAAACCCACCAAAAAGCCCAAAAAACCCCCCAACAAACCCAAACCTAACCCCCCCTGATGTTAGAACTAGTTATCCTATTTGCAGCCCTGTTACAGTGAGCAGAAACTTTGCAGTGAAACAAGTAAATCTTCTTAATAATAGACTATTATGCATTAGAAGCTTACAAAATATTTCTTTTTTAATTTTAAATTTAAAATATCTGTGTATTGGTGGTTAAAATAGATCTAAAACTTCGTATGGAATAATCATAAAGGCTGTTATTTGTAAAATTATTCCTACATAATTGATCACTGGACATTAATACTGTGCGGTAAAAATGTCTATAAGGCCCAAGAGTGTGAATTAGCAATGCAGTTGATGCAACAAATGTGAACCAGAGCTTTGTAGTTTGAACCAGAGTTTTGAGATTACTGACAAGTGATGGAGGAGTCATGGCACAATAGTCAAGGTATAAGGGGAATCATAGGGACTGGAGCTGAGAGGGAAACAAATTTACTCAAGCTAAGGGGAAGAAGTTTCCCTTTACTTCTGCTATGGAAAGAGGAAAGGGGTATCCATCCTTAACTCATCTTTTCTTCAACCTCTAATCATGTGGATATTCTTTTGTCAGTTCAGTTGTACCCAGAAAGCATACTGTAAACTTTCTTGTTCTTTCACTGTACATTGCTGACTTAAAAAAACACTAAGCAACCAAAAAAAAGGCAAAACCAAACACCAAAGAAACAACTCCAAACCAACACCACAACGAAGAAACCTCCGTCATATGGAGTAATTTATAGAGCCATATGCTTCGTCCTGTCCTAGAGGAATGTATCTTTATACTTTCTGGCTCAGCTTCTTAGTTCTTATGAATCAATACACCTTTATTATCTACATCACTGACTTGGAATTTCTTCAGTTTTAAGAAAAAACCAACCAAGCCAACTAAGTGAAATCTTCCTGTTTTTGTTCTATTAATAAATAGGTTGATACCCTGTATATTCTAATAATAGGGACTGTAACTTTGATTAGACCACCTGGAACTTATTTGGTGATAATGCTCTATCCTCTCATTGTAAAGAAAGTGGATATTTTAACAAGATACATTTTTATTCTAAAAAAACATAGGAAGAAGACTAAATATTGGCACTATTCTTTAGAAATAAGTCTGCATGAAAACCTTCATTTTTTCATCTTCAGAGACCTCTGCAAATTTTATAAAATCTTTGTGAAAGATTCAGGCTTATCAGAGTAACATTGTTTGTATGTCTGAATGCATTTGGGAAAAAATACTGATAGCGTGAACAAATTTGTTTTCTGAGATAGTTTTGTTGTAGCATGGATATTAATGTAGGCGAGTAATGGAAGAGACCTTCAAACAACTTTTTGGTGGTCTCAAGCAATTCAGACCTAGTTGTGTAAGTAACTCTGTGCTAGAATCTGTCTTAATCCTGGAGAGTATCATGAAGAGAGTGTGTGTACGTGAGAGAGTGAGTTAATTGTAAAAAAAACCCAAACAAACAACCCCCCCCCCCCAAAAAACCCAAAAAACATACAACCCCAAACTCCCTCTGAAGAGAGGGAATTTTGTTACAGTGGCTTAGGATTTGCATGCAGGTTGTATATAGTTCTAACCTTACTTTTTCTCTATTAAATATTCAGTTTATTTTTATCCTTTTAGAATCATAGAATCATAGAATAGATTGGGTTGGAAAAGACCTCCAAGATCATCAAGTCCAACTCCTGATCCAACTCCAATTACTATATCATGGCACTAAGGGCCACATCCAATCTCTGCTTAAA